>NW_006399764.1:5862285-5900554 GCF_000299155.1 Elephantulus edwardii | reverse complement strand
ACAGTGACTGCAGCAACGGGCTCAAGTGTGTCAGAGAGATTGTGAGGATGGCACCGGAGAGGAAAGAATCTAGATCTGTTGCTCATAGGGTTCCTATGACTCATAACCGACTCAGCATCGTATAAGAACAATAACAACCCAAAGGTTGGGGGTTTGGATCCACCAAGTGCTCTGTCTGAGACAGCTGAGCAGTCTCTTCCCATAAAAATGCAGTTTCAGAAATCTGATGGAGGGTCGATGAGTCAGAACCAACTTGATAGCAATAGGTATTATTCGAGGTATCTTTTCCCCCCTATTTTTTTTTTTACATGCTAGAACAAGAATCCTGGAGTGACGTAGTGGTTAAGAACACTGTGAACCAAAAAATTAGCAGTTCAAACCAGCAAGTTTCTCCATAAGAGAAAAAGTGGTGGTCTGCTTCCACAGAAATGACGGTCTTGGAAACCTAACGGACTGTTCTACTCTGTTCTGTATAGCACCTATGAGTTTGATTCAGTACAAAAGCAGTGAGTCTAGGTTTGAATGTCCTAGGAAGTATGTCAAGTTCTGTATTCTTTTACTTATTTTATTTAGACTTACCAACTACCATATGAAATAGGCATTATTACTGTCCACATTTTACAAAAGAGAGGACAGAAAACTCAGATATTTCCAGACTCTTCACACAGAAAACATTTGCCATCAAGCCAATTCTGACTCATGACAGCCCCACGTGGCAAAGGAAAACTGTGCTCTGAAAGGTTGTCAGTGACTGATTTTTCAGAAGCAGATCACAAAGTCTTTTTTTCCAAGGCTCCAAGGGTGAACTCTTAGCAGGCACTCACAGCTTTTATTTCAAGCCAGGTATGTCTTGACATCACTGGATATCTCCAGCTGTTTGCCTTCCTGAAATGTGAACCAGATCTGATCTCCATTCACACATTACATCTGTAACTCAAGTTAAGAGATAGAAGTAGAAACAAACAGAAAAAGGAGCGTCTGGCTCCTGCAGAGCTCTCTCCTGGGACCTTCCTGCTCCCAGTTGTGGGTGCTTTGTCTTTTCACTGTCCTCTTCCTACTTTAATTTAAAGCCCTGGATGCTGATGGGATTAACAGCCACTGCACTGTGCAAGAGCCCTTGCTCAGCAATATGTGTCTGTCGCTTGCAGGGACCCTGAATCCCATATACCATGTCCTCTCCGAAGTTATCACTTGCTTCACATTTTATCCTCTGCAGTCAAATTGGCCTTCAGTTCCCAGACCTCATTTTGCAACACCTGTTGCATTAATAACTAGGAAATTCAGTTCAGACAAGGGCCAGGCATTCACCAAGAAGCATGCCAGTGAAGTAAATAATCAGGTAGTCAGGAGTTATCTTTGTAGATTTCACTTTCCTGATATTAACTCCTGAACAGAGACAATGTCTACGTGAAAATGCTTGTCATCTGAACACGGTAATAGAACAGCATTACTTCACTGAAACAATTACATCTGTGCTTGTTCTATCACAGAAGGAAAAATATATTCAACAAAACAAGCAGAGCATGGCAATCTATATTTGAAAAGTAGCATGCATTTCCCCGCCTTGTTTTTTGATTACGAGGCGTTTTGTAAGGATACAAAGAGAAGTCTTTTCAAGCCCCGATTTGTTTTCAGCGAGATGGTGCCAAAGAGTAAAAAGAGAAGGACACTGAAATCAGGTGCGTCTGGGTTTTTGAATCCCGGTTCTGTCATTTAGTGGCGACGTGACTCTTGAGCAAATTACTTTCCCTCTCTGAGCTCAGTTTCCTCTCCTATAAAATAGGAGTGTTGTCTCTCTTCCAGATGGAGGAATAATAATGGAAGGAAAGTGTATGTTGTTGTTGTTGTGTGCCGTTGGGTCACGTGCGACTCATAGCGACCCTATGTACAACAGCCCTAAACTCCACTCTGTCCTGTGCCAATCGCACTGTCTCTGACACTCCCATCCCAATTATCCCAGTCACTGAATCAATCCACCTCATAGAGGGCCTTCCCCTTCTGTGCTGTCCCTCCACCCTCCCAAGCATGATGTCCCTCTCCAAGGACCGGTCTCTCCTCACAACATGTCCAAAGTATGTTAGACGGAGCCTCAGAATCCTTGCCTCCAAGGAGCCACCCGGTTTAACCCTCTCCAGGACAAATCTGTTTGTTTTCTTAGCAGTCCATGGTATTCTCAATACTCTTCTCCAGCACCACAGCTCAAAGGCATCAGTTCTCCTTCTCTCCTCCTTGGTCATTGTCCAACTCTCTGATGCATAACAGGTGATTGCGAAGACCATGGCCTGTATCATACGGGACCAAAATAACTTGTGGCATAAAATAGGTGTTCAACCCTTTTACATAAACCCGTTGCCATCAAGTTGATTGAACCCATGGTCACCACCCGTGCTATAGGGGAGAGCGACTCCAGTTGAAGGGGCTGGTTTTCTTTACTATAACCTTTACAGAAACAGACACCAGACCTGAAGTGCTATTGGGTAGATTCAAATCATCATCTTTAGGTTAATAGCTGAGCACAAACTTTTTCTGCCACCCGGAGATCACCTATATTTTTTTTTCATTTTGACCCACAGACAAACCATATTTTCTTTATCAGAGAAATAACTGTTGCTGTTGTTCTATCTATGAATTAGAAATGACTCATAGCTGACCCTCCAATGGGTTTTTAAGAGGCAGTTGATCGCATAGGAGGAAATTGCTCATCTATCTTCCACAGAGCAGCTGGTGGATTCGAACCACGTACTTGTAGGCTGCCAGTGCTACTTCTTACCACTAGGCCACCAGAACTCTCTAAAGAAATAATAGGTTATACATATATATAAAAAATTATAGTTGAAGGATACAACCATGATTCATGCCTTCTCTGATTTTAAATCATGTAGGAGGGTTGCCAGAGATGAGAATCAAGAGAAAAGCAAATCTAAACAGATAAAATAAAAATATTTATTTGTAAAGAAAACAAACATAGATGATAGAATATTACATACTTTTTTAAAAAAGTATGCCTCCCTAGTATTCTGTTGTTGTTGTTTTTTATTGTGAAAAACATGTATGGAGATACAAGGTGGTGAGGGCTGGGAGCAGAAGAGTAGGGATGGGCAGGAATGACTCCCTAATATTCTTATCTCTTTTATATCACATTGCATTAGGAAAGTCTGCTGTCAAAAGTACTAAGGAGCAATGATGTCAGTTTAATGACTAAGGTGGACCTGATTCAGGCCTTGGTCTTTTTCAATCATTTGCCTTTCAACTGAGAGCTGGACAATGACTGAGGATGACATAAGAATGAATGCCTTTGAGTTGTGACGTTAGAGAATAGCACTGAACTGCTCATGGACAGCCGAACAACAAACTGCCGTGACTTACAGGAAGTGTAATCAGAGTGCTCCTTCGAGCTCCTTAGATGCTGAAGCTTCATCTTACATGATTTGGGCATGTTTTTAAAAGGAGCCATTCCTTGGAAAGAGCCATCATGCTTGGGAAGGTGGAAGAACATGGAAACAGGGGAAGACCCTCAACAAGGTACACTGATAAGGTGACAATGGAGATGATAAGAATGACATAAGGCAGAGTTCAGATCTGTTGCTCACAGAGTCACTGAATCGTATTCAACTTGATGGCATCTAACAACAATCACAACATTGTTTACCTATAAATTGAGGGTATCAGAGTATGTTGTTGTTGTTGTTAGATTCTTTTGAGTAGAGGACAACCCACTAGCGACCCTATGAACAACGGATTTGAATCCTGTCCTAGCCTGTGTCATCCTCACAATCTCTAACATGCTTGAACCCATTGCTGTAGTCACTGTGTCAGTTCATCTGGGGAAGGGTCTTCCTCTCCTTCACCAACCCTCCACCAGGGCTGTAGGAAAGAAAACAAAAAGTAAATAAGAGAAGATGTTATAGGTTGTTATGGATGGGGAGGACCCAGAGATCTCCCCAAACCACAGCACCACCATGAAGTGAATTATTATTTACAGCATTCCAATAGGCTGAAATAGAATTATCCCACAGGGTTTCTAAGGCTGATGGCCTTGTGGGTAAGGAGTTGCACTGCCCACCCAAGCACAAGCAGTTCAGATTCATCATTCGGTTCACAGCAGAAGGATGGGCAATCTCCTTCCAAGTGACTTATGGCTTGTGAGTCAGTTCCTGCTCAGCTCAATGCCAATGAGCAGTTGCTATGACATCTTTATAGACACAGATTACCACATCTTTCTTCCACAGTGCAGCCGGTAGTTCCAAACCTCTGCCCTTCCCTTGGACTCACAGTTTAGCATTTAACCATGCCTACCAGTTTCTGGCAGCCTAGTGGTAAGAAACTATGCATGCTGCAATACTGAAGGTACGTGGTTCAAGGTCACCAGCTGCTCTCCAGGGGACAGACGGACAATCTCCTCATGTGCAATTAACTGCCTCTAAAAACTTGTCTGAAAGTCAGTTATGGGTCCATGTGAACTCTACAGTACACAACAACAACAACCAGGGCTCTGCCTTTGCATAACAAGTGGCATAGAGCAAACACCATAAAGAACAAGATACTGCCTTTTCCTCTACTAGCTACTCTTTAGACTGTGGTGTTTCCTAATCCCACAATGTGTCTCCTCCGTACCCACCCTCAATAACCTTAGTAGCAGAAGTAGCTGGCTTCTGGAATAGGATGACTATCCTTGCCTTCTACTCCTTTTATATCATTATTTCAATTAAAATTCAATTTTTGCCACAAATTAAGGCTTATCTCTACATATATCCAGCCTAAATATTAATTCGTAATCTCTGGCCACTGAATCGCCCAGTAGCTGAATACCCTCCATGGAAAGATTTTTAAATCCACCTTCTCTCTTTTACTTGTCATTTCAAAGCTCTGAATAAATTTCATATCAGTTCAGCAAAATGCATATTTCGTGGGTCTACCTGTGTGGGGTTTTTCTTTTTTCTATTTTATTCAAATACTACAAATTACTATCTGCCACACAACTCAGCCTCTATTCATATTCATATCGGGTATCATATTCTTTTGTTATGATAAATTAAGAGAAGATTGAAGCTACTGAGAATTTCATTTTACTTGGATCCACAATCATTTCTCATGGAAGTAATGGTCAAGAAACGAAATGATGTATTACATTCGGCAAATGGGCTGCCAAGGAATGCCTAAAGGTGCTAAAAAGAAAGATGTCACTTTAAAATACCTAATCCAAACTATAATATTTTTCACCACTGGGCCGATGGCAGCATCATGACAGATGGTGAAGAAATTGAGATTGTTAACAGCTTCAGTTTCTTAGTTCCACAAGCAATACTCTTGGTACCAGCAGCCAGGAAATCAAAAGACGAATTGCACTGGGAAAGTCTGCTATCAGAGACCTCTACAAAGTACTGAAGAGCTATAATGTTAGTCTGACGACCAAGGGGCACCTGATCCAGGCAATAGTCTTTGTAATTACATGCTATGAGTCAGAAAGCTGGATAATGATTCGGGATGATAGAAGGAGAACTGATGCCTTTCAGCTGTGGTGCTGGAGAAGAGTATTGAATATATTATGGACTCTTAGGAGAACAAACAGGTTTGTCCTAGAGAGGGTGAAACTAGGGTGATCTTTGGAAGCAAGGATTCTAAAGCTGCATCTGACATAATTTGGACATGTTGGAAGGAGGAACCAGTTCTTGGAGAAGGATGTCATACTTGGGAGGGTGGAGGGACAGTGTAAGAGAGGAAGACCTCAATGAGATGGATCGATTAAGTGACTGGGTAATGGGAGTAGGTGTGTCAGAGACAATAAGATTGGCACAGGATAGAGCAGGATTTAGGGCTGTTGTATATAGGGTTACAACACAGCACATAACAACAACACGTGCAAGTGAAGGTTGGACAATCAATGCATAGTATTAAAGAAGAATTGATACTTATGAATTGTGTTGTTGACAAAGAATAATGAATGCATCATGGGCTCCTACCAAGACAAAAAGGTCTATCTTGGAAGAAGGACAATCAGAGTGCTCCCTAGAGGTAAAGGTGGTGAGATTTCATTTCATATAGTTTGAGCATGTTCTCAGAACAAGTCCCTAGAGAGAGACAGTAGGCTTGGTAAAGTAGAGGGTCAGTGGAAGAGAGGAAGACTCTTATCAAGCTGCATTGACACAGAGACTGCAACAGGGGCTTTGAGCACGGCAGAGATTGCAGTTCAGGTAAATTTGTGTCGTTCTCTGGCTCTCAGGGTCCCTAGCTATGAGTCAGAAACGACTCATCTAACAAGAATAATATGATTGTTCTGTGTCAGAACAGGGATTACTGTTCCCATGGTTCTCTCCACATAGTCCTCCAAGACCCTAATGAGAACTTGGGTGGGACTCTTTCAGCCTCTTTTTCTTCTTCCTCCAGGACAAAGCATGCTGACCAAGCAGTACAGAGGCACTTGACATGGGCTATCAGGAAAGAGAAGAAATGAAGAGGTATGCAGGAGAAGTGGAACAGTAGGGAAGCAGCGACAGAGGGAAGCGGAGTGTTTGATGAGTGGCCTGAGAAACAGCGTGGTAAAGTCCTCTCAAAAGTCAAGAGTATACGGTAGAGTGGAACAAGAATGCCTGCACATAACTCTAGAATCCAGATGTCTTACCCTTATACTCTTCGAAAGCAGTATCTAAGATCTTGTGAACAGAAATGCCTAAAGTCAAAAGGAGCCAGAAAGCTTCCCCAGATGGCTGGGAGTTGATTGAACCAACTTTAGATGAATTGGATCAAAAGATGAGAGAAGTGGAAATAGAACCTCAGGAAGGAAAGAGGAAAGTGGAGTCTCTGTGGCCCATCTTCAGAATCCACCACCAGAAAGCTCGATACATCTTTGACCTCTTTTATAAAAGCAAGGCCATCAGCAGAGAACTGTATGAGTAACTGCATCAAAGAAGGCCATGCACACAAGAACTTGATCACCAAGTGGAAGCAGAAAGGCTATAAGGACCTGCGCTGCCTGCGTGCATCTAGATCTGGGACACCAACTTCAGGACCAGCTGCATCTGCTGGGTCCCCAAGAGCAAGCTGGAGGTGGGCCAGATCATGGAGTACACACTGCAGAGGCTGCTTGAGCTGAGCCCCCCAACGTGGACCTTTGCATGCTCTGCCTACACACCCCTCTTCTAGGCCCAGCACCCACCACCCCAGACCTGCTGGAACAGGGGCTCTCCCCGGAAGGCTTCACCACCAGCTGTAATTTGTAAAACAAAGCCTTTCAGGAAAGCTCTGGTGGCCTAGTGGCAAGAAGCTGCACTGCAATCCCAGAGGTCTGCGGATGGAATCCATCAGATGCTCTGCTGGAGAAGGAGGGACAGTCTCCTCCTGTACCAGTCAGATCCGATTTGATGGTATAGACACACACACACACACACACACAATAATAAAGCTTTTCAGCCTGGGGGGAAAAGTGGGGAGGGAAGGAGGGAGTGAGGGAAGGTGGGAAGGTGGGAGGGAGGGAGGGAGGGAGGGAGGGAGGGAGATGTAGAGCTATTTGTCAACAGCTAAAGGAGATCTTCAGAGCCTTGAAGAGATGGGAGTGGAATTTGTTGTAAAGTGAGAGGAGTAGAATGAAAAAGATTTTCAGAAGTATTTCTAGAGTCTCTGGAGCAGTTAACAGTATACAACGAATATGCATAGGGAACTTGAGTTCACTCTCAATTCTTTTGGACACTGTACCATTTTACAACCACACCAGTAGTGCTTGAGCTCCAATCTTTCCATGTCCTCTCTGACAGTTACTGGTTGCTCTCCTGTTAAACTTTTCTATGGCTGGTGGAGGGAAATGGCATCTCAGTGTGGCTTTGATTTGCATCTCTTCTGCTGTTAGTGATGTTGAGCATTTCTTCATGCATCTGTTGGCCACCCGAATATCTTCCTCTGTGAAAAGTCTTTCCAAGTCTTTTGCCTATTTTGTTACCAGTCTTTCCCTTGTAGAGGCCTTGTAGGATTCTGTAAACATTCACTATGAGAACCTTGTCTGAGATGAGACTGCCAAATGTTTTTTTTTCCAGTCAGTAGGTTTTCTTTTCACTCTATTGGAAAAGTTTTAGGTGCACCCAGGGACTTAATCTCTAGAAGATCCCATTCATCATTGATATCCTTTCTTGGTTATGCATGTCTGGCTTATTTCCCAGCCTTTTTATACCATCGACTAGACCTTCTAAGTTTCATCCCTCTTTGTCTCTTATGATCTTTATTATTTGGGGCTCTACTCTTAAGGTCTCTAACCCACGTTATATTGAATTTTGCTTATGATGCGAGATGTGGATTCTGCTTCAACTTTGTACAAATTGATTTCTGGTTTCGCCAGCACCATTTGTTGAAGAGGCTGTAATTTTCCCATTTAATGGGCTTTAATTCCTTGTTGAATACCATATGACCCTAGGTAAATGGATTAATTTCTGGATTCACTGGTCTATATGTCTGTCTGGTTTGTTTTTTACAGCTGTATGACAGTGATCTGTCTTTTCTCCATACCTTTTCAATCGATATGTGGAACAGAGTATTTGGGAAGCTGGGCTTTAGAGAAAGAGTTTAGCATCAGAATTAGAGGAAGACTCATCAATAACTTGCATAATGCAGATGATTCAACCTTGCTTGCTGAAAATGAGGAAAGCCTGAGTGTATGCTGCAGAAGGTCAAGGACTGCAGTCTCCAATATAGATTAAAGCTCAACATCAAGAAGACAAAGATTTTTACCACTAGACCAGTTGAGATTGTTAATAATTTGAGCTTACTTGGCTTCACAATCAACACCCTTAGCACCAGCAGTCAGGAAATTAAAAGACTAATTGCATTGGGCAAATCTGCTGTCAGGGACTTCTCCAGAGTGCTAAAAAGCAATGATGTCAGTCTGAAGACTAAGGTACTCCTGATCCAGGTTGTGTTCTTTGCAATTACTTGCTATGCATCAGAGAGCTAGACAATGGCCAAGGATGACAGAAGGAGGATTGATGTCTTTGGGCTGTGGTACTGGAGATGAGCATGAAACATTCCTTGGACTGCAAAGAGAACAAACAGATTTGTTCTGGAGAGGGTGAAACCAAATTACTCCCTAGAGGCAAGGATTCTGAAGCTCTATCTGACATACTTTCGGCATGTTGACAAGAAGGTCAAATTCTTGGAGAAAGACATTATGCTTGGAAGGGTAGGGGGAGAGCATAAGAGGGGAAGACCCTGAATGAGTAAAATTGACACAGTAATGAAAATAATGGGGTTAGGTGTATCAGAAACAGTGAGACTGTCTCAGGATAGGGCACAGTTCAGAGCTATTGTTCATGGGGTTGCTATCAGTTGCAGGTGACTTGATGGTATGTACAACAACAGTAGGGTTTGAAATAAAAAAGTGCTATGCCTCCCCCTCCATTTTTTTCAGGAGTGATTTGCTTATCTGTGATCTATTTCCTTTCCAAATAAATTTTCCAATTACCTTTCCATCTTCTTTGAATAATGAGTTTGGTATCTGTGTTGGAATTGTGTTAAACATGTCGATTGTTTTGGTAGGATTGTTATTTTAACCCTGTTGACTCTTCCTATCCATGAACAGGAAATATTCATTCATTTAGTTAGGTCTTTTCTTGCTTTTCACAGTAGTGATTCGTAGTTTCCCTTACAAAGATCTTTTTTGTCTCTAGTTAGGTTTGTTCTCAAGTTCCTCAATTTTTGGTTGGCAAAATGCATGTTATTCAAAGTGTAGTTTTGTGTTCAAATTGAATTCTATGGGTAATGGCATTATAAATCTTATTCCCCCAATTTGTCTATCAGACCCATAGTGTGAAGTTGTATCTTTAATTTTCTGTTGTTGTCACTTACTTATATTCATTTTGTTTTATAACATTAATTACAATTGAACAAGTCCACTATTTACAATATCTTATCAAAACCTTGCTGTATTCTCCCCTTCCTTTCACGCTACCCCTTCTTTCATTCATCTCTGTGCCTCTCTCCCCTGTCCTCTTTCCAACCTCCATAGCTGTTTCTATGTGAAGCAGCTTTCCTTACTCCCACTGTATGCCTATTTTAATAGGATTCTCTGAAGATTCAACATTAACAGTGCACATGTTTTAGGCCTTTAATACTACGTTGTTGACATGCCTTGGTTCATTTCAGTACTGACCATCAAATCAAATGAGATCCCAGTTACAGGTCAGGCTAATTAAGTCCCCACATAGGCTGGGGGATGGGGGGAAGCTACCGCTCCAAATGCAGCTCAGTTTCTGGCTGAGGGAGTGTGTCTCCGCACACTGAGGGAACTTCCCAATAAGGCTGAGTCACAGTCACTGAACCTGAGGAACCCCGCAGTGGAAATGAGTCCCTGGAAAATTGGATATGGGCAAGTGTCATTTGGATTTATAACAAGAGAAATTTGCGAACTACAAGGACTGAATTTGTCATCGATCCAGGGCAAGATTCTAGAAAAAATTTTTTTCTTTAAACAATGTCTTGTGAGCACTTAGAAAAGGAAGTGGTAAACTCAGCACGAGCCCACTAAGAATAGTCCTGTCAGACTAACCCCATTTCCTACTGACAGAGTCACTACACTGCAGAGCAGAAAAGTAGGAATAGTGCATGTATCTGGATTTCAGAAAAGCTTTTGACAAGTTCACTCATGAAGTCCTTAAGGGCTAGATAAGGAAAAGCTGCCTGAATGAAATTACACTTGCAAGGATCAACAGCCAACAACACATCAGTAGACAAAAGGAGTTCATTACTGGGTCATCATAAGCTCAACAAAACTTTTTAATTCAATTAACTTCCCCTTCCCCCATCCTTTTACACCAAATGCTTGAGGAATTTTAACTTAGTACTGGTTATTGTTATGTACCATCAAGTCAATTACAACTCATAGAAACCCTCTGAACAATAGCTCTCAACTCTGTCCTATCTTGAGCCAATCTCACAGTCTCTGACTCACCTGCACCTATTGTCATAGTGACTGTGTCAATCTATCTCATCCGGGCCTCGCTCTCCTGTGCTGACCCTCCACCCTTCCAAAGCGTGACGCTCCTTCTCCAAGGACAAGTCCCTGCTGGCAACATTTCCAGAGTATGTGAGATGGAGTTTCAAAATCCTTGCCTCCAAGGTGCAACCCTCTAATGATTCAGGGTGTTTGCTTTTCAAAAGAGTCAATACAACTTTAGAGTGTATCTGCAATGAGAGGGTGGATTCCTCTAACCTTCTTTCTGCAGATTGCTCACTCTGGGATCCGTGCACTAAGGAGAAGCTCTGGCTTGTATTCTAGAATGATCCGAGTGATGATGAAACATAAAGAATATCATACGTAGGGTACAGAAGGGTGAAAAGGTAAACCTATAGCTGCTTCAATGCTCACCCTTAAAGAATGGTGGTTGTTGTTGTTGTTATGTGCTGTAGAGTCACCTGTGACTCATAGAGACCATATGTACAACAGCTCTGAACTCTTCTCTATCTTGAGCCAGCCTTATTGTCTCTGACACGCCTACCTCCATTACCCGAATCACTGGGTCAGTCTATCCCATCCAGGGTCTCCCTTTCTTGTGCTGTTCCTAAATGAAGAAACATAAGTTAGACTGGGGTAAAAACATAAGTGAGTGGTTGAAACTTGTAATTCATGATCTTGAAAGGTTTTGTTTGCAAATCATAAATTCTATAATCTCATATAGAAAAAAATTTACAACATTCTTTGGGCAACAGAAATGGGTAATTCCTCAACCATAATTTAACCGTAAGTCACCATCTTTTAAAAGTGTATCTTAGATCATGAAATATTTTAAATGTAAAAAAGTAGTGCCAAGAAAATAAAAACCAATATTCTTATCTTAGCACCCATGTATACTTGGACTGAACATTTTGCAATTTGAACTTCAGATTATGTCTTAAGAAATAAATCATTACAATTCTATCTCCTTCCTCTCTCCCCAGAGAGAGCCATTATCTTAAAGATGATGTGTGTGAGTTGGTATACTACGTATTTTACCTAAACTTCTTCTGTGTAGCCATAAACAATTTATATTATTGTAGGAAGCAAAAATGAAAGATGAGCTGTGGTGGTGTAGAAGGTAGGCATGCTGCTAACCACAAACCTGTGTGTCTACAGCAATTCTGAGGGAGAAAGATGGGCATTCCCATCCCCTTGCAATGTGATCAGCTGCAGTGAGTCTATCAATAAAAGTGGGAAACTTACATGAAGGAAATGATACCTGATCTCAAATGATGCATATAAGTTATCCACACAGTTTAGAGGAACAAAGATATTCCAAAGAGAAGCAACAGCATCCTAAAACTACAGAAGCAAGGAAACATTTGGGAAGTTGTTAAAAAACGAACAAACAAACAAACCAAGCAAAATGAAAAATCCTTGCAAATTGTTTTACATAGCTTTAGGGAAGAGGTAAGGTGGGGGTATAAAAAGATGGAAATTGAAAAATCTATAAGAACCAGATTACAAAGGTGTTGTTTTTTTTTATTTCAGAGAGGGTAATGTAAGCATTTTAATTATGGGAATAATGTTATTTCATATGTGTGTGTTAGAAAGACAAATTTGATGGCTGTGTGATTGGAATGCAGGTGGTAGGGGTAAGATAAAACTCTGGGAATCAAGTGGGCAAATGCTGAAGTTGGTTAAAGAGATTGCAGGGTGTAAAATAAAAATGAAGAGGATGGATTAAAGAATAATTTTTTAAATACTGTGCGTACAAGGATGTGATGTTAAAAATTTGTTCTCTAGCCATTGATAGACTTTGACACGTGGATGGGCGACAATATGTGAATAGAGTATGTTAGCCTCTCTACAAGGGGGTTGGCTAGTCTCACCTGTAGATTAAGCATCTCCAGTAACAGAATTGGAGAATCTTCCCCATCAGGAAAAAAACAAGAAAAAAAAAACCACAAAAATAAAAGCAACCCAGCAAAAGAATGCAACTTGTCCTTCAGTCCCAGAGATTCCTGTGCCAATCAAACCCAGAGATGGGAGCAGCAGCCTAGCAGCACCAGCAGAGACCCGGAGACCTGAAATGAGATGACGTGGGCCTTGGGACCCCACAGAGAACTGGAACTAAAAGCCTTTTCCCAAGTTGTTGGAGGACTGGGCTGGGGTGGAAAGAGCCATAACTGGCAGGACTGAGAGCTTTGTAACACTGGTCTAAAGCCACAAGCAGGAGTGGTGTCCACTTCCTAAAAAACCTGCCTCTGGAAACGGTATGAACTTTGATAAATGTCAATAGTTGTAGAGAGGCTTCAGGCTTTTTGTTCATAGAGTCACTATGAGTCATGCTCGACTTGAAGGCAGTCAACAACAACAACAAAACAAAGCCACAAGGCTCAAAGCTGAGGTACCTGTGAGTACATTGCAGAAACTGTCCTGACTATATTCTGCTACTAACCTGAATTATAGCTTACTAACTTCCCCCGTGTGGTTCTGCTTGGTCTGTGAGCTATTGTATCAGACTTTGGACCTAGTAAAGCAGTAAGATTGGGGTGGGGATGAGTAGAAAGAGATGTGAGACTTTATGAGACATGTCTGACCTCATGGAATTGGTTTTGTGTTGTTGATGTTGTTGACAGGGACAGTTCCCCTTTGCAGAGTTGGTAAAGGTCAGATATGGCCATCCTCACATGGCCCTTGCTCTTTTTACAAAGGATATAACATTTTGAATAATGACAAGAAATGTTTAAAAACTCCAAGTATAGGATTCTGTGACTTATGTAAGAAGATGTTAATATGCAAACTCATTGTCATCAAGTCAGTTCTGAAACTGCCCTTCTTTCTCCCACAAAGTGGTTGATGGATTCGAACTGCCAGGGACAACCTTTTTTATTAACAATGCAAAACATTATAGACTATCTGATCCATTTTAAAGAATTATTTGTAACATGACATATATGAATCATTATCTCAGCAAACTGAATTATTAGTAGCATTACTAAATAAAATGTAAAATATTATTTCATCATGCTGGGAAATGGAGAGGGTCAGTGCAAAAGAGAAGAAGACCTCCAACAAGATGGAATGACACAGTAACCATGACTAGGGGTTCAAGTATATCAGAGACCATGAAGATGATGCAGCATGAGTCAAGGTTCAGATCTGTGGTTCTTATGAATCATAATCTACGTGATGATACCTAACAGCAAACATCATGCTGATAAAAATTACGATAAATTCTTTTCTTGCTAGAGTACAAAAATAAAATGTGTAGTATTCTGAAGGTACCCATTGAACAATTCTAAGGAATTCGTTATCAAATGATTTGCCCTTTGTGTTTTTATAGTTGATTCTTATACATAAAATGTTCATGCCTTCTCATCAGCAAAAAGTTCCTCAAATATTAACAGTAACGTAGAAACATAGTCCAAAACTATAATTTACTTAGTTCTTCTCTTATTGATGGTCTAGCTATGTTTCTTTTTCTTCTATTTGCCTTCACATTCATGATAAAGAAGGTATGGGGCAGAAAGGGATTGAATCGGACTCATATCCCATGGAAATAAGGGTGAAAGAATAACAGCTCCATCACCCCACAGAAATACCCCAGAAGAGTGCTAGGAGACAAGGTGCTAAAACACCCGGGCTTTCACTTTCCCAAACCAAACTAGATTCCCAGGAACACAAAATGGACTTATTTGGTCATCTGAATTGACTTAGTTTTTAATGGAAATTGTATGTTTCAGTTGTTGTTTGTATCATTTCTATTGTTTTGAATCTTGTAAAACTAGATTCTGGTATTCTCTGCTATAGAGAACTGGGTGTTGGAGGCTGGGAATCGTGAGGGAGGAGAATGGCTATCTGTCACGGCAAAGTTGCTGGTGGATTTTAACCCACGGAGAGGTGCTGTCTTTGGTCCAGCAGCACCACTTGCCATGGTCAACGTCACCAGAGCTCCCTCTCCAAAGTTTATAGACAAATAAATCAAAGAGACATCAGACAACTCCATGATCAAAAAATGTGAATTAGATGAGAGTCTCTGGGAAGTGCAAATGACAAATTTGCCAGGCTAACTGAAAAGGTTAGAGGTCCAAGTCTCCTTAAGGGTGTCTGAAAAGATCTCAACAATTCTAAACCCAATGCACAGCTTTACTGGGACACATAAGAGGTTTGCATTCATCAACTCCAGCAAATGGTTTGATTTGGGGTTTATCAATTACATAAATCTATCTGATGGTAAAGATCTGTGTTTTAGAGGATGGTTTGGTGGGTTTTTTTTTTGGGGGGGGGGGTTGTGAGTTGTTTTGTTGTTGTTTTTGTTTTTTAACAAAAGATACTATCTTTGCAACCATGGATCCCAGACTTAACAGAATCCCTGAGACTGTTACAAAATAATAAACATGGCCCATCTCTCAAGTTTCTGACTTTGTATATCTGGAGAAGAGCCTGATAACGGGATTTGGCAATCCCCTATCTGTCCCTCTTGATTTCTGTGTTATCCCTCTCCTAGGATTATCACTCTGAAGTGTGACAGTTGACTGACACATCCGGTTATTTCACCAGACCAGAATAAGTGTGGGTGAGAGATAGATGAAGATGACAGCTAGCAGTGCCCAGAGCAGTGTCAAGAAAAATGTTCTGTATCAAGCAGAGGGGGAGACGAGGACCTCAAAAAACAAACACAAAGAGATGCCTTACCAAATAGAAAAAGAAAAAAAAAGAAATTCACTTTGCTACTATAGCATAGGATGGGAATAACATATTTTTTGAAAGATCATAGTAGTGAAAAATGTACGAATGGTTTCAACTTGGTCAGAGAAACTCTTTTGGTTGACAAATGTCTTTTAATGCACTACCCTGTGAAGCTGGTATAACGGCGAATCACCCCAATTTACCCACAATATAGGAAAGGGCATGACAGAGATTAGAGAGATCACCACATCCAAGTAGGAAAAGCAAATTATAAGAAGGGAAAAAAAAATGGAAAAGACCTAGGAGGTCATTGTCTACTAGTCTCCAGAGTGCTAGAAGATTAAATAAAGTAATGCAGGAAAAAATTATGGAAATATACCCAAGAAAACTTAAGACTCTCTGATCCTTTAATTTTTAGTGCCTCATGAAGTTCAAGGGTTTATTGTTAACTCATTCCTTAAACCTCTATTCATCAAAAGAAAAACATTCTCTAGAGGCCACATTAGAAATGGAAATAAGATAGGCAATGTAGAAAGTTGATTTTTGCAGTTTTAAAGGACTCATTTTCCCCTGTGTTCATGAATTTCTGGTTTGTAACTGTACTTATCCAAAATATTAAAATGACCTTTAAGCCAACCCCTTTACTTAAGAGTGGAGGAGGAAGAGAAAATTACTAGAAGTTGACCATTACAGAAATTACTTGCAAAGGCATTTTTCTTTGATAGCTGCAGTTTCACTCATATTATCATCCTTTTCTGTTGACAAGTTTCCAAGATTTTAATCTTGGATTGGAAATGCTACCCTATCAGAAAGGGTTTATATTGTCAGGAGCAGCGCCACTGTGGAATGCAGAATCACATATGAGAGCGTTTGTTGTATTGAAAAATACACCATTGCTAGGAAAGCCATTTAAATGTTTAGGCGGCTCGCTCATAAATCACCTTCAATGTGTTCAAGTTCTTAGACAACATATTGAAAGCTTTCTTATTTCTTTTATTACAGCAGCCATTTGCATTGCTGAACTTGGGGTTGTGTTGGCAATTCCAGAGAAACCCTTGCTTCACTGGTTTATAACTCTGTGATTACACTTCACCTGGGCCTGGAATTCAACCATAAACTTTCTATGATTGTGTCTGTGTTGGTTTTGTGTTTAGTTTTTTGTTTGTTCAGGTCTTTTTTGGGGGAAAGGGTGTTACATAAAGCTTATCTGATATTTTAAGAAGGAGTCAGATGGGCCTTTAGGGTTTAAAAATAGAAGCAGGAAACCTAAAATGCACAAAACTCGTATTTGCGTGTTTATTAAAATTCATTGTCTTAGTTCATTAGTTTGCTGATCCCAAAATTGTTTTAATAACATTTTCAAGATATTTTTAAAATGTCTAATTTTCATTTCATTGTAGGTTATTGCCATTTTTTTTCCTTTTAGATTATATAGATAACTTTTTCCACTTGCAGGCAAAATATTTGACGTTCATGTAAATATCTGTTTAATATCTTGGTGGTTTTCATTATTTGCTGTCTTCTTATACAGAGCTGACACTAGTTCCTATCATCTTCCTACCACCTGCAGTCACTCTGGAGAAATTGAACAAGACATCTATTAGCTAAGACTGAAAAGGAAGGGATGAGGTCAGCGGAAAGAAATTGGAGTACCTTGGTGGGAAGTATTTGAACTAAGAAGGAAACGGAGTTAGAAATAGAAAACAATGATGCAATGAGACACAGAATTTGAAGGCAATTCAAAGTAGCAAAAAGAGAAATTAATCAGAAAGCTTTACTGAAGCTGAAAATTAATCCTCAGCCTCTTGTAGCTCAGGGAATAGAAGCAGTTACACATAGGGCTAGGGAAAGGAAGGTGTTCTCTTAGAACTCCTCAGGACTCATTTTCTAATTTGTTTAATCTTTGTGGAAGAGAGATGTAAAAGCCAATACGGTCTGACTTGCTTTGAAGAGAAATGGATCAGTACAAGTCTAAATAGTGTTCTATCATCAAGGAGAGAAATGCCTCTTGCATAAACAAAAATGTCTCTCTATGAAGGAAAAAAGTTGCTCCATCTTTTCCTTTGCAAATGGTTCAACATTAAATGGAGAAAACTACTTTTAAATAAAGTTCTTCTTTAAAGTATCAAATACTGCACGGTGGCATAATTTGAGGCTAAGAAGGAGACAGTGGACATGCTATAAATAGGTACTTGGTGTTCTTAGCCAGTCGGGACAATTTTTACAGGGTGGTGGGATGGGAGCCCTGTGTATAGAAGTGACTGGGAGGTCAGAAAGTAAAGTCAGAATAGACATATACTTCTTCCAAGGGATTTGGTAGTGAAAGGAATGTAAAAATTTAGCTAACGGCATAATCCATAGGAAGCTGCACTAACCGCTGAAGGACGTGCCTCTTCACCAGTTCAAAGTCACCAGGGGAAATCTACCGAGGGCTTTCCTGGGGAGAAAAGTGGATTCTCTCTCTTTGTGTATATGTGTATGTTGTTTTTGTTATGTTATTAAGTGCTATTGAGTCAAGTACAACTCATAGCGACCATATAAACAAAAGATATGAACTCTGTTCTATCCTGTGCCATCCTCACACTTCCTGACATACAAGAGTCCATTGCAGCATTCACTGTGTCAATCCACCTGGTTGATGGTTTTCCTCTTCCTCGATGATGCTTCACCCTTCCCAACATCATGTCCTTCTCCTCCAAGAACAGTTCTTCCTTGCGATATATATAATTGTTGGTGTCAACCACCGTTGAGTCAACTCTGACTCATAGCAACCCTCACAGCTCTGAAATTTGCCCTATCTTGAGCTAATGTCATTGGCTCTGACACATCTACCCCCATGATCCCAGTCACTGAGTCAGTCAAACCTTCTCATCCAAGGTCTTCCTCTCTTACACTGTCCTTCCACCCTTCCATGCATGATGTCCCTCTCCAAGGACTGGTCCTCTTTGCAACATACCCAAAGTATGTGAGACAGAAATTAAAAATCCTTGCCTCTACGGAGCAGCCTGGTTTCACCCTCTCCAGGATGAACTTGTTTGTTCTCCTAGCAGTCCATGGTATATTCAATACTCTTCTCCAGAAACACAACTTAAAGGCATCAATTCTTCTATGTTCCATAGTCATTTTCCAGCTCTCTGACGCATAGCAAGTAATTGCAAAAACCATGGCCTGGATCGGGCACATGTTAGTCTCTAAACTGACATCATTGCTCTTCAGTAATCTAGAGAGGTCCCTAATAGTATATTTTCTCAGTGCAGTTCATCTTTTGATTTCATGGCAGCTGGTACCAAGAGTGTTGATTGTGGAGCCAAGCAAGCTGAAGCTGTTGACAATCTCAGTCTCTTCACCACTGATCATGATACTGCCAAATGGTCCAGTGGTGAGAATATTTGTTTTCTTGATGTTGAGCTTCAATCCATATCGAAGACTGCAGTCTTTGACCTCCTGCAGCAAATGCTTCAGATCCTCCTCAGTTTCGCCAAGCAATGTTGTGTCATCTGTGTTACACATGTTGCTGATGAATCTCCCTCAAATCTTGATGCCTCATTCCTCCCCATAAACCCCAGCCTGCTGGATGACTTGTTCTGTATATGTTGTTGTTGTTGTTAAGTGCCATCAAGTTGTTGGCAACTCATAGTGACCCTATGAACCAAAGTCCTTGACACCTGCATGACTTTCATCCTTTCTCCAGGTTCATAGGGTTTCTGGAGGCAAGCTGTTTACAGAAGTGGATGCCACTCCTGCTTCCAAGCATATAGATTCTGCATATAGATTGCAATATATCATTATTATTTATTGTGTTGTGTCATCAAATCAGAACTGACTCATAGCTGACCCTCGAGTGGGTTTTCACACAGAAGGAGTTGCACACCCTTTTCCTGTGGAGCGGTTGCTTTGGGATTACAGTACAGTTTTCTTATCACTAGGCCACCAGAGATGATAGATAGATAGATAGATAGATAGATAGATAGATAGATAGATAGATAGATAGATAATAGATAGATGATAGATAGATAGATAGAATAGAGATAATAGAGATGAAAGAGAGATAGGTAGATAGATATAGAGAGATAGAGATATTGAGAGTGGGGCTCAGGCAGAGTTCAGAGCTAATATAATGTACATAGGGAGGCTATGAGTTGCAGACAACTCAATGACACATAACAACAACAACATATGGAGAGAGAGAGAGATTAGATAAAGATATATGTTGTTGTTTGTACCTTCTAGTTGGAATCAGTTCAGAGCTGACCCTCCAGTGGGTTTTCTGAGGAAATAAATCACACAGGAGGAGATTGATCATCATCTTCCTACGGAGCAGCTGGTGGATTCAAACCACATGTCTTTGGGTTGGCAATATAATTTTTTACCACTAGACCATCAGAGCTCCATAGTTTGGGGTATGGTGGTTTTCCCCCCCTTTGGGGTGTGTGTGTGATTCGATGCAGTAAAGAGAAAGAAAAAGACAGTGACTAACCAGAAATAAACTGCAAATCTAATTGTCCAAGAGGATAGCTGGTGGGTGAAGGAAGAATGTGAGCTGGAACGAGAACACTGAACACATAAGAACCATTCTCCTTGGAGAAGTAGAAACCAATATGCATTAAGGAAGAGAGAAATCTATACGCTACAGAGAGATTCCAGGCACTTGTTTTGCTCATTGGCTCTTATTTCCTCTTTAAAATAGGAGTCATGGTCTATCTACTAGCTAGGGAGATACGATGTTGGAGACTTGAGGAAACAGGGAATTTTGCAATAGGTACTGTGGGCATTTGAAGAGGTTGTGCCATGTTTAATAAATCACTTTCTTTCTTGCCCACTGCAGCCAACCCACTCTCATAGAAAGAGTCGAGGATAGACTACCAGAATCTCCACCACACATGTTTCTTTAGCTTTCTAGGAGTTAAATAAATTTCTGCTGATTTCCATGGTGAAACCCTAAAGGTAACCTAGGATCTTATAAATCTGACTTTAGAAATACAAATACTCACCAGCATCCCAACAAAGAAAATGCAGCAGGAGCCAAAAGCAAGGGAACAAATGAGCGATAGCAACAGGAGGGGAGGGGGGGGGAACCCTAGCAACCAGCAAATAACATCATCCAAATTCATTCGGTGCAGTCAGTGATGGTTTAATAGGGAAGTGAAGAAAGCCAGGTTTGATGAGGCTATGTGGCTTAATAGAATGTCTCTGAAGACGGAAACAATGAGCATAGAGCATTTTGTGTTCCTGCATCATCAAAGGCACGAGATTAATGGAAGCAGCTCTTCTTTCTTGTGTATGACAATGTATTTATCACTATTTACACTTATATCCTGAGACCCGATGAGAACAGCTCTGTCCGTTGCCCTGCCAACCCGCCTCAAGGATGAGAAGAGTTCAGGCACCACTTGTGTCTGATTGTTACACTTCCTATTGAAGCTGACTGAAATATAATATCTACCGACTCCTAGCAATACATGTCAACAATGGGAACAACTTGGAAATGAGAATGAGGGTGGGGGAGGCATTGCCATAGCAACCCTACAGGACAGAGTAAAAATGCCCCATGGGATTTCTGACTGACCGTCTTTACCAACACTGACTGGCACATCTCTCTCCAGTAGAACAGAGCTGTTGGTGGATTCAAATCACCATCTTTCAGTTCACAATTCCATGTTTTAAGTATTGTGCCTCCAGACACCAGACCTCCATAGAAAGCAGAATAGAGTTAAGATATTCAAACTATCTAAAAGGAAATGCTATGAGCCTCAAACATTATGAGATGTATATTAAAATCTGTTTTAGAATGCAAAACTTACCATATAGAACACTAGTTACTTACATGGGAAAAGGCAGAGACCATGCAAAACTTTGTCTCCACTCCTCCTGCCTGCTTCAAGCTAACTGGAATAGTCAAACTTTTATCCATTTGTAAATAAGGATGCCCAGTATTATTTTATTTAAGCAGTGAATTTCATAGCTGATTTTTTTGAAATTACTATAACAAGGGTCCAAGAATATTAATAAATCCTTTGGTACATCCTTCGCTAAACAATGATGTTCTTGACATCTATTCATATCCTCTGTGTTTGAGACAGTTCTTGACACTATTCATATCCTCTGTGTTTGAGACAGTTCAAGATTGTCCCTCTAGGCAAAGTTTAACAGGGCAGCAAGTAATAAATGTTGGAGAAGATGTGGCCAGATAGGAACTTTCATTGGTGGAATTGTAAAATGGTACAACCACTCTGGAAGGTAGTTTGGTGCTTCCTCAAAAAGCTGAACATAGAAATTCCATATGACTCAGCTATTCCACTGCTTGGAATATAACCTGAGAAAATGAAAACTGAGGCTTGTACACCAATGTTCATAGCAACATTATTCACCAACACAAGAACGTGGAAACAGCCCAAACGTCCAACTACAAGTGAATGGATTTCAGAAATTATAGTACATTCACACATGGAATGTTATGCAGCACCCAGGAGCAATAATCTTGTAATTGATTAGCAAACCTGGGAGAAACTGGAGAGCATTATGCTCAGTGAACTAACTCAGTCTCATAACGACAAATAGTGTATAAGACCATTATTGTAGAGTGAGTATGCGGATCCAAGGTGGGAAAGGTGCGAGCAGAGGAGTGAGGGTGCTTAATCATAGGGTCACACAATTGGATGGGTGGAAGGGGTGGGGTGGGTAAAGAAAACGGGGAAGATCTGGTGTGAAAACAATGTATACAAACCTTGTAAGTAAACCAGTGTAAAAGAAAAATTTTATTTAAATGAAAAAAATAAAAGGTTGTCACTGTGGTTAGTGTAATGTGTAATAAAGAAAATAACCAATTAATGTTGATTCTGAGTCATGACCGCTCAGAAAAGAAGTGTTCTCCTTGCGATTTCAATGGCTAATTTTTTTTTTAAAGTAAATCATCCTGTCTTCTGAGGGGACTCTGGGAGGACCTGAACGTCCAGTCTTTTGATTAGCATTTGAACATTTTAGCCATTTGCATCCAGAGACAGTAGAGAGAATAGAGAAAGTAAGTGATGGAATATAGCCCGTAAGGAGAGTATTTGATATAGAGCACCGGAAAAGGGGACAGACCTGATAACGAAAGGAAAGATGTTTTCTGAAAGAGAAGAGGATTCACGAGACAGGGAAAATATCAAAACACAAAGCGGTTCTTACCTTGTAGCCCTAATGCCCTTAGCAAATAATTCTCTTGCACTGATCATGCATTCATCAATTACCTACCATGAAGCAGACATTATGTGAAGTGAGGAAGATGTGAATAATACACACAGGACTCTCCTCTGAAGCTTCAATCAAGTTGAAACAGTGAATACCCAGGTGTAATAATTGCAAAAGATGAGAAAACACAATGTAAATAGGGTAATAGGGCCTATCTCCAGAAAAGGGGATGATTTCTGACCTAGTAAGTCAAAGAAAACTCAAGACAGAGATGAGATTTAGCCTAAAATTTTGAGGATAATCATAGGGCTGCACAATTCGATGGGTGGGTGGGGTGAAGAAAATGGGAAGGATCTTTTGTGAAAAACAATGTATTCAAATGTTGTAAATAAATCAGAATGAAATAAAAAAAAAATTTTTTTTAAAACCTTAAAAGTTACAAAGGAAACAGTACATAGGGATGATCTTTGACTATCACCATAGCTTGTGTTTCTCAAAATAAAGTGCAGTTGTTTTAAAAATGCATTGTCTCTTACCTTGTCTTTACAATAACCTTGCAAACTAAGCATTCTTGCCAACATTCAACAGATAAATAAATAATCTCAAGGAGGAAAAAGGAATTGTTCAAGGACACTTTACAGATATATATCAGTGCTAGGATACATATCCAGGTCTGAGTTCTAAATCCATGTTCCATCTTCAACACTAGACTGCTTTTTCCCTGACCTGTTTCAACAAGGTTTTACCAACCCTAAGGAATCTCTCAACTCATCTTTTCATGGTCAGCAATCAAGACTTCTCTTTTTTTGTAAATCAAGAATCATTACATCTTGCTGAAAGGGTTTAAAAAAAAAATATATATATATATAATTAAAAATCACACAGTTTATTGGGGGCCACCCCAAGGTCTGAAGCCCATTTATAATTTCACATTAAACTCAATCCAAAAGGTGAGGCATTAAAGGCAATTAAAATCTTAAAAATCAAACATTAATATTTAAACAATTAGGCCTAGCAACTAACTATTCATTGATAGAATTCAAAGGAGCAGAATGCTCACCATGGGGATTGTCACAAAATCCAGTGCCTGGGGAGCTCTGGTGGCCTAGTGGTAAGAAACTGCACTGCAATCCCAGATATATGCAGTTCAAATCCACCAGATGCTCGGCCAGAGAAGGAGGGGCCATCTCCTCCTATACCAGTCAGATCCAATTTGACGGTACACACACACACACACACACACAATAATAAAATAAAACAAAAAATTTTAAAAAAAAAATCCAGTGCCTCTGGTTTTTTGCATTCAGAGGGTCAGGTTTTACACGTGGGAGGTTCATGCAGGAAGTAACCAAAGTGCAGGTCTCCCAAAGTCAAGGTTTTCACTGATCAGAATTGAAATGCTTCTTCTCCTGATAAACCTCTGCTAATCTGCAGGACCCTTCTCAGAAAAGTAGCAAATCAAAATTGGGGTGCTTCATTTCAAGTTTAGTACACTGAACTTCTAGACTTAATTTTAGCATTTCTGATTAACATTTTAATTTTCTGATATGGCATTTTCTGAGCAACATTTTGTTTCTGGTCCTAACATAGTTGAGGTTAAGGTGTTCCACAATTCTCCTCTTGGCCATATCTTATCTGACACACATTTTCTTCTGACCTTCTAAATCTTTCTCTTTCTAAGCTTCTTTCTATATGCCCAACAACATATTCTTAGCTTTACAAGCTTCATTCTATATTTTACAATACACTCCTAACAATAAAAATAGAGACCTTCACACCTTGGCTGCTGCATCTATTTTTTTTTCTTCACTTGGATGCCGGACCCTGTGAAATGCTCATTTCCTCATGCTGTGTATATCTTTGCGTGTTGGTGTGAGAAGGAATACAACCAGAATCTAGTATTGGATATATTATTCCAGTTGTCTTACTCTCTACGTAGCCTCTATCATCACTCATTATTAATTCCTCCTACAGTATTTTCTCTGGATCCTGTAACTCTAACTTATTTTCTCTGTTGATCCAGTCTTTCCTTCAGCAACTATTTCTTCTGTTTCTCAAATTCTTGCCAGTTTATGTTTCAATACTCAGCTGAAGATATTGAAACTCAAAGAGGTACCTCAAGATAGCTCTTTTATTCCCATTCAATTGGTGTTTACTTAGTTCTCATGACCACCCGTAAGGTAAGATATATTATCCCCATTTTTCAATTAAGGAAATGGAGGCCCAGAGAAATTAGGAGCTTTCCATAAACTCTCTCAACTAGTAATGGTAGAGACTAGATTTCAACCTAAGATGTTGACTTCATGTCTATAAAGAAAACTTTATAATGCAAAAGCTAACAGAAACCTATCCCAAGAAGCAAGAAGCACTAACCGGTCTTTTCCTTCCCAGAAAATGACACCCAGGACCAAGGAAGAAAGCCATTCTACTCTTGGCTTTCCTTAAGAAACAGAACATGAAGATTCTGTCACAAAGACAATCTCTACAAATGATATTAGAAGATCCAGGAAACAGGAGCAAATAAAATACCAGATTTAATTCTCTACCAATACATTTATCATTAATCTTTTAAATGAATTTTATAAGCATTTTATTACACATAACTCTAGCCTTGAAATCTAGCTCAGATTTACAGAAGCTAAAATTTCCATAAAATATAAAATGTGAATAATTTCTATTACAGCCCACAGTACAATAAATACACATCCCAGACAGGGGGAGATCCATAACTTCATTTTCCTCTTGACATCCACAGAACAGCTTTCCCTGGCAAAAAATTTGCAGACTGCAGCAATTTAGCCCAAGTCCTAACAAAGCAAAGGGTCGTTTTCTTTGGCAAAAATGTCTTTCTTCCCAGCAAAGGTTTAGAGAGCAGGTTCTGGAGTCAAGGTTGTCTGGGTTTCAACTTTACATCTGCCACTAATAATAATCTGAGTAGCCTGGGAAATTTCACAAACCTGACTGAATCTCAGGACATATATTATGATATCTCAGTTTCCTCTTCTAAAAACTTGACTGGCATTGTAATAAGGGAGCACTGTAAATCAAGTGGTTTATTTCTAAGCCTCTAACAAGTATTTAAAGGGGTTCTGGTGATGCTTGGCTACAAATCAAAAGGTTGAAAGTTCAAATCCATTCATCCACTGGCACCATAAGACAAAGGTGTGGTAAAACAAAAAACATTACAACCAGAAAATCCCAAAATTCGTTGGAGCAGATAGATAGATGGCAGACAAATAGACAGGAAGACAGAGAGCAAGCCCTAGTAGCAACTATGAATGAAACAGATAAAGCCACACAATCAATTTTTTTCCAATTTCATCCTGATTATCATTCAAGTCCAACACTCATCCATCAATCTGTGATACTGTGGTGGCTTATGCGTTCCTGTGATGCCAGAAGCTACCACACTGTATTTTGAACACCAGCAGGCTCACCCACAGTGGCCAGGTTTCTTTCTGTAGACCTTCCAGAACAAAACATACTAAGAACAAGCTGATGATCTGTTTCTAAAAATGTTTATCAGTGACAACCTTAGAGTAACAGCAGAACACTATCTGATATAGTGCCTGAAGCCAAGCTTCAGGTTGTTGTTGTTGTTGTTGTTGTTATGTGCCGTCGAGTCACTTGTGACTCATAGCGACCCCATGTACAACAGCCCTAAACTCTGCTCTGTCCTGTGCCAATCTCACTGTCTCTGACACTCCCATCCCAATTACCCCAGTCACTGAATCAATCCACCTCATAGAGGGCCTTCCCCTCCTGCGCCGTCCCTCCACCCTCCCAAGCATGATGTCCTTCTCCAAGGACCGGTCTCTCCTCACAGTATGTCCAAATGTTAGACGGAGCCTCAGAATCCTTGCCTCCAAGGAAGTAGGTTGTAAGGCACCTAAAACACAAGTAGAGGTGACATGCTTCCTCACAACGGAGCTGACCTTAATGGCATAGACGGGAATAAATGTTAAGAATGTTCAGGTGCTGGTTAGCATGGTGTGAAATAAAAACTTCAAAGGTCCATTAATACAGGCATTGTTGACTGGTTATTGTTGAGTACCTTTGAGTCAGAACCAACTCATAGTTGACCCTCTGGTGGGTTTTCAGAGAAAGTTAACCACATGGGAGAGATTGCCTATCCTTCTATCATGGAGCAGCTGATGGCTTCGAACTGCCTGCCTTTGGGATTGCAGCACAGCTTCTTGCCACTAGGCTACCAGACTATAATTCAGAAATACTGTTATTTGACTCCAGATCATTATAATAGAGAGAGTCACACCAATTTTTTTGTTTGTTTCTGAGTGCACACAAAAGTTATGTTACTATTGCTCTGCAAATTATTATGTATGCAATAGTTATAATTATGTAATAATTATGTCTTAAAGTTTGATATGTTGTGAAGATTGCCAAAATGTGGCACAGAGAGAGGAATAAGCTGTTAGGGAACAGGCTTATTCTATGCAGAGTTTTCACATATATTGAATTTGTGAAAAATACAAACTATGTGAAGGTAATAAAGTGAAGCATAATAAGCTTGTTTGTAATTGAAAAACTGGAAGCCATCACAAATGAAATGCAGCACATAACAACAGGTATTCTAGGATTATGTGAAATCAGACAATCATATGGTCTACTGTTATTGATGTTGCTGACTGCCACTGAGTCGAGCATGACTCATAGCAACCCTAGGAACAAAAGGCCTAAGGCCTTTCTATAACTATCGTCATTTATCAAAGTTCATAGTTTCCAGAGGCATGTTGTTTAGGAAGTAGACGCCACTCCTGCTTCCAAATCTGTCTTAAACTGGAAGTTCCACCAAACACTGTCCACCATGGTTAACTGTTATGGTGTTTGATACCCCAATGGCAC
This sequence comes from Elephantulus edwardii, assembly GCF_000299155.1. Classification (NCBI taxonomy): domain Eukaryota; kingdom Metazoa; phylum Chordata; class Mammalia; order Macroscelidea; family Macroscelididae; genus Elephantulus; species Elephantulus edwardii. Next base: position 5,872,914 of record NW_006399764.1, on the reverse strand, counting down.
AAGGTTCAGTATCACAGCAACCTCAGGTTACCTCAGTGCAGCATATTGACAGAAGAGTGCTGTACCAATTAAAAGAATGTTCCTCTAAAATATAATAACAACCAACTTCTAAATACAAAGGTCCTCCCCAAGGTCTTGTTGACTCTAAACATGAGGCACAAATAAAAAACAACCAATATAGTATGGGTTTGTGGTTTTTGTTTGGGGTTGTTTTTTTTTTTTTTTTTAGTATGGGTTTGTGGTTTTTGTTTGGGGTTGTTTTTTTTTTGTTATGTGCCTTTGAGTCACCTGCAAGATCTAGCAACCCTATGTACAGCAGCTCTGAACCCTGCCCTGTCCTGAGTCAGTCTCACTAATTCCGACACACCCGCCCCCATTGTCTCAGATACAGTATCAGTCCATCTCCAGGAGAGACTGGTCCTTGGAGAAGGACATCATGCTTGGAAAGATGGAGGGACAGCACAGGAAAGGAAGACCCCGAATGAGTTGGTCTACTATGGTGAGCATGAAAAATTGATGAGGCATTGTGTCACATTTAACATCAAGAACATGTCAAGAATTATCCTTAAATAAAATGGGACACTATTCATTCACCTGCAATGTTATTGTTGCTGTGATGTGCCCTCAGACTGACTCTTTCCTTGTAATCTTAAGAACATTAGCCCACCACCTTGCCCTATTCATTCCCATCCTTATGACCTCTATCATGCTCAAGCTTATTGTAAGTTGCTATATCTATTCTTGGGAGCTTTTGTGGTTTAGTGGTAAGAAGTTGCACTGCAATCCTAAAGGCACGTGGTTCAACTCGACCAGCTGCTCCATGGGAGAAGGATGGACAATCTTCTCCTGTGCGATTTCCTGTTTCTGAAAGCTCACTGGAGGGTCAGCTATAGTCACTTCTGGTTCAATGGCACACAACAACAACATATCAGTTTTATGCTTGGAAGGTCTTCCTATCTTCCTCTTATCTTTCCCAGCATGATGTTTTTTTCCAAGGACTGGTCCCTCCTGAGAACATGGTGAAAGTCTGTGAGAAGAATTTTCATCACACTTGCCTCTAAGGAACATGCTGGTTACACTTCCTTCAAGACCGAATTGTTCGTTCTTTTGGTAATCCATGGAGGATCAGTATTCTTTGTCAAGGTCACAATTCAAAGGCATCGGTTCTTCTTCTGTCATCCTTATTCATTATCCAACTTTTTGGTTCATGTTGTTGTTGTTAAGTGAGGTCAAGTCACATGCGACTCATAGTGACCCTATGCACAACAGCCCTAAACCCTGCTCTACCCTGTGCCAATCGCACTGCCTCTGACACACCCATCCCGATTACCCCAGTCACTGAATCAATCCATCTCATAGAGGGTCTTCTCCTGCGCCATCCCTCCACCCTCCCAAGCATGATTTCCTTCTTCAAGGACCTGTCCTTCCTTACAACATGTCCAAAGTATGTCAGACGAAGCCCCAGAATCCTTGCCTCCAAGGAGCAGCCCAGTTTAACCCTCTGCAGGATGAATCTGTTTGTTTTCTAGCAGTCCATGGTACACACACTACTGTTCTTGAGCACCACAGCTCAAAGGCATCAATTCTCCTTCTATCCTTCCTAGTCATTGTCCAACTCTCTGATACTTAACAAGTGATGGCAAAGACCATGACCTGTATCAGACACACCTTAGTCTCCAGAGTGACACCATTGCTCTTCAGTATTCTCACCAATGGACCAATTGGCAGCATTGGGATGGATGGTGAAGAGATTGAGATTGTTCACAGCTTTAGTCTGCTTGGCTCCACAGTCAACACTCCTGGCACGAGCAGCCAGGAAATTAAAAGACGTATTGCAATGGGAAAGTCTGCTGTTAGGGACTTCTCCAAAGTACTGAAGATTTTGGTGTATAGAAAATAATTTAAAATACCATGACTTGGATCACTTGCTTTTTAGTCTTTAAATTATCATCATTGGTCTTTGGCTCTTTGAAGTGGTTTTAGACAACAGATTTCTCCAATGCAACACATCTTTTGATCTCCTGACTACTATTATCATGGTTCTTTATTGTGGATGAAAGTAAAATTAAATCACTTACTTCAATCTTTATCTATCATAATGTAATCTTTTGGTCCAGCAGTGAGGATTTTTGTTTTCTTGATGGTGAGGTATAATTAATATTGAAGGTTGTAGTGTTTGATCTTCTGCAATAAGTGCTTCTAACATTTTTCACTTTCTCTAACCAAGATTGTGTTATGTGCATGATACAGGTTGTTGATTATGTTTCTCCAATCTTGTTGCTGTTGCCCTAGTTTTCTTCAGCTAGTCTAGCTTCTTGAACGTTTTCCTCAGCATTGAGATTGAATGTTGTCACTATGTGCCATAGAGTTAGAACTGACTCATAGCTCCCCTCCAGTGGGTTTTCTGAGGCTGCAAATTGCACAGGAGGAGAGTTCCCATCTTTTCCTCATGGAGCAGCTGGTGGATTCAAACTGCCTGCTTTTTAGTTGGCGGCACAATCCTTACCACTAGGTATGGAGGAAGGCACAACCATTTCTGATTTTAATCAGAAAGTTTTTTCTGATTTTAAACCAAGTCATGATTCTATTACATAAAGAATACCGCATTCATTTTGGAAGAAGGAAGAAGATTCATTAACAACCTGTAATATGCAGATGTCACAACCTTGTTTGCTGATAGGACTTAATGCACTTACTAATAAAGATCAAAGACTACGGGGATTAAGCCTCAACACCAGGAAAATCAGAATCACAACATCTAGAATAGCTTCATTTTTCTCCACGGTAAGTGGACAAAAGATTGGATTTGCAAAGAATTTTATTTTCTTAAAATCCACAATCAACACTCATGGAAGCAGCAGTCAAAACAATTAAATGATGTCTTGCATTGTGCAAATATGCTGCGGAATGTTTCTTTAAGTTGTTCAAAAGTAAACAGTGCCTTGTGGCTAAAGGGCACTTGACCTAAGCTATAGTGTTTTTTATCATCCCAGACTGAAGAAGGCTTGATGTCTTGGAATTATGGTGCTGGCAAAGAATACTGTTCTGGTGGAACAAGAGGGAGCTCTGGTGAACAAGTGTTAAGAAGCTGCACTGCAATCCCAAAAGCACATGGTTCAAATCCACCAGCAGCTCCGCGGAGAAAGATGAGTAATCTCCTCCTTTGTGAATCATAGACTCGGAAAACCCACTGGAGGGTCAGCTATGAGACAATTCTGATTTGATGGCATACAACAACAACAACAATGGATCTCCAGAAGAAAAAACAAATTGCCCTTTTAGGGCAGAAAGATCCCTAGAAGGGAGGATGATGAGAGAGTGTGGCACAAGCTTTGGGCATGTTATCAGGATAGACTAGTCACTGGGAGAAGGAAAAGTGAAAGTCAGTGAAAGAAGAGAAAGACTTTTAGGGAGATCAATTGACACATGGCTCCAATAATGGGCTCACTATGCAGGATTGTAAGATTGGGGCAGATCTGGGCAGTGTTTTGTCCTGCCAACTATGGAGTACTTGTAGGTCAGAGCAGCCTGATAGCAAAACAATAACCATTCAGATGTTTGGTCGTTTCCTTCCTTATCACACCAGTTACCTAGAGCACTAGGCTCTCGGAATAGACAATTTAAAAAACCAAGAGGAAACCCCTGAAAGCTCAGAAGAGAGTCAGAAAGCCCAGCACAGTTCCAGCTCTTCAGAAGGTTCACAAATCTCGGATGATTCCAACTATCTCGTGACAGACTTTAGCGCATGCGTGCCTAGATAAGGGGAGTCTGTCTTGTACTTAGGATGACGGGATCTTACATTTTTATTAGATCTGGGGTTTTTGTTTTGGGATTTTTTTTAAGATCTGGGTTTTTGAGGTTTGTTTTATTTGTATTATACTTCTTGCTATAGACAGGAAAGAAGAGGAATGGGGGGCGGAAAATAAAACACAGCAAAGGACGATAAACTTAGATCAATTGTTCCGGTTGTAGAACTCCCATAAGAATACAGTGACTGTTATGTCTTCATGATTCTGTCAGTAAGCAAAAGCTAACTTCAGGTCTTTCTGAAACAATTGAAAATATTTAGTCAACAATCAATAGGAGGCTAGTTGGACAAACAGCGAAATTTGCTTGGGATTTGCCTACAAGTGTATTGCTAGTTAGTATCCGACAGATTTGGTACTGGAAATTGGGGTCTAATATAATAGAACAAAACCGACTACCATCAAGTTGACTCAAACTCATGGCAATGCCCCATGAGGTTTCTGAGGTTGTAAATCTTGATGCAAGAAGACTTCCTCATCTTCCTCCCTCGGAGTGAGTACCTGATAGTTTTGAACTGCTGATCTTTTGGTTGTAAGCTCAACACAGAAAACTACCCCTGGTTGTATGCCTTTGGTTTTTTGGTTTTGGGGTTTTTTTGTCTTGTTTTGTTTTCTTAATTAATTTTTATGAAAGTTTACAGAGACTTAGGGTTTCCATTCATTCATTGTTGCACTTTTCTCTCTGCCCACCCCTCTCCCCCCAATTCACTCTTCTCTTTGAAAAGAAAAACAGAAATTCTTTCATTGTTATACAGTCCCTCCCTCCAAGTCCATTCCACTATGAAGCCTTCATTCTGGACTCCTATCATGACAATGCCTAATCACATATCCCTTTTAAACAGTTCTCTCCCTCATCTGTCTCATTGCAGTATATATTATTTATCCCCTCTTTCTTAGTCTTCCCTCAACCCTGATGTCTGCCCTGTTTTACAATAGTGGCCCTATGCAATATTAGTCCTTTTGTGACTTTTGTAAAATCATCTTCACTGTCAATTCAAGTGTCTTTTCTTCACAGCCCTCATCTCACAGAATGGCTAAGTGAATTAGTGATGATAATAAGTTTTCTGAGTGCTACACAAGTTCCACATACATGTTCCTTGCAAACTCAGGCACCCTATCAAAGGAAAGTATTACAACTGTCTGTGGTATAAATACGAATCAAAGGCTCTTCCTCGTTAACGACCTTCAGAAGTCAGAGAAGAGTGCATAGGACGAAATTAAAAAGTTTTCATTAATTCATTTAGACTTCATACCAATTGAATTCTAACTTTAGTGCTATTTCCTGTCCTTATAATCTAGGTGTGCCAGAAAAAAAAATATATATATATATAGTTCAACCACTTGCACAGAGAACAAATTAGTTCATAAAATGTAGTGGATTTTATCTCCAAATTGAAAATTTGGCCCAAGTCAGTAACAGATACTAAGTCATTTGGATTTTTCTCAGCAGGATAATTCTGGATAGCTGATGTTTTCAGGAGGAACATAGACCTTAAGAGGAAGGTAAATTGATTAGAGGGCAGAAAAGACACTACTTGCAGTGGGCAAACCAGAATCCAGTTATGATGTTAAGATTCTCATCTATCCTTAAAAACTAGAATTCTATATAAGATTGCATAATACTAAAGCCTACATCCAAACATTTTTTTTTATCCTTTAGTTCCTGTTGGGGGCTTGGGGATCTCTGTAATAAGAATCTAGGATATTGTTGGTACAAGAGGCTCTCAGTATCATCAGAGATCACAGGTTTGCAAAACAAAGAGGTCTACTCCCCAGACCAGGCTTTGACAGAAATGAGCAAAGCAAAGATTATAAAGAGCACACGTTTCCTTAAGGGCGCAGTGGGTACTTAAGTTAACCAGGAAGACCATTCAGAGTCTGCCTGTCTATCCACTTCTGAAAAGTTGACAGTGAAAACGCTATGGATCGTAACAGAATACTCTCCGATCACACACTCGAAGTTGAGCTCCTGGATACACAGTGACCTCATCAATGGACTCCACCACATCACTGATTGTAAGGATAACACATACCTGTCATCCAAGACGTCACCAGCTCCACAGCCACAGACCACAGGGACTCAGTATAAGTCAGTTTTTGTCACTGAAAAATAAATATCCATTCAATCATTTCAATATTTGAAAAGATACCAAAGTCAGAAAATGTGTGCATAAAACAGGCTGATATTTTTTAATTGGGTGGCTCAGCATATTGACGTTCCCCCCATTTAGTTCTGCTCTTATTTTTTTTTCATTGTTGCACTTCTCTCCGTGCCCACACCTCCCCCCCATGATCAACTCTGTATCTCTAGATTATGAGCTATAATCTTGATATGAGTGAGTGAATGAAGGATCAAGATGTTTTAAGCAAATAACATGTAGTATGTGTTTGTTGTAAGCCACACCCTTCTCTGAGAGGTATTTTTCTGTGTGCTGTGCCAGCATTGGTCTTGTTGTAGTTGTTGTTAGCACAGTCAAACAAAAATACCTCACATTGAGAGGACAAAGGGGGTGGAGGTATGTATATAGACAGGTAATAGACACATAAAAACAGTGATTTTATCATGTCTGTGGTGCAAAGATCCTAACACTTGGAGTAATTAAAATGTTTGTCTATGGTGTTTTCCAGGCAGGAAACGGTCCAATAAACCCACCACACACTTGTTCATTGTGGACATGTTCTTCCCTCTACAGCAACATTTTATTTTGTTTCTGGTGCTGTTGTCTACCTACCTTTCATGGTGCATGCAGCTCATTGCATTTTTAAAAGATGTTTTTTCCAGAAGCTAATTGAGCTTTATCTATGTGAGTGAACTAGAATCTGTCACTGACAGCCTGCAGAAGGCCATTTCTTCAATTGCTTGAAAGAACTAAAGAGTCAGACATGACAAACTGCAGTTCCGAATACCTGGCAGCCAGCCCATTAGTGCTGCGGTGCCAAGATGCACTAATAAATTACTTAGAAAACACAGGCTCACTTTATTTCAGTAATGAAACTCACCTCCCTAAAACCAAAGGAAAATATTTGATTCCTCCCCCCCCACAACACACACACATCATAGTTTATCAGGGCCTTTTGGAAACACAATGCATTATTTATCCTTTAGAAAACATAATTGCTAGGAAACCCTCTCTAGTTTATGAAAACAGCTTTCTTTTGTTTCTTATACCATTTTTGGAGAAACAAACCTTAGGCTCTCTTTAGACCTCTAACTCTCTGTCAAGAAGCAACTGTTAACAGTAGCAAGTGTAGGGAAGAGGAGGGGGGTAAAAACATATCAAACTGAACTTCTTTCCTTTTCCATTTTACAAACCAAGTTCTATTCATTGCCTCATCTGGCCTTGTAACCTAAGAGACAATTGACTTTCTACAAAGAGATGGGGAGGGAATATCCTATCTTACCAGAATGTTCCTATCAATCATTAAACTAAGATATTAAGAATACAGTATAAAATCTATCTTTGGGTACTGGAGTATTTTCTCTGTCTAGGTCATATAGCCTGATGAGTCCACTAGCCCTGGAGAGGTACCTCGTGGTTGTTGTGATGCTAAACACTGTGACACTGATGTGTCAAATGCTATAATGGTTACCCATAGTGGACAGTGTTTGGTGGAGCTCCCTGATTAAAACAACTTTGGAAGCAGGAGTGGCATCCACTTCCGCAATAGCTTTGCCTCTGGAAACCCTATGAACCTGGAGAAAGGATGAAAGTCACACAAGTGTTGAGCGCTTTTGTTCATAGGGTCACTATGAGTCATCTACGACTCAACAGCACTTAACACAATAAGAAGTTAGACTTGAATCAAATTCTAACATTTCTTTCATAGGCAAAGCAAGGACAGACTTGATTTTAGGTTGTCAAGTGAAGAGTTCCTCCCTAGAATGTTTTCGGAATTGCCTTCTTCCCCTTTCTACCCTTATTTCAAATGTCATAAGCCAGAACTATGCTACAGATTTTGGCGTTTGTTTTTGTGTTTTCAAAGTTGCTCATGTTCACCCCTCATCTGTCAGGTTGTTGTGAAGTGGTGATGTGTATATTTCTCTGCTGCTGAAAGCTATACCTTCAGTATCTCAAAAACCAGATGGGTTCAACTCACTTGCTTTGGATGAATAACTAAGAGAGAGCAATCACTGGAGAAACGCATCATGTTTGGTAAAGAAGAGGGCTGGAAAGGGAGAATGAGACCTGCAGTGAGAAAGATACATGTCGGCTACTGTGAGGAGGCCCACGGGCCAGGCAGCACCTTGTTCTATTGGACCTAAGGTCACTTGAGTTGAAGTCAGCTCAGTGTGCTTAGCTACCTATCTGACTAATTTATTGATGTGGACAGCACTGCAATCAAATACCATATGCAGCTGAAGGGAATTCTCTGACTTACCATTCTCGATAAAGGAAGAGTCTTGGGAAAAACAGCTCTGTCCATGATGGTGTGGAATGGACAGGGGGTAGCTCCCCACCCACAGTATCAATAGCTCAAATTCAATTTCTGTGAGGTCAGACAAAACTGACCAATCACCACATTAACATTCTGCGCACCTTATTCGCCCTGTCTCATTCCGCAGAAGGGGGGATATACATTATTTACATTATGAACAAGCTATCCAATCTCCTCAGTGGGCAACAAACATCTCACATTTGCTTGCTTCCTCAGTCATTTGGTGGGAGTTACAAGACTAGGGCTAGGAGAGCGCTTATAAAGGATTCTGTTCTCCTTCAAACGACAGTTTGCTGGAGCTGCAGGAAAGTCCCCGGGTGGTACAGACGGATCAACGCATGGCTTCCAGCCTAAGTCGGTGGTTCAAACTCCTCCAGTGGCATCTCAAAACAGAGGCCTGGCAACTTGATTCCATTAGGATTACAGCACGACTCTCTTCTGCACCACCCAGGTTTGTACTAGGTTGGAATTCGCTCACAAGCAATGGCTTTATTGTACATGCGTTTACTCTCACATGACAGGACACAGAAGGAAAGGCAATAAATAACAATTGGCTGTTGTCCACTAAGACACTTTTCACACACTCTGAAGTCCAGTATGAAACAGATTATATAAATGTTTCTAAGCAGTTGTACAATGACGACAGAGATAGAGCTACGTTGGCCTGGTGGACAGAAAGTTATGCCACCAAGCCCAAGGTGAGTGATTTTAAACTGCAGCCCTCAGGTCGGGTTCTAATTGTTTTCCTGTCAAACATTCTTCTAGGTGGTATAGCACTGGTCTGTGCGTTGCTGTGCAGAGGTAGCTCATGACTGCTGTGATGCTGACCACTGTGACACTGCTGTGCCAAACGTGGTAATGTTTGTTATATTGCCTTTCCTTCTGTGTCCTGTCATGTGACAGTAAACACATGTACAATAAACCTCCCAACAGCCTTTACTACGGGGTAGAGAAAGCTCCCCTATGTTTGGCTGTACACTCTTGAGAAAGCTCACCACCTGGGAAGACGGCTGCCATGTCTGTTGAGCTGGGAGTGGTCCACATGAGTCTGAGAGTTCTCCTAAACAATCCACATGTCCCACGTCTGTAAGCCCACCCTATCCTGCCTTCCTGTGTATATAAGTACACTGTTTACCCCAATAAAATTGAGCTGGATTGGCTGTCTGATACTCTCCTGGAGTGGTGTTTCTCCATCATGTATCATGCTTACTCCCATCAGGGTGTTGCTGTAGGTTGCCAGCTAACAGACAACAACAAAACCCTAAGTGTTAATTAGCTTAGAGGATGAATAGTGTCTCAAGTCATTCTGTTGCTATAACCTATAAGCTGTTCTATTCTGTCCTAAAAGGCTGCTATGGCCACAAATCAAGTTGCCAGCAGCAGGCTAATGTATTTTCTGCTTGATAGTGACCTTCCATGCATGGAATCTCTAACCAGATCCAGGTCTAGTCAGAATCTCTGCATCCCAGTCATCTGGAAGGAAGAAACTGACAAAGAAGCAGGGCTGTTTTCAACAGACGAAACTTAAGGATGGCTCCTAAAGTGCTCATGTTATACTTTCACCTGCATTTTATTAGGAAGACTAAACAAGAGGGGTTTAAAAAGTAGAGATTATTTTTGCTAATAATTGGGGGTTTCTTTACAATATTAAAAGAAAATAGTAGATAGATCCTTGGGAGAAAGTAGTAATTTTTGCCACAACTAAACAAGAAATAGAGTAAGGCAGCAATTGAGCCGAGGGAAAACTTAAGCTGAGGATAAGGCAGCTCTGGAGCGTCAACGAGTCATATCCAGGAGGCAAATGAAGACCTGTCTCTAGCGTTAAGAAAAGAGATGGAAAGATGCGGAAAGGAAGTTCACATGCCTTTCCTACTGCTTATTTTCCTGAAGTAGGCCTTTGAGGTTTCCAAAGTAATGTCTTTACTGCACTGATAGAGAAGCTTGTTGGCATAACAGTAAACTCACAATAGAAATTATTGCAGTATGATTGTCAAAGACGGCGAGTAATTCACAGGGCTTACAGGTAAACCTTCTCCCAAGAGCACTCCACAGCTCTGCTACTGACGCATGGGGGCAGGTCATATTTTCCCCACGTCAGTTTTTATGTTCATTTTCCTTTTTGCTTCATGGATTTCGAAGCTATAAATTTTTGAAATCCCTTATAGCAACATCTTCAAAATGTACCCAGTATCCCAGTGCTATTCTCTGTCAAGACCAGCAATTGTCTTGGGCTGAATTCTCTAGAGAAACAAATGAAGTAGATAGATAGATGATAGATAGATAGATAGATAGATAGACAGATAGATAGATAATAGATAGTTAGAAGATATATTCTTTACATATAATGATATAATAAATATAATGAAATATAATAGGATATAATAAA
>NW_006399764.1:5837040-5862185 GCF_000299155.1 Elephantulus edwardii | reverse complement strand
AAAAGTTCAACTCATCACCTTCAAATCTAAACCAACTCAGACCTGACCCTCCACTGGATTTCCAAGGATGTACATCCCACAAGGGCGATAATCTACCATTCTACTTTGGAGATGCAGGTGAATTCAAACTGCCTTTGGGTTAAGAGAGTAGTTCTCTACAGGCTGTATCAGCAGAGCTCCATGTATAGCTGGCCCTCTAGCAGGTTTTCAGAGGCAATAAATCACACAGGACAAGATTTCTAATCCTTCTCGCACAGATTGAAACCACGAATTTTTCGGTGTGTAGCTTCTAGCGAGGAGATCACTAGAGCTCCAGAGAGAACGAAAGAGACAGATACTTATTTAAATGGCTCACATGCTCATAGAGGCAAGTCTCAGGTCTACCAGTCAGACAGACCTCATGGGGGATCTTGAGTCTAGGTCATCACAAGCAGGCTGGGTCTCAGGCAGTTGGCTCTCGAGGCTACAAGCTTCAGAGGCTGATTCATCCAAGTCATTGCTGGGAAACAGATTCACAGATGAGTGGCTTTGGATACTGGTGAGTCCCAAGTCTGCAAGCATGGCAGGCCACTGGGTCAAGTCTGGGGATCATGAGCCAGACAGTCAGATGTAGATCTGATACACACACACACACACACACACACACACACACACACAACCACAACAAACTCTAGTTTTTTGCCAGACACCCTATTCAAAGATAAAAATATGACAGTCATTCCCATTCTGATCAGAGATAAAAGATAAGTGCCATGCAGCCCACATCCCTGAGAGGGCCTGCTCTTGCATTAGAAGATAAGGCTAATCCTATCTTTCAAGATGCATTTACAAACCTACCTTATCAACATCATAGAGGTTAAAATTTACATAGAATAGTTTCATTATATTGAGGAGTACAGGCAAGGTAACACACAATATTAACAATCTAGTTGAGAATTTAGGTTTTGAGAGGTAATAACATACAGTCTTTCCAGAAGGACCACCATTTATGGTGAAGTAAACATATCTTGTAAATAAACACTGACAAACTTGATGAAACAGAAGACCAGAGAACAAATGTTGTGGTAAAGGGTCTGAATGCCAAGTGCACAAGGGGAATAAAGGAATCATGTGGAAAAGATGGGATGATAGAAGGACACAAGTTCAAGCATCAAAACATCAGCAAGACATTGATCTATAAAGTGAAACCAAGGAAGCAAATAAGACTTCAACTGAAGAAGACTTTGTAACATTTGAAAATATACTTTATTTTTTCAAATAAAATTTGTGAAGTAGGAAAAAGCAGAATGCATCCCTGATATATTCAAAACTAGCTATCATAATCAACACCCTATTCAACGATAAAAACAAGACAGGCATTCCCATTCCCCTCAGAGATAAGACAATGATGCACATTGTGGCCACTATTATCCGATATTGTTCTGTAAAAGATAGAGTTTAAAGCAACAGTGGGGGAAAAAAAATAAGGTATATACCGGCTGGGAAGGAGGTAACAAAAGGACTTTTTTTATGATTTCTTTTCACCTAGAAAGGCCTAGGGAATCAACCAAAAAAGCAATCTACACTAATAAGAGTTTAGGAAAATAACCAAGAACAAAAAAAGTACAGAAAAAGCAGACTTGTAGCTGGCCCTCCATTGAGGCCGTAGATCACATGGGAGGAGATTGTCCATCTTTCTCCTGGAGCTACTAGTGGATTAGAACCATGACAGAGGTGTGGCTGTTGGGTTATCAGCACACCTGTTATGGACTACACCACTGAAGCTCTGTCTGTAGCAATAAATTAAACTATATAATAGGGAAAGATCTCACTAGCAAGAGGATAACAAATTATAAAGTTAACCTAAGTGCAAGGACACACAAGTAAAGAGTGAGTAGAATCCATCTCCCAGTGTTAAGTTTCCATTAACCCATTGAAGTTTTGATGGCATAGTGTGTAACATGTTAAACCACTATCCAAAAGTCAGTAGTTCGAATCTACCAGTCACTTCATGGGATAAAAAATCTGGTCTCCAGTTGTAATAATTTATAGCCTCAGAAGCCCAATGAAGATGAGTCACCATGAGTTGGAACTGACTCTTGTTGTTGTTGTGTGCTGTCGTCGAGGTTGCATGTGACTTGTAGCAACTCTATGTACAACAACCTTATAACCTGCTCTATCCTGTGCCAATCTTATTGTCTCTTAAACACCTACCCCTATTACCCCAGGAACTGACTCTAGGGGAATTGAAACAGAGAGTTATGCTTGGGCTAGACTGAGCTCCAGGAGAGGGGGTGCTGGTCCCACACTGGGCTTGTCGACAATGTCATGATATACAGAGAAAGGACTGATACTATTAATAATTTCATAATATTATTCCTCTTGCTTGGATACTTTCATCTTGCTTAGATCCACAGTCTACAGCCTTGATACCAGCAGTTAGAAGATAAGGAGACTATCGCTTTGGGCAAGTCTGCTGTCAGGGACTTCTTAAAAATACTAAAGAGCAATAATGTCAGCTTGAAGACAAACGTACATCTGATTTAGGCCATGTTGTTGTTGGTGTTATCTGCCGTCGAGTAACCTGCAACTCATAGCAACCCTATGTACAACAAATGTGAAGCCTGCTCTGTCCTGAGCCAGTCTCACTGACTCTGACACACCTATCCCCATTGCCTTAGTCACTGTATCAAACCATCTTATCCAGGATCTTCCACTCTTGTGCTTTCCCTTCACCCTTTTGAGCATGATGTCCTTCTCTAAGGATCAGTCCTCCTGGACACATGCCAGAATAAGTGAGAGGGAGCTTCAAAATCCTAGCCTCCAAGGAGAAATTTGCTTTCACCCTCTCCAAGACAGACCTGTTTGTTTGCTTGGCAGTCCGTGGTCTGTTTAAAACTCTTCTGTAGCACCACAACTCAAAGGCATCCATTCTTCTGTCATCTTTCATCATTGTCCAGCTCTCTAATGCATAACAAGTAATTGCAAAGACCATGTCCTGGATCAGGCACAACTTAGTCTCTAGACGGACATAGGTACTTCTCAGTACACAGAAGAGGTCCCTAAAAGCAGATTTACATAATGCAGTTCATCTTTTGATTTCTTGACTGCTGGTGCCAAGAGTATTGATTGTGGAGCCAAGCAAGCTGTAATCATTAACAACCTCAGTATCTTCTCAATCTATCATGGTGCTGCCAACTGGCCCAGTGGTAAGAATGTTTGTGATTTAAGCCATAGTCTTTTCAATTACTTGTTATGCATCTGAGAGCGGGACAATAAATAAGGATGACAGAACAACCTATGCCTTTGAGTTGTGGTATTAGAGAATAGTACTGAATATCTCATAGACTGTCAAAAGAAACAAAACAGATAAATCTTGGGAAAAGTGTAGCCTAAAAGTTCCTTGTAGACAAAGATTGCGAAGCATCTTCTCTCATAGTTTGGACATGTTGCTGGGAGATGATATCATGCTTGGAAAATGATATCATGCTTGGTAGACTGGAGGGTCAGCAAAAGAGATTTCTATTGAGATGAATTGACATGATGAGTACAGCAACAGGCTGAAACGTGTCAGAGATGGTAAGGATGGCACAGGATAGAATAGGACTCAGGTCTATTGTTCACAGGATCACTATGAGTCATACTTGACTTGAAGAAACTAAAGAGGACCCCAAGTACTTGGTGTAGAAGGTCAAGGACTGTAGTCTTCAATATGGATTGAAGTTTAACATCAAGAAGACAAAGATTCTCACCACTGGGCCAACTGGTACATATTGTTTCTTCAGAGAACTTCTAACTTGCTTGTCATTTCTTTTTTTTTTTTTTTTTTTTTTTTTTATTTTTTGTGTGTACCGTCAAATCAGATCTGACTGGTACAGGAGGAGATTGCCCCTTCTTCTCCAGCAGACCATCTGGTAGATTCAAACTGCATACTTCTGGGGTCGCAGTGCAGCTTTTTGCCAGTAGGCCACCAGAGCTCCCTTCAGAGAACGTCTAACAAAGCTACCAGAAGGCAGAACGAGAGGCCACATCGAAATCAGAGCTTGGGTTCCTCCTCACAAAGAAATTGCAAAACCTGTCTCAGTTTCCTAATGCTGCTGCGACTTAAGTATCATAAATTGAGTGGCTTGAAAAGACAGAATTTTATCTGTCATTAGACATCAAAAATTGATGGCATGAGAAAGATGTGTGCCCTGTGTTGGATCTGGCAGATCATTGTCTCTCTTAGCTCCTGCAGACACAGTATCCCTCAGTAGGTTTGCATGCAGCCTCTATCTCCCCCAATTTGTGCTTGCTCTTGTGTCTAACATGGTCTTTATCAAGCTCAAGGTCATTGCTGTCAAGTGGGAACGAACTCAGAGCTGACTTTCCACAGTGTTTTTGTTGTAGTTGTTTAGTACCACTTATAGCAACCCACTGAACAATAGCTGTGAACCCTGTCCTATCCTGCACCATCCTTATCATCCCCGGCACATCAGAGCCCATTGCCCTTGTATCAGTTCATCTCACTGAGGGTCTTCCTCTCCTTCATCGACTCTCTACCTTTCCAAGCGTGTGATCCCTTTCCAAGGAATAGCCTCTCCTAACAACACAGTAAGTGGGGTAATAAGGTAGGAGTGTCAGAGACGGTGAGATTGGCTCAGGACAGTGCAGGGTTCAGAGCTTTTGTTCACTGGGTCACTATGAGTCACAGTCCGTGCTAAAACACTTAGCAACAACAAGCAACAATCAAACATGCAGATGTTAGATCCAGGCCATGGTATTTCCAAATGCCTAATACTCATATGAAAGTTGAATAATCAGTAAGACTAAAGAAGAATTAATGCCCTTGGATGTTGGTGAAGACTGTTCAGTATTCATGGAATGCCAAGAGAGCAAACACAAATTTGGTTTGGACAAGGTACAGCCAGAGTGCTCCATAAAAGCAAAGATGGGAAAACTTGGTCTCATACGTTTTGTTATCAGGAGGGGCTGGTTCCTGGAGAAGGACAGCATGCTTGGAAAATCAGAAGGTCAGTGAAAGTGGATGAGTCTCAGGAAGACGGATTGACTTGATGCAGTGACTGCAACAATGGGCTTAAGCATAGAGAGCTAGTGAGGTTGACACCGGATCAAGCAAGGCTTTGTTCTGTTGTTCACAGAGTCATTGTGAGTCTGAGTTGACTTGATGGCACCTAACAATGAGGATATAATTAAAAATTGCATCTAGCAGTGAAAAGCAAATAAGCACAGAGCAGTGCTAAAGTATAACCTTGGGTACCGGACAAGGAATAGGGCTACTTTAGATAGACTGGGCAAAGATTGTAAGAAAAGATAACATTAGCAGTGGTACTTGAATAACAGAAAGAGCCCATCATCCAAAGAGCCAGGAGAACAACATTTTAGGAAAGGAAAAAGCAGCATTAACAAAGACCTTGAGTGCAAAAAAACCCTAGAAATGTTCTGGGACACAAAAGAGACCAATGTCATTAGGAGTCAATAAGCAAGAAGGATAATTGTTCAAGATGAAACAACGAATGTGGCCTTGTAGACAACAGTGAGAACTTGTATTCACAGTGCAGGGGAAAGTCATTGATGGGCAATATATGAAAGACACTATCTATCAGGTTTATGGATTTTAAAACATTATTACTTTGACTGTAGTGTGGATGATGAATTGGAGAATGGAAAGATTGGACGCAAGAATACCATTAAAGACAATATTTATATAGCCCAGGAGAGAAATTACTGCAATGTGAGCAATGGAAATAGATAGATAGAAAAGGATAGATTTGAGAAATAAGTTGGAAATTGACTCAAAGGAATTTTTCAGAATTTCATGTGCAAGGTGAAAGAGGAAAAGAAATCAAGTAAGACTTCCAGGCTTCTGGCTAGAGGAACACAGCTTTTGGTGAAATGTCTAAATCTGGACAGAGAAGAATTTCAGAAAAGGGAGCTCAGTTGTGAACAAAATAAATTTATGGGAGTTGGGAGGCATCTAAGAGGAACTGTCAAGCAGGCAGTCGGTTATAAGAACTTGAACTCCACAGAGAACTTGAAGCCAAAAATTATAAATGAAGCTGTCGCCATGTCAATGGTTTGAGCCTGAGAACAAATGAAATCGATAAAGACAAAAACTCCAAACTGAAGCACCATACTCGTTCCATCCCTGTATCACGCCTGTGCACTGTTATTTACTTAACAGTTTCTTTTTCTTATAAATAAATTAAAATGTCCAGTTTTCTTTAATCACGTTACTCTCTTCTAAAGCAATAACCCACTGAACTTCAAGTCCATTCCAGCTTCTGGTTTCTGAGGCTGGAAGTCCTTATTGGAGGAGGCTGTATTTATCTCCCCTATTTTCCTCGCATATAAGCCTTTCATGGACTATGTTTTTTCACATCTTGCTTCTGTCCATGGCTAGAATCCTAGCACCATAACATTTCTTCTTATATAATAGAATGTTTCTTTCATCTTCATAATCGCTGACATGGACAGAGAACCAAATATGCAAGGGAAACAAAGGTTTACCTGTGCTTACTTAATCTGTAGTCAAGAGTTTCACATTAGTACCCTCCCACCCCCGTTTGATTTTATATTGTTCACTTATTGTTCTTATGTACTAACTCACAGTCGACCATCCAATGGATTTTCAGAGGCAGGAAATACCAGGAGAAGAGATTGCTTCTCTTTTTTCCCATGGAGCAGCTAGGAAATTCGAACCATGTGCCTTTGAGTTGGCAGCCACCCGGGTCACAGATTAGCAAATAAACATAAGCAACCCAGTGCTTAACTCTGCTTACTGGGTACTCCACCCCTGAGTAGACAGGAGATGGTAACAGCGATGTGTCTAACAATAAACAAGGGATGCAAAAGGCAAACAAAGAAATTAGCTCTGTTAAACACCTTTGGCGCTAAGTCAGAGAGTACACTGGGACTGGCATTTATTTGTATGTAAATTATTATCTCTACTGAGATGAACACTCTGGTTAATTTGTATGTGACACAAAGAAGACCTACAGTCTTGGCAAAGGAGAGCGGCAGTCCACCAACAGGTCTCTTCTGACTAACTTCTGTGTCTCTCCTTCAAAAATGGGGCTGCCACCCTGCACACCAAGATGGAAGCTTCTTCAGTGTAGAGCAGAGTGGTAGACAATGGAGCAGGAGAGACGGTTCAGCGGCCTAAGGACAGTGGAGCTATACAGATGAGGAGTTTAAGCCTTCTGCCTGGCTTTTCCCTTGCACTTTGTTTAGGTGTATATGGGCAAGAATCTTTCTAGCCAAGCTGGAATAACTAGTTGTTATTCACTGCTACCATTATTTGCTACTAGCTCCAAGACTTTTTTTGCTGGATATTTTAAATAGGCTCTAAACCAGTTACTCTTTTTTTTTTTTTTAAATGTTATCAAGTCAATTCTAACTCATGGAGATCCCACGTGTGTCATCATAAACCTCCCCCCAAGAGGGCTTTCAAGGACTGATTTTTCAGGTAGATCAGTAGGCATTTCTCCCAACAGGCCTCTCTCTGGGTGGCCTCAAAATTTTCACCTTTTACTTAGCAATCAAGCACATTAATTATTTGCACCCAAACCCCACTACTGTCAAGTCAATTCCAACTCCTCACAATCCTTCCTTCACCAGGTTTCTAAAGCCATAAATCTGAGTCAGGAGGCCGTCCATCTTTCCCCAAGGATCAGCTGACAGATTTGAACTGCCAACCCATCTGTTTGCAGCAAACACATAGTACACATTGTGCCACCAGAGGTCCTTATCATTTGCTGTTAATATACTTAGTGGTAAATTTAGAGGTGACACAATTAACATTAATAGGATCCATTGAACAGCTCTCAGTGTATTCCAGACATTTAAGATCTGGAGACCCAAAGATAGCGAAGACACTCACTTATCTTCAGGAGCTTGGATTTTCCTGGCAAGGCATTGAGGTAAGTAAGCGTGCAGAGAGAGGGACACAAAGAGAAAGAAAGGCTGATTGATCTCCAAACTCCTTCTTCGCCCACTAACTACATCTTTCCAATCAGAAGAGTCCATCATTTAAGCCAGGTATTACTGACACATTTGTAATTTTCAAGCTTCTGCATGTGGAATAATAGTTAAATATCTGTCTCCCAAGTATGTAACAGGAGGTACACAAAAGGGTACAAAAGTCTATATTTAACATAAAAATCCCCTCCAGGGTTTCCTGTGATCACCCTGACTAGAGAAAGTGGTTCTCACCCTAGGCTTTGTTCTCACTCTCTATCCCCAAAGCCCAGACCACTTCTGCTAGTTATTGAACTTGCAGCCTCAGGGCCTGAGAAATCACAACTATGGCCCCCGACACCATGCTCTGCTCACAAAGACTGTTCAAAGCCACGAAAGTCTCTGGCTCTTTCATAATCATAATAGATATTGAAATGAAACACATTCTATTCTCTCCACAGGAAAAGTTTCTCTTTTTTTCTTTCTTTTTCCCCCTTTAGTTCAAAGACTCCTCCTGATACCCTGATAGAATAGTAATTTTCTTTTCTTCCCTATTTATGCATGCTTGTGGACACAAACTCCTCTGTTTTTGTCCCATTTCAATAAAAATTATTGACACAAGCTTGACAATGAATGGCTGTGATATAACTGATTGTTCTCCCGTTGAGTAATAATACTCATAAAAAGAAATGGAAGGCACAGAGAGAATCGGAGAGTGGGCAGAAATTGGAATCGTAGAGGGAAACTGTTTAGCATTTATAACTTCCATAAACTTAACCTTGTATTTGTGTCAGCTACTTTATAGTTTTCCAATTTACTTTTTAATTGAGTCCTTTTTTTCCAGCCATGTTTGGAAGATATAACTCTAAGTCGTCTTTCAAAACCACACCACTTTAGCTCAGTTCAATTGATTGCCCCTTCTATTTATTATTCTTGAGTCCAACATATATCACTTTCCATTTGGCCAACTGCAAATGCGATTTACCTCGCATCAAGCCACTTACACTGCAGATCTGCATTAGTTCATATTTTATTTGGAGTGATCATCTCCATGTTTACTCTTAGCCTTGATCACTGTCCCCTACCCCATCATTTCCCTGGTAAAGACAGAAGTAGTTTAAGTAACTGGATTTACTTGTCTGATTGGATAGGTTTTTTTGTTTTTTTTTTTTTTTGAGATAGAGCAGAGAGCGTAAAACAGGGGGGCAACAGTTCTCGACTGAAGACCTCGAGCCATGTGTGATGTGCGGTGCTTGTTTGAGACACAGTAATGTGAGTAGGTAGAGATAATTTTGGTCCAGGACTCTGAAAACTCAGCAGTCTGCCCTTTCATTCTTCTTTTTCTGTGAGCTCATCTGGGAAGATATTAAGAGTTTCAAATCCTGAGATGTGGAAGCTAACTAATTATGAGATAGTTTGGGGTTTTTTTTTTACTTTTATTTTAAATTTTAAATAATTTTTATAATTTAATTTGATACCTTAAGAAAACTCAATAGCTTTATTTTTCCTCAATATACATTTAGAAAATAGATTGCAGAAAAGGCCTCATGAAGTAGACTGGAGGACTATGTACAGAGTCAAGAGTTCCAAACCCGAGGCCACATGGTAGCCTAGGCCTTTCCCATCAGAGGTGAGGCAAGGTCTTTGGAGTTCAGCTGAGGAATTGTGCTGATCTTCAGGAGTCTGCTGCTCACGTACTTATTCTTGACGGCAATGAATTTCGTTAAGTTTTCATTTACTTTGACTACATTTTGGGCCATGTGCTGCATGACTTCCAACAGCTCACTCTCTGAATATATGGGATGGTTTTTGTCAACCTTGTCTTGACTTTATATCTACAGCTTGATCCTGGATTGTCCAGAAGATGCTTCCTGAAAGGAAGGGTCACTGTCATTTCTAGAAAGGTGAGTCAAGAAAAATTGATTTGTAAACAGCAACTGCTGGCGAGGTTGTGAGGAAACTGGAATCCTTATTCACTGTTGGAGCCAGTTTAAATGGTACAACCACTATGGAAGACAGTGTGGCACTTTTTCAGAAAGTTTCAAATAGAGGTGACATTTAACTCAGAAATTCTGCTTCTGGGAATATACCCTAAGGAAACCAGAACTGTCACCCAAGAAGATATATGCACACCCATGTTTATTGTTGCTTTGTTCATAATAACAAAGAGTTGGAAACAACCCAAGTGCTCAAAAACAAATGAATAAATAGAGGAGCTCTGGTATATTCACACAATGGAATACTATGCTGCACTGAAAAGCAAGGAACTCATGAAAAATGGGTGACTGAAATATCTCAGTCACAAAAGCACATATACTGCATAGTGCCACTGTTGTAAAAAGGGACTGACATGGGGATTGAGGGGAACCTAAGAAAAGAGGGGATAAAAAAGGCATTGAGACAGATGAGGGAGCTGTTTAAAAGGAATATGTGATTAGGTATTATTTTCGTGACAAGATTCCAGAAAAAGAAATGCTGGGGATTGTATAACAATGAAAGAATTTTTTTTTTCTTTTCAAAGAGAAAAGTGAACTTGTGGGGAGAGGTGGTCAGGGAGGAAAAAGTACAACAATGCATGAAAGAGGAAAGAAAAATATTAAATGGAAAGAATATGCTGTAAAAAAATTAAAAAGAAAAATTGATTTGCCAAAAAGAAGAGGAATCCATGGTGAAGTAGTGAAGGAAAGAACGTGAAACCAAAAATAATCTGCTGCCAGTGTGACTCAGTATGACTCACAGTGACTTCGCATCAGATTTCTGAGGTTGTAAATCTTTATGGGAAGAGACTGCCCATCTTTCTAGCATGGAACAGCTGGTGGATTCAAATCGCTGTCCTTTTGGTTAGAGTGTAATACACTATGTCACTAGAGATCCTTGAAGGCAAGGAAAAAGGGTGTCAAAAATCTAGAATTTGACAATTCAGAAAACTGGAAGATACTGAAAGTGGGAACAAACAGATAATATGTGGTCTAGAGACAAACATATTTAGCTCTAATTCAAGAGCAGAAGGATCATATAGGGCCTGAGGTCTTGTCATTTCCACGTAGGAACCCCTAGTGACACGGTGGTTAAGTCCTCAGCTGTTAATGAGAAGCTCATCGATTTGAAGTGGCAGCCTATTTTCCCAAAGAGCACATCCTCTGAGACAGTTCTGCACATTGTGTGAAGTTACAATGTGGAAGTTATGAGTTACCATCTACAGCAGCAGGTTTAGTTCTTGTTTAGCCCCACTGCACATCCTTGGGTTGTACAGCGGACCTCATGGAAACAAAAACATGAAGGATATTTTCATTCAGGATGAACGAGGTGCTGGCAGTCCAGTGACAAAGCAGACCAACGCACTCCTTACCTTCTTACTCCTCACTGCAAGAGACTTTATAATGTAAAGCACTATGGAGAGGGAAGTGCTATTATTGTTGTTGCTGCTTTTGAAATGTGATCACTTTTGGTTCATCTTAGAAAACACTAAACTCTTTTGAAGTGTCTGAATAACTGTTACTAAAATAAATGTTGCCACTTGAAAGGTGCCGTTTGACCAGATTCATGGTGTTAAGGGGTTTTATGCTTCCACATACAATCATTCAGCCATCTTCTAGTTCTGAGTTAAATTTCCAAACAGAGTGAAAAAAAATTCACTTAGAAGAGATCTATTTATCTGAAGACAATTCAGTATTGTATTTCTAACAAATCTATCAAGAATGTCCTCCTTTTTATTTCCTTGAGTAAACAAATCCTGTTTAGACTTATTTTTTTTTCTTACATGCCCAAAGTCATTTTACCAAAAAGACTTGACTGACACAGAAGAATTTCAAGAAACATATGAGCATGAAACAATGGTGATGGAAGAAGTAAAAGCTACTCTGAATGACTGGGCAAAAAATAAATCCCCAGGAATTTATGGAATACCAGTTGACGTATTTCAGCCAACAGATGCTGCCCTGCATGTGCTCACCAAGTTGTGCCAAAATATCTGGAGAATAACTACTTGGCCAACTGACTGGAAGAGATCCATATTTATTCCCATTACAAAAAAGGTAACCCAACAGAGTGTAGAAATTATCAAACAATAACATTAATATCACATACTAGTAAAAAAAAAATCACACACTAGTAAAATCCTGCTGAAGATTATCCAGAAATAACTAGAACCATACATTGACAGAAAACTACCAGATAGGCTGGGTTTAGAAAATGTTTGGCACTAGGAACATTATTGCCAATGTCAAATGGATCTTGGCAGAAAGCAGAAGAATGTCTTTCTGTGTTTCATTGACTGTGCAAAGGCATTTAACTATGTGGATCACATCAAATTGTGGCTAACCTTGAAGAAAGTGGGAATCCTAGAACACTTGATTGTGTTTATACAAAACCTATACTTGGACAAAGAAGGAGTCCTCAGAACAGAGCAAGGAAACACTGCATTGTTCAATATTAAGAAAGGAGTGTGTCAGGGACTCATCCTGTCCGCATACCTTTTCAATCTGTGTGCAAAACAGGGAAGCAGGGGTTTATGAGGAGGAGTGTGGCATAAGAATTGGAGGAAGACTCATTAACAACCTATGATATGCAGATAACACAACCTTGCTTGCTGAAACTGCAGAATACCTGAGCGCATGCTGCAAAAGGTCAAGGACTGTAGTCTTCAATATGGATTGAAGCTCAACATCAAAAAGACAAAAATTCTAACCACTGGGCCAATTGGCAGCACCATAATAGATGGAAAAGAAATTGAGGTTATTAACAATTACAGCTTACTCAAATCCACAATCAACACTACTCTTAACACCAGCAGTCAGGAAATCAAAAGAGAAATTGCATTGGGAAAATATGCTGTCATGGACTTCTACAGAGTGCTGAAAAGCAACGTCAGTCTAGAGACAAAGGTACACCTAATCTATGCCATGGTTTGCTCAATTACTTGTTATGCTTCAGAAAGTTGGACAATGACTAAGGATGTTAGAAAAAGAATGGATGCATTCGAGTTGTAGTGCTTGAGAAGAATCTTGAACATACCATGAACTGCAAAGAAAACAAACATATCTGTCTTGGAGAGGGTGAAACCAAGTTTCTCCTTGGAGACTAGGATTTTGAAGCTCCACCTCACATACTTTGGGCATGTGACAAGGAGGGACCAGTTCTTGGAGAAGGATATCATGTTTGGAAGTGTGGAGGGACAGTGGAGGAGATGAAGACCCTGATGAGATGGATTGATACAGAATCTGGAGCAATGGAGTTTGGTGTGTCGGAATTAGTGAGACAGGCTCAGGACAGGACAGTCAAGGTTCAGAGCAGCTGTACATAGGGTCACTATACATCGCAGGTGACTCAATGGTACATAACAACAACAAAATACCATAATGGTTGTTTTTTATTTAAGCCTCTTATTTAGAGTCAACAAGATCTCGAGGAGGGTTTTTGTATTTAAAGTTGGTTTTATCATATTTTGGAAAAACATTCTTCTTAGTGTACAGCACTTTTCTGTCAATATGCTGTACTGAGATAACCTGGAGTTGCTGTGATGCTGAACCTTGTGCCACTGGGGTGTCAAATGCCAGCATCCCTTTTCCACCTTTTATTTCCTTTCCCAGCTTTCCTTCCCTGCTCTCACTCCCTTTTCTTCTCATTTTAATGCAAAGACAATACAATCTAAGGAAGCTGGGCAGTAAGAAGGTGGGGCATGGGAGGATGGACAGAAATGATGAATGGGGTACTTAAGTAGATTTATCAGTGATCTAATTGATAGAATAAATATGTCAATATATTAAAGCTGTGGAATCATGTCCTGAGATCTGAACGTACGGTATAAAGGAGACTCAAAAGAGTCCTGAAGTATTAGAATAGGGTTTTAAGTCTAAATATAAACTCGTAAACTTTTAATGTTCACAATCCAATGATGTAGAAGTAGCTGTTGATATATATGTCTATTGAGGACATGTCTCTCTCTCTCTCACTCTGTGTGTGTGTGTGTGTGTGTACACACATACAACTAACCATTCAACCACTTCTGGGGGGAAAAGTGATTACTCTCTAGTTGATTGGTACTACGGTAATCTCATAAATGACAGAGTAGAATTGTACTCCACACAATTTTCAATGACTGGTTTTTTGAGTTGTTTGGTTGTTGGTGTTTTGTTTTGTTTTTAAATAGATTGTCAGGTTTTGAAAAGGACAAGAAACTCTACTCTTCTGGTTATCAGAAAGCACATTGATCATTTCCCTCACCAAGAGACCCCACATAGTCACAGACATACATACAGATATTTTCTACCTTTGTCCTTTGAAATGGCCTCGATGGTAGCTATAGTCATGATGAGCATCAAGATCATGGTTTCTAAATTCCATTCTGTACAAGGATTAGTCATGAGGAAGCCTCAGACAGAGCCAATTAAGAGTTAGACTATAAAGTGAAAGCCATGTACTTTCTAAGACAGCTAATGATGTGGAAGATGGGAAAATATAGAGAGACTGTCTCCAATTGAAGGAGAATGATGAGTTATGACAAGCAAAAGTAAACTTCACCTTGGCTGGGATCTTGGACCAGAGTGAAACAAGAAGCGTAATTCAGACATTTGATGCCTCCAAGTTTCTCTTTAAAGATTCAAAGTTACAACCTAACTAACTTAACTGTTTTTAGCACTGGCAGACGTCTCATTGTAAAGCTTTTCATCTTCCCCCAAAACATTTCTATTATCTACAATAAATAACTCATAAAATACTTTCAACAGACACATCGGATTTTTAAAAATATTGCTCCTGTGTTATACCAAAGCCTTACAACTAAAGACGATAAAACAAGCACACATTTAAATGAACCCCTGATTACAATGATGTAGCAGTTTCACCTGCTACAAAGCAGTTCCTTAACCCCTTCAAACCAGCTACTACCCTCAACCTCCATTACTCTTCTGTGACTTTCTTTCTATCACATTTCTTTGTCAGTTCCCTGTACCATGTTGCTTGGAAATGAATTCTTATAGGTCCAAGACCATACTAGCCATGAGAAATGGAGTTTGGGGACATGCATGTATGTATCTCCCCACATACTTCAAGCCCAAGTCTGGAAAGAGCCCTCCTTTGCTGCCCTATTGCATCACTGAGGTCAAGTTCGTGAGGATAGTGGAAATTTATGCATAGGAGAAATAAGTTATGTCTAGCAACTTACTCTTGTTATCAGAGTCCAAGGCTCCAGATTTAACCTGAAGGATGTGTTCTGGGGGTGTTCTCCTGTCCAGCTTTCAGCTTGCCTCCACAAGTCAGATCTATCTCATCTCCACCCTCTATGCTCCGTACATGTCTATTCCCTCAAGTCCAGGCTCATTTGCAATGAAACACAGAGAAGAAGAGTTTTCCCCCACCTTCTGTCCAGTTCTTGTCCTGAATTCATGTTTCCCTTTTTTTCTGTATCAATCTCTTCTGGAATGACAGTAGACTGGGCATTCACTACATAAGAAATCCTGACCATAGTCTAAATTGTCTCCACCCAAAAATAATTACAAAAATATCTATGCTGAAAACTTCAATAAAATACAAGTTGTTGTATCTAAAATTTTGTGTAATATAACTGGTGGTCTATAGTGGTAAAAAGCTGTGCTGCAGTCCCAAAGGCATGCAGTTCAAATCCACCAGCTCTTTGATGGGAGAAGGATGGGCAGTTTCCTCCCATGCTATTTAGTGCTTCTGAAAACCTGATGGAGGGTCAGCTGTGGGTTGGTTCCAACTTGACAGTGAACAACAACAGCATATAAGTTTAACTTGTGCCACGATAAATCCAGTTCCTTATGAGTCCACCCTCCATAGTTGGAACATGGACTTTTTCAGATTCAGTGGTTTCAGAATTTGTCCCAGTAACTGCTACAAAGGAAATGGAATATTCCACAAAAACTAGATAAAGGTGTTCTAAATCTCAAGTTAACACATATAAAAAAAAGAAATTTTCCAATTCTATTACTCATCTCCAACAAGAAAAGAAAATTCATAGACCAGGCCATCTAAGCTTGATCCCAGTTTGTCTCTGATGAACTTTATGGTTTGGGGCTTTACTCCTAGGTTTCTGATCCACCTTGAGGTGATTTTTGTGTATGGTGTGAGATGTGGATCCTGTTTCAGCTTTCTGCAGGTAGCAGTTCAATTTTGTTGGTACTATGTGTTAAAGAGGTTGTCGTTTCTCCATTTAATAGAGTTTAATTCCTTGTCAAATATCACTTGACTATAGATAACTGGATCCATTTCTGGGTTCTCAATTCTGTTCCATTGGTCTACGTGCCTGTCATTGTACCAGTACCAAGCTGTTTTACTTTCTACCACTGTGTAGTAGATTTTGAGGTCAGAGAGTGATATCCCTCCCATTTCACTTTTGTTTTTCAGAAGTGCTTTGCTTATTCAGGGTCTCTCTCCTCTCCAAATAACTTGACAATTTCCCTTTCCATCTCCTTGGAAAATGAATTTGATATCTGTATTGGGATTGCATTGAGCATGTAGATTGCTTTTGGTAGGATTATATATATATATATATATATTGGTGCTAGTTTATTACAAAATTCAAATACATTGTTTTCCATACCAGATCCTTCCCATTTCCCTCACCCTCATACCCATCAAATTGTAGAACCTCACGATTAATCCCCTCCCCGTCTCACACATCCTCACCCATCTGCTTCCACTCTCTCTCGCCCTTAATTCCTCATACTCATTCTACACTATTTATTTTATACAGTATTTTTCCTTGTGGGACTGAGTTAATTCACTCAGCATAATGCTCTTCAGTTCCTCTCAAGTTAGGTAATAATTTTATTCTAGTTTACATATAAAGTATATAAAGTTCACATACATTTGTTTTTCACACTGCATTTTTCCCCTTTCCTTTACCAATCCCTCCCTGCACCCATCAAATTGTGTGACCCTACGTTTAACCACCCCTCCCCTCCTTGGATTCTCGTACGTGGTCTACAGTAATGATCCTATACAGTATTCATCTTTATGAGACTACTCTCCAGTCTCTCCCATGTTATGTAGTAATTTACAAAATCAAGGCTCCTACGTGCTGCATAGTATTCCACTGTGTGAATATAGCATAATTTCTCAACCTATTCCATTGTGGTTGGGCATTTGATTTGTTTCCTTGTTCTTGTTATGGTGAATAATTCTGCTGTGAACATTAGTGTACAAGTCTCTGTGTGTACAAGTCTCTGTGTTTCACCTCTTATTTCCTCAGAGTATATTCCAAGCAATGGAATAGCTGGGATTGTCATTTTCAGAATGTTGAGTCTTCCTATCCATGAACAGGGAACATTTTTCCATTTACTTAGGTCTTTTATTGTGTCTCACAAAAAATGTTCTACAGTTTTCTTTCTCTAAAAATATTCACTCTCAAATATCTCAATTTGTGGTTGGATATTGTAAATAGTATTGCTTTCTTGGTTTCCTTCTCTGAGCTTGCTTTGTTACTATAGAGGAAACCACTGATTTTCAGTTACTAATTTTACATCCGACTGCTCTACTGGATGGATGCACGGGGCCTCTGGAGCCTGGAAGAGAGAGACGCAAGTTGTGGGGAGCGCTGGGGTGTTTGTTGGTTTTCTTTTTGCCCCAAGTGGATGGCAGCAGAGTGGACTTGCTAGATGAGTTAGGGATCTCTGGCCCAGAGTTTGCCAGTGTTTGGGTGTGCTGGAATAGTAAAATACTGTAGGGCCCTTGGGCCAGTTCTTAACTGGTTTTGGTCAAACATTCTTCTAGGTCATATAGCCCTGGTGTGTCCACTTGCAGTACAGAGGTAACTTGTGGTTGCTGTGAAGCTGAACACTGTGACACCGATGTGTCAAAAGTGATAATGGTTACCCAGGGTGGACAGTGTTTGGTGGAGCTTCCCGATTAAAACAAGCTTGGAAGCAGGAGTGGCATCCACTTCCAAAATAGCCGGCCTCCAGAAACCCTATGAACCTGGGGAAAGGATGAAAGTCACACAAGTGTTGAGGACTTACCTTCATAGGGTTGCTCTGAGTCTCCTACAACTCGACGGCACTTAACAATAACAACAACCGTTCTACTAAATTGTTCTACTAGTAGCTCTAACAGGTCTTTTTGTTGTCATTGAGGTTTTCTGTGTACACAATCATATTATCTGCATATAGCAACAGATGCCGTTTCTTTCCAAATACAGCCAGAAATGCACAATCCGGAGAGAATAAACTTGATAAATGGGACCTTCTAAAGATTAAATCCCTATATGCTTCAAATAGTTTTCTCAGCAGAGTGAAAAGAAAAATTTACTGATTGGGGGAAAAATATTTGGCAATATCATTTCAGACAAGGGTCTCATATATCAAAATTTTACAGAATCCTACAGTGCTTCCATAAGAAAAAGACTGATAATACAATTACAAAATGGGTAAATGACATTGAAAGAATTTTCACAGAGGAAGACTTCAATGTTCAACAGACACATGAAGAAATGTTCAAAATCACTGGCAATAAGAGAGATAAAAATCAAAACCATAATGAGATACCATCTCCCTCCAGTAGCAGTGGCACAGTTTAATAGGACAGCAAGTAATAAATGTTGGAAAGGTTATAGTGAGACAGGAACTCTTACACACTGTTGGTGGGACTGTAAAATGGTACAACCACTCTGGAAGTCAGTTTGGTGTTTTTTCAGAAAGCTGAACATAAAAATATCATATGACCCAGCTATTCCACTGCTTGGAATATCCCTTGGGAGAATGACAACTGAGGTACAAATGGAGGCTTGTATATTAATAGCAGCATTATTTACCATCACAAAAACAAGGAAACAGCCCAGATGTCCAGCTACAATTGAATGGATTGAGAAAAATTCGTTTCATTCACATGATAGAATACTGCACAGCCCACAGGAGTAATGATTTTGTAAGCCACTACCTAACTTGGGAGGAACTAGAAAGTATTATGCTAAGCTAATTAACTCAGTTCTATAAGGACACACATTATGTAAGATGATTATTGTATATATGACCATTATTATAGAAATAGATAACGATTAAAATGCATATGAGGATCTAATGATGGTGGTGCAGAAGGGTGGGGATAAGTGGGGGCTAATCATGGGGTTGCATGGTTTGATGGGTGGAAGGGGCATGGCTTCTGGAGGTGGGGGGATCTGGTGTGAGAGCCAGTGTATACAAAGTTTGTGGGCAAACCAGTGGAAAGTTAAAAAAAAAATAGACCAACAAAGGGAAAAAAATAATAAAAAAAAATCTTAAAAAAAAAAGAAAATCCATCAAAACCTCTAAGATAGGTTATTGTAGTAACCAAAATCTAACTACTCCAGAAGTGACCTCAAGACTTTCTCCACTCAGGTTCATTTTATCAAGGAAAAACTGAACATTTTCCAGAGCTTTTGCTCATCCATGGAATGTCATTTGTTTCCAAATCATTGTTGCTGTTATGTGCCATCAAGTCACCTGTGACTCATAGCAACCCTATGAGCCCTAAAACCTGCTCTATCCTGTGCCAATCTCACTGTCTCCGACACACCTGCCCCCAATTACCCCAGTCAGTCACTGAATCAATCCATATCATAGAGGGTCTTCCTCTCCCGTTCTGTCTCTCCGTCTTCCCAAACATGATGTCCCTCTCCAAAGACTGGTCATCCCTCCTTGCAACATGTCCAAAGTATGTCAGACAAAGCTTCAGAATCCTTGCCTCTAAGAAGCAGCCTGGTCTCACCATCTTCAGGATGAACCTGTTTGTTTTCCTAGCAGTCCATGGTATATTCAACACTCTTCTCCAACACCATAGCTAAAAGGCATCAATTCTCCTTCTACCATCCCTAGTCATTGCCCAGCTTTCTGATGCATAGCAAGTGATTTCAAAGACCATGGCCTGTATCAAGTGCACCT
Source organism: Elephantulus edwardii (assembly GCF_000299155.1). Classification (NCBI taxonomy): domain Eukaryota; kingdom Metazoa; phylum Chordata; class Mammalia; order Macroscelidea; family Macroscelididae; genus Elephantulus; species Elephantulus edwardii. The sequence goes on along the minus strand of NW_006399764.1, from coordinate 5,842,374 downwards.
TAGTCTCCAGACTGACATCATTACCAATTGAAAAAAAAAAAAAAGGAGGGGGGGTGTGCTTACTTCATTATCTAGAGTAAAGTTAAACATAATCCAGAGTCCAGCTCTTTTGAAGACCAGATTCTTTCTCTCCATCACAGTCCAGCTTTATTCCTGGCACCCTCCCTCTGCATCAGTTGACTCACTCACCTACATGTTTCCTACCCCTTTTCTTTAGTAATCATCACTTTCATCTCCCTTCTCTACTGTAATATGGACAGCACACCTCTGCTCTGAGTGTGAATCCCTGTTGCATGAATTCAAAATGACAGAAGAGTCATTAACATCTACAAAGGTAGCACATTCAGTGAAGACTAACAGTGACATACGAGGGAGTCTACAGTGGAATTCTTGAATTTTTAATAGATACTTCTTATTTAAACATGCATTAGGAGAAATAGAACTGGCACTTTGAAATCAAACCGCATTACATTTTGTAAATCTAGGTACTTTTTATGACACGCACAGCCACAAAAATCATGCAGGTTCCCCTTTCATAAAGTCTCACAACGCCTTGTGCCTCTCTTTTATACAAATTAGCCCAATTACATACAACTCATTCTTTGTGCAACAAGTTGTCAAATGGCTATGACATTTTATCTCCATATCTTTAACTCTCAGCATGCTTTCTGATACTTACCGGCATTTTAAAAAATATTCATGGAATAAATACATAAATAAATGAATGAGTAAGCAGAGTTAGAGCCTTGATCCCATGATACACCCAACACTCATGTATAAGATTATCTTTAAGCAGAAAGAGGAAACAATCATCTGAGAATTTAACACAACAAAAAAGGAGTCTACTTAATGCGCAATGCAGTATGTGAAAAGAAAAATCAAGTCTAAAGTATGTATTCATGCTGAATAGATTCTTACTCAAATGTGACAACAATCCATGGGTCAGGCAGCAACCAACCAACCAACCGAAATCACTAGGAACCCAAAGAAAGCTTTTACAGAACAAATGCAAAAGCAAGTCGAAGTTTAAACTTGATTGGCTAGAACTAGTGCTTACTATTATTTGGATCAGGGAGCTTGGTTTAAGCCCATTTAGAAACTCCTGATTAGTCACTGATGTATTTTGTGTAACTCACTTTTAAACACTGTCTTCAGAGCCCTGTCGGTCATAATAATCTCTTTTACTGCTAAGGGAACAAACAGGCCTGTCCCAGAGAGGGTGAAACTAGGATGCTCCTTAGAGGCTAGGATTTGGAAGCTCCGTCTCACATACTTTGGGCATGTTGGCAAGAGGGACCAGTCCTCATGCTTGGGAGGGTGGACACACAGAGCAGAGAGGAAGACCCTGGGTGAGATAGATTGACTCAGTGAGTGGGATAATGGGGGTAGGTGTGTAGGAGAAAAAGAAATTCGCTCAAGATAGAGCAGAGTTCAGAACTGTTATACTTAAGGTCACTGTGAGTCACAAACAACTCAATGGCACATAACCACCACCATCAAGGGAAAAGAACAACAGATTCAGAGCTTCAAGATTATGGTCTGAGGCCTTAGTTCTGCAAGTGGCTGTGATGTCTATTCTAACTATTTATACCCTTAGGCTGTTTCACCTGGAGACCCTTTGTGTCCTCATGAGCAGGATGAATAGATGTTCTCTAAAATATGTCCCAGCCATAGGTGCTATGTGGTCAGGTCAGCATTGTTCAAGAGGAGCTTCCTTCAGGCTTTCTTTTCCTCTTCTTTTGTGAGAGTATGTCCCATGCCTCCTACTAAGGGGCTTAAAGTATCAGTCAAACTATGGTTCTGTCATTGGAGAAAATACAAATATCAGCTAACTAGAGAACACTAAAACTCCTCTGGGATCTATTGCTAAATATATAAACTGTTATCTTTGCCAATTATAGTTATTGGATAACCAATAAAGGCTTTTTAAAAAACCTTCTGAACTAGATGATAAAGGTAGAAAGCAGAGATGCACAATCTTACACCCAAGCCTACAGCTTGCTGGGCTTTAAGTGGGTTTCTTATTATCATCCCAGCCACAAATCTAAAAATATTCAAGGCTACTAATAACACATTCATATTCATTGAGAGAACTTTTCAGAAATAGAGTATTTCTAGCCAAGAGTTCTCCACAAATGACAATTGTTGTATTTTATTAACATGAGTTACATTGATAGAAAATTGATTGCAATTTACGGTGTTCCCCCAAGAAAATCCATCACTTCCCTCAAAACACACTGTGCAATATAATTTAAAAACTCCAAATTTCTCTTCTGTTCCTTTATTTGCCCTTCTAAAGTGTCTGCATACAGAGCCATGTGGAAGGGCATGGTTAAAAGTGCCAAACTTGGAAAAGTCATGCGTCTGACTGTGCAAAAGAGTTTTGCTTAAAAATAGGAGTCTAAGCAGAGCCTTTCTCCTTCTCGTTGACAGCACCACACAATTCTCCTAGGACCATAGCTCCCATGATTTTCACATGCCAAGAAACTATGCTAGTGTGAAGAGATGGGCATTGAAAAGCAGAAATGTCGGTTCACTATGAGCTTACCCAGTACACCTGCTCATTGCCCTTCAAGACTGTCTCACAGACACACTTCATCCTGTACAGAAATGACAGATAAGATCTTCTTTTGAATTTATGCTCTAAATGCTCAAGAAAACAGCTGAGTTGAAAACAGAGATTGTTTCAACAGGTCAGTTTGGTCATGTGACACACATCGTTGCAATATGGGACTTCCAGGATCAGTTTCTTACTGTACTTTAAGAGGAACTAATGCTTCAGGTAAATTACTATCCGTGGAGAAGATGCCAAACATCTTTAAGAAGAGCATTACAGAATCTATATTCTTCTCCATATTTTCCCTTTGATCTTTACTCCTCGCTTTCATTTTTTCCAGTTGTAAAGTAATAGAGATGCACAGCAGAAGATTTGAGAACAGAAAAGGAGAAAGCTCCTCCAGAGTCGAAATCCACAATGAATCACAGTTAACATTTTAACCACTGCTTCCTAATCAATGTCTAATGACTGACTAGCGTTTTTATATACATTTTCTACTTTACTGTCTTTCCTTGCCACTGAAGTTCTCTTCAGTAATGAATCAGGATTACTTTTATTATCAGTTACTAGATTTTATGCTAAATACTCAATAAAATATTTTTTTAAATGGGGCAGGCCATTTAAAGAAAATAGGCTGACTTCATAATTACCTTTTCACAAGTTCCAGACGAAAGGTCACCTCCACAAGGAAGCACTCCTGATTTTCCAGAGCACCTTGGGTGTTCCTTTAACAACTTGTGCATCCTTTTAATAATACCCATCACAGTCAAACTTCTTGGTCAGGATTTTTTTTCCAACTAGAATTTAGGCTCTCAGGAAGCAGTAACTGATCAAACTTAGTCTCTGTTATTTTCCAACAATTCAGTGAGTTTATTTTTTTTTTTCACAAAGATACTGAGCCAATAATTATTGGATAAATCACAATATAAATCAAAGTGGAAAACTACCTCTGGGATGCAACCTGGGACTGCTACTGACAGATGAGGGGAACTGGTGTGGCAGTATGCCTGCTGAAATGACTGCTGGATGAAGACTTGGAGAACTTACCTCTCTGATCGTCCTTCAGACCCCACAACCTAGAGGCCAAATACCTCTGCTTAAAATGAAGAACCTGCTAAGGAAATTTACCTGCTGTGATACATGGAGTAAAACAAGATATGGAACTTCCATTTGTAGACTAAAAAAACTTATATAAGGACTGACGGTGCCCTTCCACTTGAAACAACTAAAAATGACAAAATGTATGAGGAAATAATTGACAGACTTGGGACATCAAGAAAAAAGCAAACAACTGTAGTTGCTGAGATAGAATAAACAAATGAAGTGAGATCTAAGGACCTCAACTCAATGCCTGGAGATTTTGAGTTTGTGGCATAAGAAGGAATAGTATTAATGGTTGAGGAGCCTGACTAGTGAGTATTGAGCCTGAGTTGAGGAGATAGAGATAGATGGTGTCTGATAAAACCGAGATATCCAGTGTTCACAAGGCAGAAGCCCAGAACACAGAAAGAGACCTTCATAGACATTCATCCTCAAGTCCATGACCGAGTGCATTTCATGTGAGTAAAGAAACTGTCCGTTGTTGTCATTGTTCAGTGCCATTGAGTCGAGCGTGACTCATAGCAGACCCTATGAACCACAGGTATGAACCTTGTCCTACCCTGAACCACACGCTTTGTCATACTCAGGTCCATTCTGGTAGTCACTATGTTAAACCATTGCGTGACTCTACCTCTATTTCTCTGACCTTCCACATTTCCCAGCATGATGTCTCTTTCCAAACATTGGTTCCTCCTGAGAAAATACCTAAAATAAGTGAGGCACTGTTTCCCTATTCTTGCCTCCAAGGAACACTCTGAAATTTCTTCAATACAGATATGTTTGTTCCTTTGGCAGGCTATTGTATATTTAATACTTGTCACCAACACCACAATCCAAAAGCAATGATTCTGGTTTGGTCTTATTTAAATGATTATGTGATATGGATATCATTAATCTCAGATGCAAGTAAAACACTACTAAAGATTATTTTTAAGTGACTAGAATAGGACATTGCCAGAAATACAAGCTGGATTCAGAAGAGGCCATAGCATAAGAGATATCATTGCTGATGTCAGATGGATCTTAGCTGAAAGCAGATAATACCAGAAAGATGCGTATGTGTGTGTTATGTAAAGGCATTTAATTATATGAATCATAACAAATTATGGCTAACATTGAGAAGAATTACAATACCAGGATGTTTAATTGTGCTGACGTGAAACTTATATCTAGGACAAGAAGCAGTTCCTCGAATAGAAACTTTCTGAGGCCATGAAAACTGTCCCCTGAAAAGATCCAAAAGAACATTTCATAATTCTCTGAGAGTGCTAAAAATAGCTGTTTTTAACTTGAGTTAAAGTAGAAAAGTCTAATAATTAGCAAGTAGTGAGTAGAATAGTAAAAAACAAACAAACAAACAAACTTATTGCTTTCAGCAGAATGTTAAATGATCCAGGAAGTATTAAAAGAAGATGGAAAGAATATACTGAGTCACTGTATCGAAAGGAATTGGCAGATACAGAAGAATTTCATGAAACAACATATGAGCAAGAGCCTATGGTGATGAAAGAAGAAGTTCAGGCTTCTTTGAAGGGAATGGCAAAAAATAAGGCTCCAAAAATAGATGGTCTACCAATTGGTATATTTCAGCTAACAGATGCTGCCCTGGATGTGCTCACCAAGTTGTGCCAAGAAATCTGGAGAACAACCACTTGGCCAACTGACTGGAAGAGATC
>NW_006399764.1:5834256-5835751 GCF_000299155.1 Elephantulus edwardii | reverse complement strand
GGCACATAACAACAACATTTTCTTCATTGATGCTATTGTTTGTACTTACCATCCAGTCATTTCCAACTCATGGCAACAATCTACACAACAGAGTAAAACATTTTCTCACCTTGGGCAAGCTCCATAATCTTTTACATGTGTATGAGTCTACCAGTGAAAACAGCTCACTACAGACTTTTTTTTTCGGATTTTCTCTTGTGTATCAAATATAGTGCCTTTTGCTGTAATTGACCTTTTCTCATGATGTAGTCAAATTGGAAAAGTGGAAAATCAGTAAAGGAGAGGAAGATTTTCAATAGGATCGGTTGACACAATGACTACAGCAATGTGTTACTACCATATAGCAGCGATCGTGAGGTTGGTCCTGGATCCAGCCTGGCTTCACTCTGTTGTCAACAGAGTTGATATGAGTTGGAACTAACTCAACTAACGACAGCAACCCAACCAAAGGAAACAACATGAAATGGGAGGGGGAAATAGCCCTACATTAAAATATCTCTAGTATTATCGTAATCAAAATCAACTTCCAAGTAATTTAGCTATGTACCAGAACAAAGATCAAGAATACTTACAACTAATGTCATTGTGGCCATTCCAACTCATGGATGGTGGTGAAGACATTGACTGCTAATGACTGCCATTTAGTCCATTCTAACCCATAGGTGTGCTTAAGACATTTGACCACTAACCAAAAGGCCAACAGTTCAAACCCACCCGTCACTCAAAGGAAAACTTGGAAACCTTAAAGGGAAGTTCTACTTTATCCTCGATATGATGAAGAATATGTCTAGAAACAGACAAATATCCAATAGCAATCAAAGTAAAAATTTTCTATGTATAGTATTCAACCAAACTGGGCCAAGCATGCAAAGCAGCAGAAATAGATCATCTATAATGAGGAGAAAGAGTAATGATAGAGATAGTATCTGAGGGAGAAAGCAAAATAAATTCCATGTGAAGCATCTAACACTACTGTTAGAAAGTATGGGATAATCACTACAACAAAAATCTAAGTTTGCATCTCATCTCTGCTTAAAAGTTAAGTCTGTGTAACTACAAATATGAGCTTAAGCACGGGGTGACTATGAAGATGGCAGGGGATCAGGCAAGGCTTCGTTCTGTTGTACACAGGATTGCTACCAGTCAGAGAGGACTTGACGGTACCTAATTAATGTATGTTTATATAATTATTTACATATTTATTGCTAAAAATGTATAATTGTTATCATTATACAATTTACATAAATATTTAAAGTCACACAAGAGCAAAATATTTAAAATAATATTGCAACTAAATAATTTTTTAAAGTCATGCAGCAACAAAGTAATTCTTTAAAGTCATACAACTGACTAAAACATGCTGGGTATTTCCCTATACAGGCTTTCTCAAAATCTCTAAGAATTCCATAATTGTTCTCAGGAGCCTTGGGGTATTTTACTTTTTAAAAAGGGACAAATGCTATATGGTGCCACTGTTGTAGAATGAGGCTGGCAT
>NW_006399764.1:5828431-5833797 GCF_000299155.1 Elephantulus edwardii | reverse complement strand
TTGTTGTTAGATGCTTTTGAGTTGTCTTCAACACAACTCACAATAACGTTCATTTCCAAAGGCATGAGGCCCTGCCTAATGCTGTTCAATGCTCACAATCTCTGCACTGCTTAATGCCCACTGTTGCAATCTCTGTTTAAGTCCTTATTATTAAGGGTTTTCCTCTCTTTTACTAACACTACTTTTTCCAGGCACTACGCCCTTCCCCTGGAGCTGGCTCCCATTGATAACACACCGGAAGTATGTGCAATGAAGTTTTGCCCTCTTTTCCTCTAAAGAGTACTCTGGATACACTTCTTCCAAGATAGGAAAATAGGTTTGTTGGTTCTTTTCACAGTTCATGGTATATTCAATATTTCCCCCCAAGGTCACAATTTAAAAATTGTCTAAGTAGAGGCATCTCTACATTTTGTTTTAGATATCCATGCTATCTACTATCTACTGTTCATGCTACAACCCCCAGACCCATTCTATAAACTCCGGATTACCAGACTGACAACTCTCTTTATGCCACTGGAAGAGACTGATATTTTGAAAGATTTCCTATGGAATAATGGGTGTTTGCCTCCAAACTTTCCAACCATTTATCTTGACTGTTGGACTCTTTTTCTTTGCTAGCAGTTTTCATAATATGATTCAAGAGCATGGATTTTTCATCAATTAAGTGACATACACACTGCCCTAACATGTCATAAATTCCAGGGAATTCTCAATATCTTGTCATGATGAACCCAAATTTAGCAATATTATCAGACAGTGGCTCTACAAATCAAGATACTTAATGTTTGTGCCAATAACTGCAATTTGTTGTTTCTTGAATTTAATAGACCTGGTACCATTGGTTCTCTCAGATTGTTTCAGCAGGGATTAAACTTTCTAAACTCAATAAAACATTTTCCATCTTTAAAATAAACTCTGAATGCTTTCTGTTAGGTTGCTTTCATGATTAAATTTTTTTTTCCTTGCCTTAAGTAACTTGCTACTCACTGAGTCCCAGCAGAATCCATAAAGTGACTCCAAAGTATCGCAAATTAGCCAAGTCACGAGTTCAAGCAGAAGAATACAATGATAAAAAAAATGCTCTTTGGCTAATGAAAGACAACAACCAAACAACAGCAACAAAAATATCAAAACCATTACAAACAACTTCATTCCAATTCATAGCAGCCCTAGAGGACAGAGCCAAACTTCAGAGGGTTTCCAAGGCTCTGATGTTGACAGAAACAAACTACCACATTTTTCTCCTGTGGTGAAGCTAATGGATTCAAGCCTAGCACTTAGCCAGCAAACACCTAACCACTATACAACTGGCACTTCTTCCTCAAGAAATAATACTTATTAAAATATTGTTCTTTTTGAAAGGGACTGCTAGGACATTGGTCACAGAAAATAATGCCTCCACTGAAAAAAAACCATTACAGTCATGGATAACAGCAGCAGAATAGAAGGAAAGTAACACAGTACAGGAGGAAATGGATAAAGAAAGATTATGGACAAAGGGCAGATCAGCGGAATGAGTAAACCAAAACTGTCACAAGTTATATGGAAGACAATGTAGACACAGCAAAATGTATAGTGTCAGAAAGGGGGAAAAAAGCAAAGAAATCATTGTGATGGTTAAGGACCATCTTGTGAATCTCCAATGGTTCTGAGGACTCACACGGCCAAGAGAGTCAATAAAGAGGAAACAACCTACAGCTTCTTCTCCCACTTCTACCTTAATTGAAAGAATAGTCTTAAACCATCATTCTGACAACCTCTGTTTTCAAAATATCTTATTAGTAAAGCCATGAAATGGCTGAGAATCATAAAAAAGCAATTAAAAAACTGATATGGCTTTTATTAAAAATAGGATGGAGGCTCGAACAAATCCCATCAAGTGCTAGATTACAAAGGGAATAAAAAATCGGAATTCATGTATGTGTGTGTATGTGCCCATATATGGGCATGCATGCATGTGCCTGCATGTGCTTGTGCACAGACATCTCACTATATTAACGAAGATACTGCTCAAATATAGGAACATCAACTACTCAAGTTGACATTCTATAAAAAACTCTCTAAAGTCTTCCACGGGAAGAAAGTCGAGTAGTCACACCTAAATAGTCAATCTTTTGAGTGAAATGTGGTATATGCCAATATACAACTAGGAAGACCTAGACAGAATTGAGGCTTTTGAATTGTGCTGTTGGTGAAGATTATTGAATATCCCATTGACTTTCAAAAGAACAAACAAATCTCTCTTGAATCAAAACTAGAAGCAAGGATAGTGAAACTTGGTCTTACACACTTTGGGTATGTTGAGGGGCCTATCATTTGAAACCCCATCAAGCTAGGAAAGACAACACGTAGTGAAAGTGAAGAGGATCCTCAACTGGATGGATTGACACAGTGATTACAATGGGCTTGAGTACTGGAGAACTTGTGAGGATGGCTAAGGACAGGGCAGGGTTCCAATCTGTTGTTGATAGGGTGACAATGAGTCACAGTCAACTCAAGAGCACCCAGTGACATCACCACCATCATATACCAATATACCTGTATCTCATGAAGTGTGATTTGGCTCCTTTCTCTAGATTAAACAAATGAAGCTTATATAAAAGCTAGAGAATCAGACAAAGTTATATAGTGGTCACAGAGTGCTGGTAGAACAGGGGCTAAAACAACTGCTAATCTAAAGCTTATTTTGATCCCATAACCTGCTCTGTGGGAGAAAAGTAAAGCAGTTAGCTTTTATACGGATTTACAGCTGTAGAACCCCCATGGGGTAGTTCTACTCTGCTTTTTATAGTTTTTATGAGATGGAACCAATTAGATGACAGTGGATGAAATATAGAGGTTATAATACATTACAGCCAGGAGAAGGAATAAAGTAGTAGTAGTACGAAACAAAAGATGATTTCTCACAGCTTACTGTTGGTTTCATTCACTAGACTGAAAATGCCAATTGGAAGGGACACCTTTTTTTTCTAACCAGACCATATTTAATGCTTAACACAATACTTGGAAAATAGTAGACATTTAGCTCAGTGAAGAAGGAAATAAACTAACAAAAAGATATTGAACAAACAACATTAACTGCTGTTGTTGTTAGGTACCATCGAGCTGAGAATGACTCATAGAGACCCTGTGAACACCATACCTGAACCCTGTCCTATCCCGTGCCATGCTCAACATCTCCGATGTACTAGAGTCCATTGCTGAAGTCACCTGACAATCCATCTCATTGAAAGTGTTCTTCTCCTTTGCTGATCTCCATCTTTCCATGTATGATGTTGACTAACATAAAACTTGTTTGCTCTCATGGAAAAATGTGAGACTGAACAACTCTGTGGCTCTGTGCCAACTTCACAATCATTGCTATGCTTGAGCCCATTATTGTATCATGTTTATCCATTTCTTTGAGAATCTTCTTTTTCACTGGTCTTCTACTCTACCAACCATGGTATCTTTATCCAGGGACTATTCCTGCCAAAAGAACAAGCGTATGTCTTGGAGAAAGTGAAAACAGAGTATTCTTTAGAGACAAGGATGGCAAAGCTCATCCCACATACATTGGGCATGTTGCTAGGAGAGTTCCTTGGAAAGGGACATCAATCTAAGAAGGGTGGAGGGTCAGTAAAAGAAGAACCTTGATGAGGTGAATTGACACAGTGTCTACAACAAAGGGAATGGGCTAAGGAGTATCAGAAATGATGAACATAGGACAGAGTTCAAATTGTTGTACCTAAGGTTGCTATGAATTGTACTCAACTCAATGGTACCTAAAACAACTCCTTCCTGATAGATAACATGTCCAAATGATAAAAGACAGGTCATCATCATCTTCATTTCTAAGGTATTATGGTGTTAGAATAAAAGTTGAATTTTTTTAGGTCATTTAGCTTCTGATTCCACCTACCTTAGCTCTAGACAAATGGCCTTGTGAATCAGCATGGTCTTGCAAGTCAGGATCAGCTGCAGGACTAGGATAAGTGGAAGAGTGCTTCCCACACTGAGCATCAAAACTTGAGGCCAGCAAGGCTTGTGGCAGCAAGACCCTGGTGAGAGCAAAATCCTGATGGTGGAGAGTTTGTGGCATTGTGTGGACAAACGGTGACAAGGTGTGACCTGAGGCTTCTTGCATTTGAGCTGGTCAGAATTGGATTTTCCTCTTCTTGCCTTTGCTGCTTGAAGGAAAAGCTGCTTTCTGAGTTGAAACCAGAGCCTTGACTAAGTTGTGCCTTGGAACTGTTGGGCTAAAATGTGGACTTATTGTGGATGATATTGTGATATTCTTTGCTTCCCCTACTCTCCAACTTCTTTCTCTAATAAACCCCATTGTTGGTACCATAACTGTGAGTCTGTGAGCCAGCAACCACTTATGGTTGGTGTGGCTCCAGAGGCACCATGGGTTCTTTATTTGCTTTCTGCTCCTGAGTGGTGAGGGGCTGTACTATCTTACTACTCTCTCTGGCCCTTTGAGAGAGATGTTTTATGGTCCTGGGCCCTTCTGTTTTTCTGCTCCTGCTTATTTAGACAGGTATACTCTGGTTAAGCTTCCTCCAGGACAGATGTTTTCATTTGTCTTGCACAGTATATTCAATATTATTTGTCATCCTTTTTCATTGTCCAATATTTATATACATATGGAACAATTGAAAAATAACGTACAGAAGGTCATAACACTCAAACATTGATAGTTCAAAGCAACCAGCTACTCCAAGTGAGGTCATCTGTTTCCATAAGTGGAGTAGGATTAAGACCATTCCACTCTCTCTTACACAGTCACTATGAATTGAAATCAACTCAATGGCAATGGGTTTGGTTTGGTTTGGTTTGGTTTGGTTTGGCTTGTGGGAGTTTGTTTTGCTTTTGTGAATAGAAATAATGTCCTGACTCATCTACTATGTATAAAATTTATTCTCTTTTAAATTTTATGCTGAGGGAGATAAACTAGCTTGCAAAAGGACAAATATTGTAGGATTTCACTTATCTGAAATATATGGATTGGGCAAATCCACAGAGACCAAAAATTCATGAATGGTTACCAGATATAGAAGGAGAAAGAATGTGTCATTGTTTAGGTGACACTAAGAATGTGTCATTTTTTAGGTGACACTAAGTGCAATGGAATGCATGTTAGGTTGCCTCTTTGTATAATGCCTTTTTTTGCCATGAGACCTTAGATATAGGATGGTACTCAGTTACTCAATATTTGATCATGATGTTTTTAGTTTGATCACCATGGATGTCCATTTGACCACCCAATGTCTCACTTTCACAGAACATCATTTGGTACACAAAAGCCAGCATCCCTATTGTCACAACAAATTTATTGATATATATCTCTATCTCTATATCTATCTGTCTATAGATAGATAGAT
>NW_006399764.1:5815758-5827812 GCF_000299155.1 Elephantulus edwardii | reverse complement strand
TAGTCGTTGTTCAGCTCTCTGATGCATAGCAAGTGATTATAAAGACCATGGCCTGTATCAGGCGCACCTTAGTCTCCAAACCGACATCCTTGCACTTCAGCACTTTATAGAGGCTCTAACCGCAGACTTTCCCATCTCCATATGTCTTTTAATTTCCGGGCTGCTGATGCCAAGAGTGTTGACTGTGGATCCAAGCAAACCAAAAATGAATGACATTTCTATTTAAATACATTGGACTCTTCCTAATTTTACACACATGTTTTCCACTGTTGAAATAACAAGTCTTTTAGAAATGGATTTTTATTAATAATATTGTTCTGTTTTTAACAACACTTTTTTAAAGTCAAAGGGCAAATACTTCATATTACATAAAAATAATGTTAATAATGTTGCCAAAAGCAGCTGGCTGTAGTCCACCTTTCCCGGCCATTCCCATAGTTATTTTGTTTTGTGTTGCAGAAGTCTTATAACATGACTATATCTGGGGAAATAGACAAAAATCTTCTCAATGTTGTCTTTAGCCAGAAGGATGATCTGGTTGAGGAAACATCATAAATAGATCTACAGTCATAATTCACTATATTAGGCATTACAGACGAAAGTCTGCCATACTCTGAACTCCCAGTATAGCAAATGTTACGTTACCAGAATATATTTACTCTAAAATATTTTCAAATCGTGCTCTATGTGTGATGTATTTTGCAAGTCACCACTATCTGAAATATTAACCATGACTGTATATTGCTTAATGGTGTTGCTGAACAAAGAAATTATGTGGTATGTTGATAGGAAGTTAAAGAATGGAAGATTTCATTATAAAGAGTAAATTCATAAGACTAGAGGTTCTATGACTCTTTGTTTTTTCACTCTTGGTCACTAGTAATATTATAATATCCTCAGGGCTCACTTTTGTAGCTTCTGTGGGTTTTGTTTTAAGTGAACATGGTTCCTTTGAGTACTATTGTCTCTGTAACAATATCTAAGTTAATGAAACACACTCCATAAACTTATGCTATACAAATCTGTACTTTCATCTCAATAACTCCCCCTGAAAGACTTTTCTATCAAAGCAGTAGTTACCTCAGATGTGTTCAAACCCACCTAAACATAAAGCATTCACTTTAGTCTGTCACATACTGCTTCCTCCACCTTACATACTGGAAAGAAGTCCTTTGGTTTGAAAGCTTTGCCAGTGTTTGAGAAAAGCAAATCACTTTCAAGTTCAGGGTGAATATTTTCAAAAGGATTTTACAAAGGATTTTAATGACAACACAGTATCTCTTTCCCCACCCTCAGCTCAAATCAGACTTTGAACTTTATAAATTCAACACTGAACTTAGCTTCTTGGGCTGTATGAGCAGAAAAGGACTTCTGAGTCCACCTCAATCCCACCTCCTCATTTTACAGTTGAGGACATAGAGACCTGGGAAGAGGAAGCATTTGCTCAAGTTCTTAATATGTTTGATATTATTGAGAAGTTCTCTCCTACTAGTTTCAGGATTGTGAACAAAAGGGATTCCAGTAACCTTCCAATTGCTGCCCTTGTCTTGCCTGATTCCTTAACCCATGACTTCTACTCAGCTGCCATTCATGGTTTCTCATAAAAGGTCAAAGTCTGCCTCTTTTCCTTCAACTGCCAATCTTATCCTCAAAAGAGTGAGTCATTAAGGGCGAGGGGATTTCTGCTGGGACTGAGGAATCAACTACTGCTTCTGGTGGCTAACGCTCTTTTTAGACCCATACTACCGAAATCGATGTGGCCAGTCCCACATGGACTGTTTGCAAAGAGCACGGTTGGAATGAGCTCATAAAATTCATTATTTGACCATTTCTCGTCGTAGTTTGTCTGATAGAGGGCTTGCTGGCCTCTTGTCTTGCTTATCAATCAGGACATGAGAGAGATCCATTGATTGGAGATTTAGAGCCTCTTAACCTTCCCTGTGTGGGAGGTAGTAATCCCATAACGCTGGCTCAGTAGCTTTGGCTGTGGGGAAGGGAAAGACTTTTCATAAAAATAAAATGAATGTGTGTGGATTTTTACCTTCTTTTCTAAAATCCCTGTACACACAACTTTCAAAATTACTGCTCTCCAAGCTACTTTTATCTTACCCCTCTTGTTGCTGTTGTTTGCTGTGGAATCAGAACCAACTCATTGCTGACGCTCCAGTGGGTTTTCAGAGGTGGTAACCTCCATGGGGGGAGACGGTCCATCCTCCTCCCACGGAGCAACTAGTGGATTAAAATCATTCACTTTGGGGATTGCAGCACAGTTTCTTATCAATAGGCCAACAGAGCTCCCTATTCTATCCTTAAAAAATTAATTTTGTGATCTATATATTTCACTAAATACATACACACACACACACACACACACACACCGGTGGCGTAATGGCAAGAAGCTGCACTGCAATCCCAGAGGCACGTAATTTGAGGCTACCGTCTACTCTGTGAGAGAAGGATGAGAAGTCTCCTCCTCTGCAGTTAACTGCCTCTGAAACAGCCCCCCCCCCCCAGAAGGTCAGCTTTGTGTTGGCTCTGACTCTATGATACACAACCACAATATATATGTATTCGTACTAAAATGAGATTAAAAAAAATGCCCAGTATAATGCCCTCAAGGTATCTCATTCCCATAGGAGACCTTGTTTTTCACTTTTGTGAAGCCCAGATGTTAATCTTTCCACTCTTTCATTTCATTTCATAGACTGGAAAAGTCAGCACTTAGGGACCACTCCAAGTTATTGAGGTGCAATGATGTTAGTTTGAGAACTAAGGTGCACTTGATTCAGACCATGGTCTTTTCAATCACTTGCTTTGCATCTAAGAGCTGGACAATGAATAAGGATGATAACAGAAGAATCAATGCCTTTGAAGTGGGGTGTTGGAGAAGAGTACTGAACATCCTATGGACTCCAAAGGAATAAATAGATATGTCTCAGAGAGGCTACAGTCAGAACATTCCCTGGAGGCAAAGATGATAAAGTTTCATCTCACATACTTTGGGCATGTAGCAAGAAGAGACTATTCCTTAGAGAGGGACATCATGCTTGGGAAGGTGGAGGGACAGTAAAGGAGAGGAAGGCCTCTATCGAGTGGCATAGCACAGTGACTGCAGTCATAGGCTTGATTGTGTCAGAGACTGTGAGGATGGCACAAGACAGGACATGGTTCCGATCCATTCATGAGGTTGCTGTGGGTCATATTTGACTCGACAGCATGAACAACAACAGTCTTTACAGAAGTTTTAGTTTTGCCTATAGTTTTGTTTTCATGTTGTAGCCCCACATGTCAAGAATATGAATGGAACAACTAAGATTTTAAGAGTGTCCAATATCAACAAAGGTCAAGCGTTCATTTTCTACTTTTTTATGGTGATGTTGGGGAAAGGGTTAATGTTGCTTATCAAGCAGAAAGAGAAGAAAAAATAATAAGAAAGGACAGGTTACAACTCAAGGATTCTCTAAGAATCTAGTGTGAAAAACCATGCACACAAACATTATAAACTTGTAAGTAAACCAGTATTAAAAAAAAAAAAATAGAGCTGTAGTGTCACACAATAAAATTAAATGTACTTGAATATTATAGTATGCCCATCATTCAAAATACTCATATAAGGACTAAAGAAATAATTGAGTAACATTTGTTAAAGGTTTAGCTATGCATAGTTCAGATTTATAGGGAACTTTCAGATAAATAATAAGCATAAAGATAAATTTAAATAATTTCTAATAACAGCACTAGATAGTCATCTCATCTAACTAGATGCTTGGGCCTCGTTTAAAAAATCTTGATCAACTCTTTGTTTGGTCCCTGCATGAATAGTTCCATTGATGAGGATATTGTAATAAAAAACAAAAAACCAACCATAAACAACAACTGAACAGATGGATCCACCGTAATGGAATGAACACACAGCAATCAAATAAGTCTACATCTGTGGAAACAGACAAGGGTCCAAATGTGGAAGAGACCTCCAATTATGCATACGCAATTTCAAATTGAAGCTAAAGAAGATTGAAACAAGTGTACAAGAGCCAAAGTACAACTTTACGTATGTCTCACCTGATTTTGAAGATCCTCTTAAGAACAGATTTGAAGCACAGAATGCTAATAGCCAGATGAGTTGTGGGACAGCATCAAAGACATAGTGCTTGAAGAAAGCAAAAGGTCATTAAAAGGACAGAAAGAAAAGACCAAAAAAGAATGTTAGAAGAGACTCTGAAACACTTTCTTGAATGTGTTGTTCTTAAGTGTTATCAAATCAGAAGCTTGGAAAGGTGGAGTCAGTAGAGAGGAAGACCTTCAACAAGATGGGTTGACTCAGTGATGGCATTAAGGCTTAAACATAGCAGAAATTGTGAGGATGGCACAGGATTGAGAAGGGTTTTGTTCTGTGGTATGTGGGGTTTCCATAGACTGGACCTGATTGCACAACATCGAGTAATCTGGGATTTGTGGATCCCCTGGCTCAAGAATACGAAAACTCATTAATAATTTTACTCATTAATAATGTCTCTCTTCCCTGAAACTTCAAGCCTGTTTCATTTTTGTTGGTGTCAAAGGTTCAAAAAACCCTACTCTCAGTTTACTAACCCCTACACAGCCCAGCTGTAGATATCCACTGACTGCTTTCCAGGATTAATTGGAAAGTAAATTGCAAATAGGGATCAAAGAAGAGCAGAACAAGCTTTCAAGGAAGCTGTTGTTTTTGTTAGTTGCCACTCAGTCGATTCTGATTAATGGAAGCTAATAAGGTGAACTTTAAGGTGATACCAGTTCTACAAATCAAAACATCAAGGCAATAATTCCTAACTTTAGTCAATATTTATCTTTCAGGTTAATCTGTCTGGAAGTGAAACAAAAACAAGAATTAAGTGCTCTGGCTATCTTCTCGAGATACATAATCACTTAAGCAATACAAGTTAAATTGGTGTCTGGATGCATAAAAATTGACTATTGGGGATGTTCTCTTTATAAAGGAGCATTCTAAAGGCACACTGGCTTAAGGAGCTTGTAAAAAGTCATTATTTTCCTACTTAAAATTTAGTATAATAGCAGTTAAGGCAAACAATTGTCATTGACCTCAGCAGCAACCATTGGAAAGAACTCATTTGTATAGGTGATTGATTACCATCGCAAAGTGGCATTGATTCTAGATGGTGTGAGTGACATCAAGACTCACCACTTTTACATCTGCTTCCTTCCCTAACACAAATGAACAGTTTTGTTGATATTCTTGTCATCATCATCCTTGCTATGACTGTTTTAGATGTCACAAGTACAAGCTCCTTTATTTCAAAGGTATTCTTCCTATTCTACCACTTTCACATCCATACAGGGAAACAGGCAGGCAAAATTCCTTTAGAATCAAGTGCCAGAAAGTAAAAAAAAAAAAAAATCACGAGCACACACACACACACACACGCACACAAAAAGACAAACAAAAAACTAACAACCGAACTCATGAGCCATGAGCCAAGGAAAGAGGTCCCTTAACACAGCAAATTCCACATATAGATGCCAACATGGGGCAGGGACAAAAATAATACTTCTATGAGCGTTGCTATTAGTGTTAGGTGCCCTTGGGTCAGAACCCACCCACAGCTAATCATCTGAGTGGTTTTTCAGAGGCAGTAAATCATGGGAGGAGACTGCCTATCTTTCTCCTGAAGAGCACCTGGTGGATTCAAATCACATCCCTTCAGGTTGGCAAAAATTTCCTTCCTCAGAAGGCCACCAGATTAGTGGTGTTTAATAGCTAGGTATCAGTATGCTAAACTTTGGCATTATTTATAACTGCTGAGCCATTGTAATACTACAAAGTAGATGACCTTTTTGAGTCAGTTTAATTCTTTGTTTTCAATTCTGCAGAGGTGTGTAGTCTATTCCTTCATCGCTGCACTATGGCAGAAGCTGTTCTAAATTCACCCTTATAAGGTATTATTAGTGAGTATTCCCAACATTTCCTACTCATAGACACTTCCCTACATTTCTCCTTCCTGTGGAATATTCCATGTCTGTCTACTGATCCTCAAGAGCTTATATTTTGCTAACCAAGATCATGGAGAGAAAGATGTGAGAAATGGGATGAGCCAAATGTAAGCTAAGGTTTGGGGCTCTTTTCAAATTGTCCTTGTTTTTTACAGAGAAAAATGTATAGGATTTAGAAAGGTGTAAAGAAAAAAGATCTTCATTTCACTACAATATCATCACAACTACCTCAGTGCACAAAGGATTAAAAAAAAATCAAGAGATCTTTGATTTTGTTTTAGGGTAGGAAATGAGAGTGAGAAACAGGGTGAGAACGGTTTCCATTGATGTAAAGGATGCTAAGAAAGTCAGAGGTAAAAGAAAGACATTTGACTATCTAATAACATTAGGTTTCTTCCCCACTTTTACACCTACCCACAGACTTTGGTACTTTTTAAAGAGTAAAGATATGGAAGCAGGAGTGGCATCATTCACTTTCTAAACAACATGTCTCTAGAAACTCTATGAACTTTGATAAATGTCGATAGTTGTAGAGGGGCTTCAGGCCTTTTGTTCATAGGGTTGTCAAGAGTCATGCTTGACTTAAAGGCAATCAACAATAACAACAACAAAGGTTAGAAGGTATTTACAAATTATAATAAACTTTTTCTACAACTATTGTTTCTTTGACTAACCATCACACAAGAGACAAAGTCACATGAGATTCCAGTTGTATTCAAAGTCTATTTATTGGAAAAAGGAACTCTGGTGGTGTATTTCATAATGACACATCCAACTGTTAACAAAAAGGTCAGCAGTTTGAAAAGATTAGCCACTGTGCAGGAGAATGAAGGGCTGCCTCTCTGCATAAAGATCTACTGAAATGTGACAGAAGTTCACTCAAAAGTCTCATTGCCATTGAGCTGAAACTAACTCACAGAAGACACTCCATTGGATTACCAAACTTCATGGCTGCAGACCACCGTTCACTCCCTGCATCCCCCAATGGTAACTGATTTTGTTCTCTTTTCCCCTCTCTTTGGTTTGACACAACTTAAGAATTGTGCTTCCATTTCACAAAATTATCTTATTACACATAAAGATTCTAAAGAAAAAGAAACCTTGGTCATTTATAAAATCTGTCACAGAATCTACCTGATATTAATATACAATAAATCCCTGATTAATAGAATTAGATTTCCTCTCATATTATTCCTTAAAAACATCAAAAGATTAGTAGTATTATGACAATTTGCAGTGAACAGTTTGTTCTTAATTTTGTAGATGGAGATTTATTATTTAAACATGATTAGTAACGTTCACTAATCAACCGTGTGCCAAATGCATTGGAGGTGACCAGACTGATACTGTCACAATGTATTAAAAGAGTTCACAATGTACTTTGACATATGTTATATCATCTAATCCTCAAAAACTCCTATGAGGTATGTATTATCCTCACTTTATAAACAAGAAAACAGTACAAATGAATCAATTACATTCACAAGGACATAAATCTAAGAGAAATTTAAATTCAATTCTACATACTCTAAATGCTATTAATTACAATGAAATCATCTTGAGTCCTAAGCCAGAAATTCATTTTCTAGAACCTTTGCAAGCAAGATTCTTTGGAAAAACTGAAGATTATCCAAAAACGATTAGAACAGCACATCAGCAGAAAATTGCCGGAAGTCCAGGCTGGGTTTAGAAGGCGTCGTGGTACTAGGGATATTGTTGCTGATGTTAGATGGATCTTGGCTGAAAGCAGAGAATACCAGAAGAATGTCTATCTGTGTTTCATTGATTATGCAAAGGCATTTGACTGTGTGGATCATAACAAACTGTGGCTGACTCTGAGAAGAATGGGAATCCCAGAACATTTAATTGTGCTAATGCGAAACCTATACTTGGACCAAGAGGCAGTAGTCAGAACAGAGCAGGGTAACACTGCATGGTTCAAAATTGGGAAGGGTGTACACCAGGGATGCATCCTGTCTCCATAGCTTTTCAACATGTATGCAGAGCAGATTATCCAAGAGGCTGGGCTCTAAGAGGAGAATTGTGGCATCAGGATTGGTGGAAGGTCTATTAACAATCTGCGTTATGCAGATAACACAACCCTGCTTGCTGAAACTGAGGAGGACCTCATGCACTTGCTGCGAAGGGTCAAGGACTGCAGCCTTCAGTATGGACTGAGGCTCAATGTCAAGAAGACAAAGATTCTCACCACTGGACCAATTGGCAGCGTCAGGATGGATGGTGAAGAGATTGAGATTGTTCACAGCTTCAGTTTGCTCGGCTCCACAGTCAACACTCTTAGCACCAGCAGTCAGGAAATCAAAAAGCGTATCGCGATGGGAAAGTCTGCTGTTAGGGACCTCTCTAAAGTACTCAGGAGCAACGGTGTCTCTCTGAAGACTAAGGTGCACCTGATACAGGCCATGGTATTTGCAATCGCTTGTTATGAATCAGAGAGTTCAACAATGACTAGGGAGGACAGAACGAGAGTTGATGCTTTTGAGCTGTGGTGCTGGAGAAGAGTACTGAATGTACCATGGACTGCCAGGAAAACAAACAGATTCACCTCGGAAAGGATTAAACCAGGCTGCTCCTTGGAGGCAAGGATTCTGGGGCTTCATCTGTCATATTTCGGACATGTTGCCAGGAGGGACGGGTCCTTGGAGAGGGACATCATGCTTCAGAGGGTGGAGGGACAGCGCAGGAGGGGAAGACCCTCTATGAGATGGATTGATTCGGTGACTGGGGTAATTGGGATGGGTGTGTCAGAGGCAGTGTGGTTGGCACAGGATAGAGCAGGGTTTAGGGCTGTTGTGCATAGGGTCACTATGAGTCGCAAACGATTCAATGGCACATAACAACAACAACAACAACAACAGACCCTTTGACTTTCTAAGGAACCCTGGTCGCACGATGATGCTGACACTCCAAGATGCTAACTGAGAGGTTGGCAGTTTAAATCCAGGAGCAACTCTGCAGGAGAAAGACAGTCAGTCTCCTACCATTTCTAAAAACAAACAAAAACACAACAATGGAGGGTTGCTATAATTGGTTTCTTGATTTTTTCATATTGTGAAATCTTGCCTTCCAGGCTGCTTTCCATTTCTAATCCAGATTCTTAACAATAGCTTGGTACTAGTCCTCTCAATTATTCTCAAAAGTCCTCTAAGATGTCTATTTTTTATTACTTGTCTTCAGTAGGAGTGAATGACAACTTCCTGTCTTCCTTAGACTATTAAAAGTAGTAGGTTTTGAACTTTACTACTAACACTAAAGGAGTTCTGATGGCTAAATAGTAAGAACTTGTGCTTCCAACCCAAAGGCACAGGGTTCAAATCCACCAGTTTCTCCACAGGAGAAAGATGAGCAATCTTCTCCCTTGTCATTAACCACCTCTGAAAATCTGCTGTAGGATCAGTTATGGGTCAGCTCAGACTTCATGATACACAATAGCAACCATCAACAGTACCACTACTTTCTTCACTTCCTCCTCTCTTCCAAGGAATTATTCCTGAAGTTCCCACTTGGTGTTAGTTCCATTTAGAGTTAAATGCCTGGAAGTCAACTAATTCTGTAAGAGGAAAAGGCACAATAATTAGGTGGGGAAAAATACAAGGATTGATTGGCCTTTTAACTTTATTAACATTATGCTTATTGTTGTTGTAGATTGCCTTTGAGTCAAGCACGACTCATAGAGACCCTACGAACAAAAGGCTTGAAGGCCCTTTACAACTATCAACATTTATCAAAGTTCATAGAGTTTCCTGAGTCATGTTATTTAGGAAGTTGATGTCAGTCCTGCTTCCAAATATTATGCTTATGAAGGCAAATTAATATTAATATTTACCTATTAACTTTATTAATATTATGCTAACAATAAGGAAGACACAAGGAAAGAATTCTTTTAACAAATAACTTCAACCTTGGTTCTCCTGTGCATCCTCTGATGCTCACGTTAGGAATTATCAATGTTCCCAAAGAATATATTTCAAATGTCTGAAATCTGAATTGCTTTCTGCAGCTCAAAACACATTTGGTGGGAGCTCTGGTGGCCTAGTGGCAAGAAGCTGTGCTGCAATACTGAAGGTACACGTTTCTAATTACCAGATACTCCACTGGAAAAGGAGGGGCAGTCTCTTCCCGCGCCAGTCAGATCTGATTCAGTGGCACACAACAACAACAGAAAAAGACATTCGGTTAAAACAAGACTGAGGAGTTTTGCAAAAAGAAAGTGATAGACTCAAGAAGATCTCTTGCCTGGTCAATGAAATTGAAGACAGACAACTTTTCTACAAAATAATTGTGATTAAGAAATGATCTTTGACAACTCTTAACCCGGGGAGATCAATGTTTTAAAATTAAAACATAAGACTCTGTCTACTTGCTCAGAGGAATATTTCCTATTCCAAATAGAAAAATATTAAACACAGAAACCAAATTAACTTGCTTAGGTCAAAGAACTAGTGTCCATTGCAACAGGAAAATATGCACAGGCTCCATGAATCTCATTTCATGACCCTCCTCCCCATGCCTATACTTTCTGAACTCCAGTTCTTGACTTCAATTCACAAAGACAGTCAACACAATGCAATGTGCGTAACACAAGGCATGTCACATGTCTTCATGGCTTAGCACCCTCAGCAGTAATGTGACTTTATGAACATTTCCGACGTTAGGAAATACAAATGTGTGAGTTTTCACTGTGTTGAATAGTATGTAAGATGGGACAAATATGACAGTCAAATAACTACAGGATGCTGAAAATGTTTGTTCTATTTCTAGTCCCTTTTAAGTGTTTTTCTTCTTGCCAAACTTTTCTGCAAATTTATCTACAGCTTTATTTTTGAGCAAAGTGATGAAAGTCACTTGCTGACATTGAAAAATGTCAGGAAGTACCACATGAGCAGGAGACAATGGTAATGAAGGAGGTAGTGGAAGCTACACTGAAGGCATTCGCAAAGAATAGGGCCCCAGGAATCGAGGGGATACCAATTGACTTGTTTCAATTAACAGATGCAGCCCTAGATGCGCTTGCTAGTATGTGCAAAGAAATTTGGATGATAGCTATCTGACCAATGGATTGGAAGAGGTCCATATTTTTCCTATTCCCAAGAAAGGTGATCCAATAGGTTATGGGAACTATCAAACAATATCATTAATATTACATGCAAGCAAAATTCTGCTGAAGATCATTCAAAGAAGGGCTATCACAGTACATAGATAGGGAACTGCCAGAAGTTCAAGCAGGATTTAGAAGAGCCTGTGGCACTAGGGATATCATTGCTGATGTCAGATGGATGTTGGCTGAAAGTAAAGAATACCAGAAGAATGTGTATTTATGATTTATTAACTACTCAAAGTCATTTGACTGTGTGGATCATAACAAGTTATGGTTAACGTTGAGAAGAATGGGAATCCCAGAGCACTTAATTGTGCTCATGTAGAACCTATACATACACCATGAGGCTGTTGTATGAACAGAGCAGAGGGAACACTGTATGGTTTAAAATTAAGAAGAGAGTGCACTGGGGTTGTATTGCCTCTCTATTCCTATCCAATCTGTATGCTGAGCAAACGATCCGAG
This sequence comes from Elephantulus edwardii, assembly GCF_000299155.1. NCBI lineage: Eukaryota > Metazoa > Chordata > Mammalia > Macroscelidea > Macroscelididae > Elephantulus > Elephantulus edwardii. The sequence continues at coordinate 5,816,237 of NW_006399764.1, read as the reverse complement.
AAGCTGGACTCTATGAAGAGGAACATGACATCAGGATGAGAGGGAGATTCATCAATAACCAGCATTATGCAGATGACACAACCTTGCTTGCTGTGAGGAGGACTTGAAGCACTTGTTGCAGAAGATCAAGGAATGTAACCTTTGGACTGCATCTCAGTGTCAAGAAAACAAAGATTCTTACCACTGGACTGATAAGCAACATCATGATGGATGGAGAAGAGACTGAAACTGTCAACAACTTCATTTACTTTGCTTCATCATTAGCACCCTTGGTACTAGAAGTCAGGACTAGTATTGTGGGGACTTGTACATGGGGACAGGTGACACGCACTGAGATATGTCACTTTTTTTTTTTTTACATCATAACCAGAAAACTTGGATGGAAGTCTGCTGTTAGGGACCTCTCTAAGGTACTCAGAAGCAACAGTGTCTCTCTGGAGACTAAGGTGCGCCTGATACAGGCCATGGTATTTGCAATC
>NW_006399764.1:5811489-5815376 GCF_000299155.1 Elephantulus edwardii | reverse complement strand
GGTTGGCGCAGGATAGAGCAGGGTTTAGGGCTGTTGTGCATAGGGTCGCTATGAGTCGGAAATGACTCGACGGCACATAACAACAACAACAACAACCAGAAAACAGTCTTCTGTATGTTCTGCCAGGTGTATCCCTAATTCCTGCCCAGGTCAGTTTTGAATATTCCTGAAAACAACCTCAGGGACTTGAGAAACACTCGGGTGTCAGAAATGTGGTCACAGTTGTCAAATTTCTTGTTGTCTCAAAGAAGATGTGGGGAAATTCCCTTAAGAGCTCACTGACTTGCCTTCCCAACTTTTTTTGGGTGCATCTCTGTGCTCCCACCACCACTATTGGGAGCGATTGCTTCAAGGAATGGTTGGGCATTATAGACACATTTATCATACTTAACCATTAAATAATGCCCTCATTACAGTGTCCACTACCTTGTTTCTATAAGGAAATATTTTGTTCTTTCTTTTACCACCTTTCACCTCCCTCTTGCATCATACTTCCCTGCCTCTGTTATGGAGTCAATATTATGTGCAATAAGTGCGTTTTGACAAAAAAAAGATTATTACAAACTTCCAATGTGATGTAGAAGGAATACACCATCTATAATATAAAGTCAACATTACAGAACAGACACATATGTGCATCCTGTTTCCTTTTCCAAACTTATCCATAACCGCTTCCCTAGATGAAAGCCATACCATATTACTTACAATTCTCAGAAACAGTGCATATTGTTTAAGGAGCATATATAACATGCGAAATGCTGAGTCTGGCTTCTACCTGCTTCATAAAAGGGAACTTTCCCCATTAATAATGTCCATTGCTGTTGTTGTTTTCCACTGAATTGCAGAACCAACCCATAGCTGACCCTCCAGCAGGCTTTCAGAGGCAGTTACAGGAGAAGATTACCTATCCTTCTCTTGTAGAGCAACTGGTGGATTTGAACAATGTGCCTTTGAGATTACAGGGCATTTTCCCCCCACTTGGCCACCAGAGTTCCCTTACCCCATCAATAGGACACATAGTATGATACAAATAACTATATGGTCAGACGTGCCACCTCATACGCTCCTGCACCTATTTCTACCAATCATCAGGTGCAATGTTCATTGTAACTTGACTCACAGATTTTACTCACAGTTGCAGAGTTTATTAGGAAAAAAGGTTGGGGAGTAGGGAAGCAATTCAAGTTCAGATTTAGTCTAGCAGTATCAAGCCAGAGTAACAAAACACAATTCCCCAATTAGTTCAGAAAGCTTCTCAGTCAACAAGGGAAAGACTAGGCTCAGGTAAGCAGCACAAATAAACTGATTTCCTCAATTAGTCTGTTGTTGTTGTTGTTGTTAAGTACCATTGAGTCATAGACAACTCATAGCAACCCTATGAACAAAAAGACCTGAGCACTGTTCATAAAATTTCTGGAGGCAAGCCATTTCGGAAGTGGATGCCACTCCTGCTTCCAAGCTTGTTTTAATCGGGAAGCTCCACCAAACACTTTCCACCATGGGTAACCATTAACGCATTTGGCACATCATTGTCAGTGTTTAGCTTCACAGCAACCACAAGTTACCTCTGTACAGCAATGCACAGACCAATGTTATACCATGCAGAAGAGTGTTTGACAAAAAAACAAAAAAAAACAAAAAACACCTATTTAAACCAGGCCTGAGATAAAGTTTGCTAGACTAATTGAGTGCTGCAGACCAACACGTTGTCCTAGTGGTCTGCGGCACTCAATTAGTCTAGCAAACTTTATCTCAGAGCAGTTACAAGTCAGCTTTTCCCTTAATCATCCAGCAAGCAAAACCTTTAATTGTGGCTACATCTCCAGGGTTTCTCGGGTTACACCTCGCCACAGTTACTTTAAGTGTCACAGTCTCTCACAGTGTCTTCACATTCTTTCTACCACCATCTCGCATAGTGTAGAAAACATTCTCTTATATTGATCCCACAGCTATTGATGATTTGATAGATCATATGTCTGAGTTAAGGTAGTTGGAGACCATGGCTTCCCCAGCAAGGGCTAACTCAATGGCTAGAAAAAGACCATTTTCTGGAACCTCATCTCTAGGTCTTTCTTTTCATTACATTTCATCTGCCCTAATTAACTTTGCCTAACTTACTTGCCTCATGATGTCCTTCTCATTCTTTAAGATCTGGTTTAAAAGCCTCCTCTACAAGGTTTCCTAGAACCTCTTCAAAAGCTTTCATCATCATTTCTTCTTGTTCTGTACTGGGCTCTTCTTCTCTCTTATCCTTATACATAAAATACATACTTTCTCATTACCCTGTCATGTGTTCATTCAAATTATTGTGTCTCATTCTTCCCTTTATACCTAGAAATTACCACAGTACTTGCTTGCATAGCAGGCTTTCATTAAATGTGGGTGAATGATCAAGTGAATAAATGTGAATCTATCTTCTTTTTGGACCCAAATGAAATAGCAAATTACTTGAGGCCTTTCTGATGGGAACAAGCAGGCTAGCAACTTAGCATCATTATCATTGAAGGCACGCAGGTTATCTGATTCCATGCAGAGAAAATTAAAATAACAAAAGCAAAGATCTTATCCATTAGGAAATGTGTATAGTGCTGACTCCCTGATATTTATCTTGCTCATTCCTAATTTCTTCAGATCCCTCACATCAGAGAAGTTAAGATCTTCTTTTGCCTTATCTCTGAATAAATTAAATTTCTGGTTATAGGCAATGGAAGATTTTTGCATAATAGAGATTTTAAAAATGAGTAAATTCTTGCAGGAGTGATTGCAGAGTTTGGTCCTCCACTGCAGCAGGACAATATGTCACTGAACTTTATAGCCCATGCTTTTAACTGTTCTTAGGGTTATAAGGTGAGTGTCCTGGGAAACTTGCCACATTCTCCATTTCTAATGTCCAGTTCTTCAGACAAATATAAAAAAAGTAAATTACTTTCTATTATTTTAACCATTCAAGTAATTATGGCACAGTTAGTGCTGGTATTTCTACTTCTTTCTGACCCAGGATCTTGACTAGTACTTCTACAATTCTGTGGTCAAAACATTTGTCATCAATCAGATGAGACTCAAAAAGAGATCGATAATAGATTTAAAAAAAAAAATTACTTCTGGGAAAGCCTTTGAGGGTGAGACAACAGTTTGACATACTAAGTATAACTTTTCTTCTAATTTCTGGGTGGAAAGGAAATTTTCTGACTACGGAAAAATTTTAAAACTCTAAGAAAGAGTCCATAAAGAAAAAGATATAACAGCAATAGATATCCTAGCCACATCATGCCAAACACAGTTTCTTCTTGCCTCAGTTCTCCAGGGCTAGGGAAAAAAATTCTTTCTTGAACACTGAGATTGAGGGAAGTATCTATATCCTATAATCAAAAATAGCTCATGGATCTTTCTATGGTCAGTGTGTCTACTAAGCAATGCAGCCAAAGTAATCAGAAATTTCTGAAAGATGTTTTTGACAAACAGCATCAAATCTTTTCTGGGTAAGTACATATATTATAAATAGTCATTTTCTCAATGCGCATGTAGCCAAAAAAGTGTTGGGCTTCCATAGAAAACTGCAAATTCTGATCAAATGGTCAGTGGAAAAATATCTTACTGGAAAGAGACACAGAAAACCCCATACATCCTAAAAAATTAGAGGGCTTGGACATGCAGACTCTATCGAAGAATGGTTGCTCACACAGATACACAAGGAAAGGTAACACTATAAAACTATAAAGAAATGAAGAAGGTTAAATATGGAAAAAAATAACATAAAAAAAAAAACAAACACAAAAAAAAACACCAAAACAGCAATAGCAAATGAAAAACCAGAGACGTTTCATTTTTAAAAATTTAGAAAAACTAGCAACCAGGCTGCTCCTTGGAGGCAAGGATTCTGGGGCTTC
>NW_006399764.1:5790158-5811389 GCF_000299155.1 Elephantulus edwardii | reverse complement strand
GGACATCATGCTGGGTAGAGTAGAGGGACAGCGCAGGAGGGGAAGACCCTCTATGAGGTGGATTGATTCAGTGACTGGGCCACTCGGGATGGGTGTGTCAGAGGCAATGAGATTGGCACAGGATAGAGCAGGGTTTAGGGCTGTTGTACATAGGGTCGCTATGAATCGCAAACAACTCGACGGCACATAACAACAACAGAAAAACTAAGTGGCATATATTCAGAGACTCTAATGAACTTCTACAAACTGCTAAAACCAAACCAGTTGACACTGAGTTGCTGCTAATTTGCAAGATCAGACAAAGTTTCAAACTGTTTTATTTGAGGTTACTGAGTCAGAGTTGAATTATTGTTGTTAAGTGCCACTGAGTATGACTCATAGCGACCCTATGAACAACAGATCTGAAACCTATCCTGTGCCGTCCTCATCATCTCTGTAGTCTTGATTGCTGTGATGCACTTTAAAAAAAAATAATCTTGTCATTTATCCCATAGGGTTTTCAATGGATGTGACCTTTTTTTTTTATTTTTTTTTTTTTTTTATGTGACCTTTTAAAAATACATTGCCAGATCTTTCTTCCAAAGCAGCTCTGGATGGCTTTGAGCATGTAGACCTTTGGTAGTTATTATGTATCACTGATTCAGAACCGACCCAGAGTTGATCCACCGACGGGTTTTCAGAGGCAGTTAATCACACAGGAGGAGACTGCTCATCCTTCTCCCGTGGAACAGCTGCTGGATCCGAACCGCATGCCTTCGGGACTGCAGTGCAGCTTCTTACCGCTAGTCCACCAGAGCCATTTGAGTAACTTAGGAACTTCTAAACCTACAGATGATATGCTTAACTCTTTGGAAAATCTGTTTACACAGAATAAATTCATTCACTTATTCTAGTTAAGCTTACTTAATTTCTTATAATCTTTAGACTCACTGCTGTGATATTTATTCCAACTCTCCATCAGCTTTCTGAAGCTATAAATATTTACCACAGGAGATTGTCCATATTTCTTTCATGGAGGAGCTGGTGGCTTCAAACCATTGATCTTTGGTTAGCAGACCAACACATTAAACACTTAGAACATCAGAGGTCCTTTTAGTCCTTAAGTCACAAGTTTAAAAATTTCTACTCAGATGTGAAAGTTGAAAATGTTACATTAAAAAGGGAGACATCAAACAAATAGATAGAGAAGCTGTGATATATTCACATAATGGAACACTATGCAGCATTGAAAAACAAGGAACTCATGAATTATTATACAAAATGGGTGACTCTAGAGGACATTATGCTGAGTGAAATATCCCAATCACAAAAGAACAAATACTGAATAGTGCCACTGTTGTAAAGCAGGACTGACATCGGGGTTGGGGTAAGACTGAGAAAAGAGGGGATAAGTAATGTATACTGCATTGAAACAGATAAGGAAGAAAACTGTTTAAAAGGGATATATAATTAGGTACTATTGTCATGACAGGAGTACAGAATGAAGGCTACATAGTGGAATGGACTTGGGGGGAGGGATTATATAACAGTGAAAGAATTTTTCTTTTATTTTTCAGAAAGAATAGTGAATTGGGAGGGCAGGGCAGGGAGAAAAGTGTAACACTGAATGAATGGAAATCCAAAGTCTCTGTGAACTTTCATTAAAATTAATTTTAAAATGTAATAAAAAGAAATTTAAAAGCCAAAAAAGAAAAGTAAAAAAAGTATCTTTGAATAAAAATTTATCAATCATAAAAAAGGGAGAATACAGCCATACACTTAAGCCTAATTTCCACGCCTCATCAGCAATATGTAAAACATCTTTTTTAATATTTACACTAGCAAAATGCTGGTGTCTGAACAAAGACTGGGACTTCACAATCACAGTACAATTGATACTTTGGTCCAGATTTTTTTCCTTTTTTTCTTTTGTTCACTGAAAGAGGTTTAAAAGCACCATACACCTCTCCTACCCCCTACAGTTGTAAGAAACATCTCTCCAGAGACTGCCAAAAACTTCCTTGGATGCAAAATAGTCCTACATTGAGTCAGAATCATAAGACAAAAATCTAAATGGAGCATTGCCAAGGGAACAATGGTGATAATTGCTACTCCACACCACAGTCACGAAACATTTTAAGTTTAAATTTTTAGGTGCCTGAATCTCTTTAGAACACATTTCCAAAAGGATCTTTGATTTTTGTGTCAGTCATTATGTATGTCACACATAGTCACTTATTTAAAGTCAAAGTTGTCAAAGTTGAACTAAATCATAAAATTCTCCAGCCAGAAAGCAAGAGAATGTAGTTGGGCTTGAGACATAGGGAAAAATGCTTGACCTTGCTTTTTCATTTGCTTGTTTGTTTCATCTTTTTAATGTATGCATGCATTTTTTAAAAAAACCATCTCCACTCACTTTTTAGGATGCATTACAGCCTATCCTTGTCACATTGACAAATGTTTCCTTCATTGTTGGAAAAAATTCAAAGCATCAAAGAAATGGACCTGCACTCCTATAAGCACTTTGAATCTATGTAAAGTTGGATTTAATCACTTATCAATTCACACAGGTGCTCCCCATTGTTTTCCAGAGCTATTTCGATAAAGAGGGGACCAAGGAAAGAGGAAAATACCAAAGGCGGTGCTGTCCTAATGGCAGAGTCGTTTGTGGTGACCAGTCACAGGGCCTTGATGAAAAATTGCTTTCCAAGAGTGAGTGCTGCAAGAAGATGGAACACCACGAGTTACATTTTGACATTCAGAAAAGACGAAATGTGACTGTGGTTCCCTGAACGGCTGAGTCTGAGGAAGAAGGAGTTTGCACTCCTTAGTTTCTCAGACACCATTTCTTTCTTTTCCAGGAGTATTTGAAGGACATCTGGAACTCAGTGGTTCCCAAGATTATTTCAGCATCTGAAGACTTCTATGGCAAGACTGTTGGTATCGTGAATGACACAAGAAAGTAATATTTTGTGTTACTGAAGCCTAGAATCCCCAAAGACTTCCTATCATTCATATGCCCTCGTCCACCTCATCACTGGTGGGTGAGTCAATATGTAATGTGAAAATGTTTTGACATACCAATAACATTTTTCTCTTCATTTTTTTTAATTTAAGGCTGTGGGACACTTGAGTCTTTGGAAGTGGTAATTTTAGTTGGTTTTTCACATTTGACAGTCTTCTGTAAATGATTTTTTTTTAACTTTTCCTTGTTACTAATAGTTCTTAGGAAACTCTGGTGGCCAAGTGGCAAGATGGTGTGCTGCAATCCTAAAGGCAGTTTGAATCCACTCGGTGGGAAAAGGATGGGCAATCTCCATCTATGCAATTAATTGCTCCTGGAATGTAGGAAGCCTTCCTGAGCAGGTCTTACTGCCATGAACAACTCTATTTTGTCTGTGAACCTCATTCCCTATATTCACTTCTGACATGCAGCGGGTCTGAGCTCAGCCTAAGGCCACCCCACCCATCTCTGGAAATACTTTACCTCACTAAATCAGTACCTGTAATTCAATGCCTTGGGGCATGGCCCTCCCTCTCTATTGTAAACTGATAGCCTAGGGCTGGATTTCCCTGGTATCCCAGCCTACACAGTTGCCTATTTATTGCCAGGAGTTTCTTTAATAAATCAGGGTTTGATCAGATGCCTTTGTCTTGCCTCCATTTTTTCGTGTCTCTTGTCCCTCCCTCAATACGAACTTCCCCCTCTTTAGGACACGTGAACTCTGGGTCGGGTCACTGGAAACCTGCCCGATGGTCAGCTATGGGTCAGTTCCGACCATAGGGTATACAATGTTGTTGTTGTTATGTGCTGTCAAGTCGCTTGGGACTCATAGCAACCCTATGTACAACAGCCCTAAACTCTGCTCTGTCCTGTGCCAATCACACTGTCTCTGACACTCCCATCCCGATTATCCCAGTCACTGAATCAATCCACCTCATAGAGGGCCTTCCCCTCCTGCACTGTCCCTCCACCCTCCCGAGCATGATGTCCTTCTCCAAGGAATGGTCTCTCCTCACAACATGTCCAAAGTATGTTAGAAGGAGCCTCAGAATCCTTGCCTCCAAGGAGCCACCCGGTTTAACCCTTTCCAGGACAATTCTGTTTGTTTTCCTAGCAGTCCATGGTGCTCTCAAGACTCTTCTCCAGCACCACAGCTCAAAGGCATCAATTCTCCTTCTATCCTCCTTGGTCATACGGTATACAATACCATGAATAATTCTTATCCCTTAAATCCAACAGGGTGGACCTTAATCCAGTTCCAGTTTTAAAATCCAACCATTTTCTTGAGCTCTAGGTGACCCGGCAAAGTCTCGATAAAGACTGACGGAGCTCTGGTGGCACAGTCAGTAGGGAGATTCTGCTGACACAAAGGCAGCATCTCTCTGGTGGTTTGAATCCACTCTGCTGGCCTACGGGTAAAAACCTGTGCTGAAAACCCAGCAGCAAAGAGTTCAAATCCACCAGCTGCTCCATTGAGAGAAGGATGGGCAATCGTGTCCTATGCAATTTACTGTCTCTGAAAAACCATTGGGGTGTCAGCTATGAGTTGGTTCCAAATTGACAGCAAACAACAGTGGCTCAATAAAAGATGGGTCAGCTACGAGTCAGTTCTGACTTGGTTGCAATGAGGGGTTTTCTTTAAAATATATACTGTATACACATACAAAAACAATAAAATAAAATAATTAAAAAAAAAATATATATATACTGAGGAATCTTCTTTTAATAATATATCACTCAGAGTTATGAAGTCTAGAAGGATTTAAAATTTTACAGCCTAAATCATCTAATTATGATTGGATGCAATTATCTTGCAACTTAAATGTTCCTCTGGAACACGAAACTTGCCTACCAAGTGGCGGAGTCTGGAGTCTGTGTCCTAACTTTATTTTTTTAACACGGACAGGCCTTTGTGACTGCCTCAATCAATACAATATAATTATTAACACCTGACCTTCAAGTCTTGGAAATAAGACCATAATGCATCACTGTCATATTCCATTACTGCTCAGGAGACAGATTCCTGAGAACTTAGTCACCAAGTGGTGACAATGGGGCCATGGAAAGGCTAATATGGAGGGGATCTGAAGACGGGTCCACAAGACTAGCTGAGCTACCTGCTGAAAACCAGCACCAACTGGTCAGATAGGTGCTATTTTGAGAATTTTCTACTCCCTGGATGATCAACAGGCTCTGTATAGAGCAGAAGCAAGCCCAAGAAGTAATAATTGAAACGCTACTCAAATTTCAGATTTGTGAGCAAAAGAAATGGTAGCTATTATTTAAGTCCATAACTTTTGGGTTGGTTTATTATACACAATAGATGATTAATACTCTACCACTTCAGAAATGTCACAGAAGCATAATAGATTCTAAAAATTTCTTCAGATAAGCCCTTAAATCACGATTTTTTAAAAAGATGGTTTACATTATAAAAAGGAAAAAACTTATTTAAAAATCTTTGCCCAATCCTTTGCTGGTTTTAGTTATCATTGAACAAGCAAGTTGGAAGACCACAGACTGGCATTTGGGAATTACCTACTGACTTTAAAGTTGTCATTGTGCTATATACCATCAAATTAGAACTACAAATCACACAGGAGGAGACTGCTCATCTTTCTGCAACAGAATAGCTGGTAAATTTGAAATGCATGTCTTTGGATTGGCAATGTCACTAAACCAAAAGAGTTCCCTGACTTTAAAGTGTTCTTTGGAGGCCATGTGAACCATCAGGTTGACCACCCAGTTATCACAGTCAAATTCATTGTCATACCAGGAAATGAGTTTGACAAAGTGGTCATTCAGGGCAATGCCAGCCCCAGCATCAAAGGTGGGAGACTGGGTATCACAGTTAAAGTTACTAGAGACAACCTGGTCTTCAGTGTATCCCAGGATGCCCTTGAGGGGCCCTCCTGATGCCTGCTTTACTGCTTTCTTGATGTCATCATATTTTGCAGCTTTCTCCAGACAGCAGATCAGATCCACAGCTGACACATTGGGGTGGGGACACAGAAAGCCATGCAGTAAGTTTTCCATTCAGCTCAGGGATGACCTTGCCCATGGCCTTGGCAGTGCCAGTAGACGTAGGGATGATGTTCTGGGCAGCTCCATGGCCATCATGCCACAGCTTTCCAGAGGGGCCATCCACAGTCTTCTGGGTGACAGTGATGTCATGGACTGTGATCATGAGTCCCTCTGTGATGCCAAAGTTGTAATGGATGACCTTAGCCAAGGGAGCCAAGCAGCCCGTGGTGCAGGAGTCCCAGCAATGGTACTAGAAGAGAGAGAGAGACCCTCATCTGCTGGGAAGTTCTTGTCCCAACTGCACTTTCCCACAGACTAAGAATCTCACATCTTTGACACAGTTTCCATCTAGACCCACTGAGAAAGAGAAGGGTCTTGGAGAGGCCATCTTGTCATATACCATAAATAAAGTACACTGTATTCAGAAGAAGGAAAAAAAAAGTAGTCTTAAGTATTTATCAGAGTCTCTGTGTGTACAAGTGAAGAAAGACATCATTCTTGGAGATGTGAAAGATCACCATAAGAGAGGAGACCCTCAACACAATGATTAACACAGTGATTATTAAGAGTGTCAGAGTTGGTGAATGTGGCACAGGATATGGCAGCATTCAGATCCTTGTTATACGTTGTAGTTGGCTCAACAGAACATAACAACAAAAATAATTGGATGGTGCAAATTGTTCAAGTACTGGTTGCTTTAAAGGCTATAGGTTCAAGTACATCCAGAAATAGCCTGGAAAAAATACCTGGGTAATTTACCTTCAAAAAATAAGCCACCAAAAATCCTGTGGAACACATTAGTACAGACACACAGGGATTACCATGAGTCAGAGTTAACTCAATTGAACCTAGTAACATTTCAGCAGTTAACAAGTAATAAGTGAGTGAAATACAAAATTTAAAAGGAGGCTTTTAAATCAGTACTACAGCAGATGCACAACCCAAGTTGATTGAGTGTCATAACCTACAAACTCGGGTGTATTATAAATATAATTTTATTTCCTTTGTAGTAACTTGATTTCAAACCACAGGCACTCATCTCACCAGACTGAAGGGAAATTATCACTATTAAGGTCACCCATCCTCTTAGCCTTTCAACAAAATCCAAGATACCCTATGGTACCAAGAAAATAGGGAAAGGTGGTTTCTTGTCTCCAATCACAGCTGCACATCAATATTGGCTAGGTCATTCTCAGGTTCAGAAGTAATTGCTTCTATGCTATATGTGGTTTTTCTAGTGTGGATGAGCATGTGAAAGGGTAGGACTATGTAAGTGAGGCATGTTGGCACATCCACAAAGGGATTGGCTACTACCAGTGCACCAAGGGGATGGCAAGTCTGAATAACCTATAAGAGGATTGGTTAGTCTCACCAATAAACAGTTCTAGCTGCAGAGAATGAAGATCTTCCCCTATCATAAGAGATAATTATCTCTCCAGCCAGAGAAAAGAGACCTCCCCCAACCTGATGAAATGTAGGACATGTTTTGGGACAGGGGCAGCAGCAATGGCTGAACTAGAGAATTGCTGTGAGATGAGACTTTGCAATGAGGGGAGGGTGGGGAAGGAGGCCAATATTAATAGGACTGAGAACTTGGTTGGGGAATTGAGTGGAAAGCCAACATTTGCAGGATTGAGAACTTGTGAACACTTAGAGCCATTAGGTTCAACACAGAGGTACCTACATGCACATTTTGGGAGCTCTCTTGATTGTATTCTGTTATTAATCTGAATTATAACCTCTTGATTTCCCCAATATGGTTCTTTGTGGTCTGTGATCTATCACACTGATTTTTGGACCCAACAAAGTAGTAAGATTGGTGCTGAGATGAGTAGAAACGGGGGGCGGGGGGCAGGGACATGTCTGATGTCTTAGGAATTGGTTTTGTGTTATTAGTGCTGTAGAGAGGGATAATTTCCTTCTGTGAAGCTGATAAAGGTCGGATATGGTATTCTGTACATGGCCCTTTCTCTTTTCACAGCTATACCCAGTTTCTTGGAACTTGCATGGAAGCAGGACACCTGGTTCTCAGAGCCAGAAAACTGTCTGATCACCATCCCACAGCTCTTCACATCTTAACCTTGAGGCCTGCTCGGGTGCTGCTGCCATAGAGAGGACCTATGAATATGGATCTACTCAAAGAACCCTCAGCCTCTCATCCTTCCAATCACAATGCAGCTCATTCTTTGTGTTTCTTTTCTCTCCCACCTCAAATGTCTTTCTCTTTCTTTTCATACTCTGCAACACTGAGAACTCATCCCTACAGATAGCTTACATGTGTATGGCAGGGAATATCAGGCAGACACTTCACACCACTTCTGCCTTTGAGTCTACCAAAATCCTGCCCAGACATGAAGGTGGTTCTGCGGAGCACATAGGGGGAATGGTGGGTAAAAGCAAACAATTTTTCAATTGGTAGTTTTGGATACATTGACAACGACTGAAAAGCAATCTCACTTTTACTTTTTGGTTGTTGTTGTTGTTATGTGCTGTCAAGTCACCTGCAACTCATAGTGACCCTATGTACAACAGCTCTAAATGCTGCTCTATCCTGTGCCAATCTTACTGTCTCTGACACACCTACCCCATTACCACAGTCACTGAATCAATCCATCTCATTGAAAGTCTTCCTCTCTTATGCTATTATTCATGTCATAAAGTGTCAATAAATTTTTATGTCCATTGTTAGAACTTCAAATCTTATGAATATAAGAGGCATTATAAGCCTTTTTATAAGCAACTATTCAATGACAGCACTATGATATTTATTATTACAATGTGATTTGGGTAAACAAAATTCTTACATCCTACCTTGGTAAAGTATTTCAGACAAGTATTATATTCAAAAGAGCAAACTATAAATTAGCAAGCATTGATATTCACAAATTACAAAATAGAACCAAACAAGTCCTTCCCTTTCGCCATTCCACCCCATTCTCAATCAATATAGCAAACTTGCCAATAAACGTTATATACCCAATACCAATGAAGGCTGGCTGAACCTACTTACTTCTCCAGATGAGGATGACTCTAATTCAAGTCATGCCAACCTTTTTCTGGATAATGCCTGGTAAATAAAATGTACTCTGGCACGTGCTATATTTTGTATATGTTGTTAGGAGATGCTATTCTTTGGATAAATATATGTTGTTAGAAGAGGCTATTCCTTGGATAAGTATATATTGTTAGGAGAGGCTATTACTTGGAGAAGGACATTGTACTTGGAAAGGTGGAGTACTAGCAAAGGAGAGAAAGATCTTCAATTAGATGAACTAATGCAGTGTCTGTAGCAATGAACTTAACCGTATCAGGGATGTTGAGGATGGCAAAAGGTAAGAGAGTTCAGATCTATTGTTCATAGGTCGCTATGAGTCATACTCTACAACAACAGACAACAACAATTCTTATATCCAATTTCTGGCAAAAATCTGGGATGGAAATAAATTTACTTTCAGAGGACTAAAAAAAGTGTTTTTGTAAATCTATTTTCCATGTCTATTGAAAATGTACACAGTTTTGCATTCTTGAGCATTTTGTTGTTAATGTTGTTAGGTGCTGCTGAGTCGAGTATGGCTCATAGCAATTCTACAGACAATGACAGGGGTTATGCATCCGAAGTCAGAGGTAGGCTTATGCACATGGTAATGGATATAGCTACCATCAAAGAATAAGGAAGAATACCAGCAAAAGCAACCTATTTTTAAGAACTTGAACTTTTTTCTTATAAAGATTACAAGTAACCTTATGTATGATCACTAAAGTTGTTCCTACAGTCCTTTTAAAGAAGATATTCGAGGAGTGCCAAACTGAAAGATCCATTCAGTTGCATCATTTGCATCAAGCCAGCTGTGTCAAATCAATCTGACAGGTAAATTGGAAAACTTAGAAATATTTCAGATGACAATAAAGCTAGCCAAGATGACAGATGACAAAAATCAAAGTTCCAAATGATCTTGTCAGAATGCAATAAAATTCTGAAGGTAAAGATAATACTCAATGCTAAAATTATTAATAGTTGTAGAAGTAGCAGTAATTACTAATTAATCATTATACTTGAGCTCTTATGGTCTAGTGGTAAGGAGCCTAATGGGCATCATTTTACTTGAGCTCTCATGGCCTGGAGGTCAGGAGCTGTGCTGGCAAACCAGAGATATGTGGTTTGACTCTACCAGCTGCTCCGTAGGAGAAAGATGGGCAGTCTTTTCCCATTGGATTCACTGCCTCTGAAAACCCACTGAAGGGTCCATTCTGGCTTGACCATACACAACCACAACAGCAATCATGATTCCTAGTTATAACTCAAGTTATAGACTATCTGGTTTGGAAGACTTTGTTATCAAAACAAAAACAGAGAACCAAAATATTAGAGATAATGGTTCCCAACAACAAATGGAACAGTATAGTCTGTTTAAGCAGTTAAGAGGTAAGAGAAATCTTGTTTCACATTAAAAAAATTTGATGTGCAGACCATGGAGTCACTGAGACAGAAATCACCAGGCATGTGCCATTTTAACACTACTTTAGCACCACGCTTGGTCTTCAAATGTCAGATATTATAAGTAACATAGATTAGCTCCAGAACACCCAGAAAATAGAACCAAAACATCAAGCATCTCAGAATACTTATCCTATGATAATTAGTCGGATGAATTGGAAATTTAAAAACAAAAATCCAACAATAATTTCTAAATTACTGAGA
Source organism: Elephantulus edwardii (assembly GCF_000299155.1). Classification (NCBI taxonomy): domain Eukaryota; kingdom Metazoa; phylum Chordata; class Mammalia; order Macroscelidea; family Macroscelididae; genus Elephantulus; species Elephantulus edwardii. The sequence goes on along the minus strand of NW_006399764.1, from coordinate 5,800,683 downwards.
AAAAGAAACTTCTAATATTTGATGGAGAAAAGGTATCCAGCCTGAGACAAAGCTGTTCTAATAAGTATACAAAACAAACACATAAAAAAATTCAAACTTGATGCCATCAGGTTGTTTTCAACTTTTAAGGACTCTCCACTGGGTTTCCAAAGAAGTAAATCGTAATGGAAGAAGACTGCACCTCTTTCTCTTGAGGAGCCAATAGTGGTTTTAAACCACGAGGGGCCTGGAACTTTGGAGTTAACAGCACAGCACGCTATGGTCTACATCAGTGGAACCCCTCTAACAAGTGTAGTGATCTTGTAATGGAATCCTCTACTTTACAAAACTTTCACAATTGGATAAACTGTTGTGTTGTGGGTTTGTTTTTTTGTTTTTTGTTTTTTGTTTTTGTGTGTGTGTGTGTTTTAATGTCCTGGAGAGACTCCTGTAGTTAGGAAGAAATTCACCAATAGCACTTCTGAGGGACCTCACCAAATGTGGATTTGTTATTTTTGATGGCTCTCATGTCAAACTGATGGCTAAACACTGAGTTTTAGAAGAGCTCCTGAGTCTGAAGAGCCAAAGCTTATGAACTAGAGTTTTGGAAAAGTGAGTAACAGTAAAGATTATTTTGTAATTGATGAAATGAGTTACCTAGCGGTGGGTGAACCTTGACTTGAGAAATTAGGCTGTATTCCCATTCGGAAACAAATACTTCTAGACTCCTGAGCTGTAGGATATTCAATTGCTAACTGAAAGGTCAGCTATTCAAACCTACCAATGGTTCCAGAAAGATTTGGCAATCTCCTCCCATAACAATGTTGAAAACCACACTCATTGCCTTTGAGCCCATTTCAACTCATAATAATCTTTAGGACCAAGTAGAACTGCCCCCATAGGATTTCTAGATTTTGAAAGCAATGGTTCCTTGCTCTATTCTGAGGACTGTTTCCTGGTCTAAGTATAGGTTTCGTGTGAGCACAAGTGTTCTGGGATTCCCATGCTCCTCAAGATTAATGACAATTTGTTGTGTTCCACACAGTCAAATGTCTTTGCATGCTCAATGAAACACAGAAAGACATTCCTCTGGTACTCGTTGCTTTCAGCTAAGATCAACCTGGCATTGCTAGTGCCACAACCTCTTCTAAATCTAGCTTGTGTTTCTGGTAGTTCTTTGTCAATGTACTGTTCAAGTCATTTTTTTTTTTTTAGTAATCTTCAGTAGGATTTTGCTTGCATGTGCTATTAGTCATGTTGTTGTTGCTGTTGCTATGTGCCATTGAGTTACCTGCAACTAATAGTGACCCTATGTATAATAACTCTGAAGCCTTCCCAATCCTGAACCAGTCTCACTGACTTTGACTCACCTTTCCCATTACCCCAGTTACTATGTCAATCCATCCCGTCTGGGGTCTTCCTCTCCTGCACTGTCCCTCCACCCTTTCAAGCATAATGTCCTTCTCCAAGGACCAGTTGTTACTGGCCATGTGCCCAAAGTATATGAGACAGAGCTTCAAAATCATAGTCTCCAAGGAGAAACTTGTTTTTAACCTCTCCAAGACAGACCAATTCATTCTCTTGGCAGTCCATAGTATGTTCAAGACTCTTCTCCAGCACCACAGCTCAAAGCTATCTATTCTTCTTCTGTCATCCTTAGTCATTGTCCAGCTCTCTGACACAGAGTAAGTGCAAAGACCATGCCTAGATCAGGCAGACCTTAGTCTCTAGACTGACATCGCTTCTCAGTACTCAGGACAGGTCCCTGACACCAGACTTTCCCAGAGCAAGTATTCTTTTGATTTCCTGACTGCTGGTGTCAAGAATGTTGATTGTGGAGCTGAGCAAGATGCAATTGTTAACCTCAATCTCTTCTCTATCCGTCATGGTGCTGTTTAAATGATATTAGTGATATGATGGATAATTCCCACACTCTGTCGAGTCACCTTTTTTTGGAATGGTAATAAGTACAAATTTTTTTTCAGTCAGTTGGTCAAGTAGCTGTCCTCCAGATTATTTGGCCCAACCTGGTGAGCACACCTAGGGCAGCATCTCTGTGTTGAAATATGCCAATTAGTATTCCATTCCTGGGGCCTTGTTTTTTTTTGCCAATTCCTGCAGAGCAGCTTGAACTTCCTCCTTCATCATCATTGCCTCTTGATCACATGTTGTTTCATGAGATTCTCCTGTGTCAGCCAGTTCTTTTTGGCACAGTGATTCTGTGTACTCCTTCCATCTTTTGATGCTTCCTGGATCACTCAGTATCCTTCCCATAGCATCCTTAAGTACTGCAACTCGAGGCTTGAATTTGTTCTTCAGTTCTTTCCACTTAAGAGATGCTAAGCGGGTTCAGCCCTTTCCCTTTTTCGACTCCAACTCTTTGAACATTTCATTGCAACATTTTTCATACAATCCCTAATTATGTATTCCTTTTGGACCATTCTTACCCTGATCTGTTCCAATAAAATGTTCACTTAGAAAGACCTTCTTGCAAGCAGCTAGAAATTTACCACTTAAATTATTTCCAAACAGCTAACAGTGATTCATTTTACCCAGATGTACAAACATTGTACTCCACTATGAAGTCCTACTTTTTCATGTAAGAGTCTCAAATTTTGGAGCATGATGATCAGAAAACCTATATAATCATACTGCACTAAATGTCCTGACCCTTGACTTTCTAATAGGCCCACTTGGGCAGAAGCAGAGCACCTATGTCCGTATATATATATAAAATTTTTTTTCTGCTGAGGAAATCAAAACATTCACTCTCTTTTCTTGTGGGAAAGTGAGTTTAGGAGTACAGGGAGCTTAGGAGGACATGACTGTGCCTGTTCCCCCGATGATCCTGTCTATACCCTTTCTCTATAATAGAGGCTAGTCATGACTCAAATTCTGTTTTATGAGTTCTATGAGTCCTTCTTATGTGTGAGTGGGTTTCAGGACTCCCCCAAAAAGACGCTCCACCAGTGGAATTCACTTGAACGACTCCAGGACACTGAGCTGCACTATTATTTGGGGGAAAGAGTGAGAGAGAAGGATGAGTCCCTGGTGTCTGGGTGATGATGGAATGACCCAGAGGAGCCAGGAGCTGCTGGGCTGCTGTCTGTTACAAGAAGTGAAACTACCAATAAAATTTGAAAATGGCACACGCAACCGCAGGACACAGCGCACTAATTGCATCTCTTGGCCTCTTTTTGGTTATGCTAGCTAAAGCAAAGGAAAAAGGGAATCCTAGGTGATTTTTGTGCTCTTTTTCAGTTAGAAAGGGAAAGAAAGGGCTTGCATATTCCCAAAGGTGGGCTTTGGGTGGGTCAAAGGTAATGAAATGAGCTTGCTGCTTGCTCTCTCCTCCACGTGGGCATGGAGTGGAGGTCTGGGGAGGAAGTGCAGAGAGGAGACCTCTGGATACCTGTCTGCGGCATCTCCTCTGGTCTTGTAGTCCAGGAGCCGTTGTTTCAACCCCTAAAATGCTGGCTTTACTGGTAGAGGTTCAAACAAAGCTTGAAATTTTTTTTGGCAATATACTTTTTTTGTATGAAAGAGACATTCTTTACAGATTTTTCTGAAAATTCTTTTTTTTAATTCTCTTTTTTGTGACTATTACAATTACATGCAATAAAAACTGATTTTTTTTTTTAAATGGTGTGTGTGCTTATGGTTACTTAACTGTTTGAGAGAGCATCCAACCAGAGGACACAACATAGAAAAATTGTCACACCGGTGCTTTTTGTCATGAGTAGGTAAATGGTAATCTCAACTCTTTGAATACTGAAAATGGAACAAATTTCTATAATTGATAATTTCATTTTTAATTTTTTTCCCCTTTTGGCTTTTGCCTCTAAAAAAGAGGGGGAAAGACAGGAAGAGAAGCAATCTCCAGATGGAAAAATCATTTTGAGCTTCAGAAAGCAATTTTTAGTTTGCAAATGAGCTCTTGTTGAAATCAAATGTCTGACCCTCAGAGACTGATGATTCTTCAGTCTGATGTGCATATTTAGAGTGGGTCAATTTACACTTTAAGGCAGACAAGGTAAAAAAGACTCAGGAAGGCGTGGTCGCTCGTCTTTAAAACCCAGCTGGTTTTACACTGCCCTATTTTAGCCTTGCTACTTGCTGATGGGGGAAAAAAAATGACTGGCTTTTTTAGAATTCTGAATTTATATATCCGAATTGCCCGGACCCGACTCTACGCTGTTTCAAAGTTAGCCCTCTGTAGTAAACTGAAGTCAGAGGAGATTGCTCTGCTCAGTCAGCGGGGCTCTGAGTCTCAGGCAGTTACAGAAGTAGAACACTCGTTAGTGGGACCATCAACTGCCAAAACATCACCTTAGGCCTTCCCTATAGCTCCTTTCCTAAAGTCATCAAATAAAGCACAGAGAACCATCCTTTGGCATTCATCCTATTTTGCATATGATGCAAAATAACTTCAGTCCTCCCTATCTGCATGCTTTGGAATTCTCATTGGGGATGATGCTTTCTTTTCACGCTTCTGCATTTATACATGTGGTTCATATGGTATAAAACAGCAAATAAATACTTGGATTAAATAGTCTTTATTCTAGAACAGGGTTTTCTCAAGCACAGCCCTATGGCCATTTGGGGCTGGGTTAATTTTGGTTCCCTTGATCATGAAAACAGTGCAGAACTTGGCAACACTTTGCTCTGTTGTCCATGTACATGAGGTCACCATGAATGACAGCCAACTCCACAGGAACAAGTAACACATGACTTTGTTGGGAGGACTGCCTTGTGCATTATTATCTAACGTTCAGCAGCATCTTTGGCACCTCCTACTAGAATGACATTAGCACACACACAATTGTAGTAAACAAAAAAACCGTCAGAAGTTGCCAAATGCCCCCTGGATTCACAATCATCCTGTTGGAGAGTCACTGCTCTATCCCTCTTCTCTGCCTACTCATTCTCACCTTGACCTTAAAACACACATTACCTTCATTTAAAGGATGGCATGCAGATATTTGATGTCATGAGGTGATGGGTCAGGAGCATGTGTGCTGAGGAGTGTTGTGAAGAAGGCTAAACTTTGATGGAGATATGATACTAGAAGAAAAAGAGTCTGGCTTTTTATTCTGGAGAACAGGTATGCTCAAAAGTTACAGGTACAATTCCAGAAAGCAATGTTTTCTGAATTTTTTTTTCCTGCCACTGTACAGCTGGCTACAAATTAAGTTTTGGGTTTGATTGCAAATACCCCATGTCTGCAAAGCTGTTCCCTTCTGGTTTTGTAAAGATGGCCAAAGAGTTTGTTCCATTACTTTTTCCAAGGGAAACCTTGCCTTATGCCCGCCTTTTTCTAGTGACCTCCTCTTTGTTACAAGGGTACCTTTATGGACAAAAATTGGCATGAGATAGTGGCAACCAACAATATTTATTGAGTAGTTAATATTAATTCCATCCCCACTGTCCAAGTCAGAGTCACATAACTAAGATGGTAAAATATGTTTTTAAATGCACAGTTTCATCTCATCCTAGATGTCTAAACACTCCTTTCTTAGAATATGAGATGCTTGAGGACATACTCTGCTCAATCTAATCACAGTTGCTTATTCACATTGGTTGGTTGCTTTTGCAAACAATCTAAAAAGAAGATAATATGAGGTATTTTTTTTCCTTTTGTGTTTAATTTATGTAAAGTCCATAGATCTCAAACATACAAGTGAATTTCACTTTATAAAAATACTCAAATGAAGACATCAAACCTTTGCAGCATCTCAGAAGCTGAACATCTTTGCTCTTTAGCAATTTGGAGATGCCTTGGACAGCAGATTTTCCCAATATAGCACATCTTTTGCTTTCTTGACTGCTGCTACCACGGGTATTGATTGTTGATTCAAGTAAAATTAAATCACTGACAACTTTAATATTTTCTCCAGCTACCACAATGTTGCCTATTGACCCAGTGGTGAAGGTTCTTGTTTTCTTGGTGGTGAGATGTAATACATATTAAAGGTTATATTCCTTAATCTTCCACAGCAAGTGTTTCAAGTCCTCTTCACTTTCAACAGGCAAGCTTGTGTCATCTGCATAACACGGGCTGTTGATGAGTCTTCCTCTAATCCTCATGCCAAATTCTTCATACAGTAAAATTTCTTGAATGATTGCTAAGCATAAGGATTGAATAAGTAAAGAGAAAGGCTACTTACTGCACAACTTTCCTGATTTTCAACCATGCAGTGTTCTCTTGTTCTGTTTGTACAACAGCTTCTTTGTCTATGTGTAGGTTTCATAAAAGCATAGTTAAGCGTCCTGAGTTTACCCTTTTTTTTTTCAAGGTTAGCCATTATTTGTTTTGATCTACAGTCAAATGCCTTTGCATATCATAAGACACAGATAAATATTTTTCTGGTATTCTCTGCTTTCAGCCACGACCCACCTGACATAAACACTGATATCCCTCATGTAAAGGCCTCTTCTGAATCCACCTTTCATTTCTTGTAGTTCTCTGTCGATGTATTATTTCTAGTAATTTTTTAATAATCCTCAGCAAGATTTTACTTGCATATAATACTAATGATATTGTCTAATAATTTCCAAATTCTATTGGATCACCTTTTTCGAGAATGGAAAGGCATGTGGATCTCTTCCGTCAGTTGGCCAGGGAGCTGTCTTCTAAATTTCTAGTTATAGTCTATAGTGAGCACAGCCAGATCTGCTTCTGTTGAAACATGTGAATTGGTGTTACATCAATTTCTAGGATCTTTCTTCCCCCAATGTCTTCAATGTACGTTGAACTTCTTTATTACAATTGGTCCTTGATCATAAGCTATTTCCTTAAATGTTTCAGTGTCAACCAGTTCTCTGCAGTAGAGTGACTTTGTGTATTTTCATCTTTTTATGCCTCCTAAATCCTTATCTTGCTCATAGAATCCTTTAGTATTGCAGAATCCTTTGGTATTCCAACACAAAATGTGAATATATTTCAGTCCTTCCTGCTTGAGAAATGCCAAGCATGTTCTTCTCTTTTAATTTCTTGTTCCAGCTTCTGACACAACTCATGATAATATTTGTCTTCTCAAGCTTCCCTTTGAAATCTTCCATTCATTTTTTTTTACTTCTGTATTTCTTGACTTCATTTTGGTTTCTCTATGCTCCAGTACAAGTTCCATAATCTTCTCTGACATCCATTTTGGTCTTTTCTTTCTCCCCTTTCTAATGAACTTTTACTATCTTCATAGATGTTATCCTTAGTGTCATCCCATAATTCATCTCATCTTTGGTCATTAGTGTTAAACGCATCAAATCTATTCTTAAAGTGGACTTTTAATTCAGATGGGATAGGCTCAAGGTCATATTTTGTGGATTTTCATTTTCTTTAACTTCTGTTTGAATTTGCACATAAGTATTTTATGATCTGTTCCACAGTCATTTTATCTTAGTCCATTTCAATTGATTGGTCTTGTTATTATGTAAGTTTTGGTTTGGGGTTTTGGGTGTTTTTGTTTCTTGTATGATATAATTTTATTAGATGCCAGATATTTAGAATTTTACCTTGTTGGGTATGGGATTATATTTTTCCCCTGTAAATATTCTTGAGTTCTGTACTGGGCATCATTAGGCTACTGGGAAACCAATTGTGATTCTCTGGAGTCTTTCTTTAAAAGCTTTCTTATGTGGAACCAGAACTCCTAGAGTGTATACTCTAGGATTACAATATTTTACTCAAATAACACATGGAACACTTCTTTTTTTTGCAAGCCACACAACCCCATCACATGCTGGAAGGGGTTTTTTGGGTGACAGCTGTGGCAATTTCCACAGAAAGTGGAAATCTCTAGCAATGACTCTCCAGGAAAAAAATGAACAAATTTCTTCTGGGCAATTTACAGTCTCCAAAACCTGCTGGAAAGTCAACTATGAGTTGGTTTTCATTGAAAGAAAAAGAGAAAGATGTCTACTATATATAAACTCAGACATTGTTTACGTGAGGGAAGTATATGCAAAAAATTTTTACTTTTTTCTCGACTGCTGAGATAAATCCTTTCTTAGGGCGTAACCTACACAATGCCCTTAAAATTATGAGATTTTAACTCTGAATGGTGGGAACAGGAACCATTCTAATCTTGAGTGAACTCCAAGGGCTGTTTGTATGATCCTGTTGGGCAACTGTTTCCTTACGTGAAAGCATTGATTAGTACTTCATTTGAAGACTCAAAAGAGATATATGAATCATGTTTTTCTTTGTGGAACTCTTTTTGTCCCCATACTCTTCCCTGAGTACGTTAGCCTCCGTGACCTCCCGAATTCACAGCTCCATGTCATTTACTCCAGGAGACTGGACCACCCTACTCTATGCCTGTTCGTGCAACCGTCTGGAAATGCATTCTAGAGGAAGCTGAAGCTTCATCTAGGCTTCCCATCACGCAAGGATGATTAATCTTTGTTGCTGTCTGATGTCTTGAAACAACTGTATATTTTGTCTGAACTGTTCCAGTTGCAGAAAGGAAATCTGGTACTTCTGACCATCATTTTGGTCAGAAGTAAACTGTCCTTATTTTGCCTATTAATTTCATTCACAAGAGCATATGTGTCCTCTTTGTCTGACCTCAGTGACTCAACATTGCGGGGGGGGGGGGGGGGGGGCGTGCATCTATCAATAATTTGCTGTTTACATTTTCACCAGGAATATTGTGAAATGAATATCAAAATGTGCAATCACTCAAAGGCCCCTTTTCCTAAGATTAGGTCATAGTCTTGGTGTGAAGAAGTCAAGAATCTCAGTCTAGATTTGCTATTTGATCATTGTTGTTATGAGCCATCAAGCCAACTCAGAGCCACAGCATGAACAACAGTTCTGAACCCTGAACTATATAGTACCTCACAACCAGAGGGACTCATCTTCTGGCCCTGTGTCCAGCAATGCTCCTCTGTTAACTCTCCTAGGATTTTTAAGATGTGGATGGCCAGTCCTACTTCTTAGTCTTAATGTGGAAATTCTGCTGAAACCTGTCCACCATAGGTGATCCTGTTTCTCTTTGAAATATCAATAGCATAGCTTCGAGCACCGCAGCAATATAAAAACATCCACAAGATGACAAACTGACAGACAAGTATATCCTTCAACACATTAGATTCTCTAGACGTGTTGGCTCAAAATCTATTCTTTTAGTCTATTTTATAAACTATAAGTCTAGAAACAGATTTTAATTCGTAGGATCAATTTAAATACAATAAAGTGAGAATTTGGAATCTGTCTAAATGATTGTCAATTGTTGCAGGTTTCATTGAGTGACAAGTAAAAATCAATTGTTTTCCCAAGTACATAGTGGTAAAAACAACCAAGAATATCAATGATCACATTTAGTTTAGATATTATTACTCTGTTAACAATTAATGTACTTAACTTTCCTTAGAAGGTCAAACTTTAAAGAGAAAACCAGCCAAAAACAACCACTGTGGATACATTTTGACATCGGAGGCGCACTGAACAGGAACTAGCTGGTTTGTTTTCAGTGACATGATTGTGGTTTCTAAAGGCACCAAAAGCAGAGTCTATGCATTTTCCCCTTCAGATGTAACTTCCATTATATTAATGAGGTAAGAAATTCCATTTATATAAAAGATGAGCGTGCTCTGATAATTTGGTTATAATGACATTGAGCTCAGTAAAGATAAATATACTGCAGGAATCTATTTTGCAAATATAAATTCAATTTCTTTCAATGCTTTGAGTTTTTCTTTTTTTTAATTTAAATGCCTGCACATTAATTATTTCGGTATCAGATAATATACTTTCACCAGTTTGAGGACAAACCACTTCCAAATTAAATAAAAACATTTCAGAGAATTTCACTTGAATCAAAATATTCTATAAAAATAATTTATTGAGTGTTTTTTCTCCATGAGATCCCTCGGGATTTCTAAATGCACCGATCTTCTGAAAGAGATCTACTCTTCAAAGTAGCAAGCCTGCTGGATGAGCCTGCTTTAGCTAAGTCAGAAGCAAAATAGAAAACGACACCACTTGTTTATCAGTTGGTCATATTTGATGGCCAGTGTGTTGTGATGAGGCTAAGAAGTAGGCCACTGATGTTTTGAATACCAGCAAGGTCACCCACAGTGGACAGGCTTCAGCAGAACTTCTAGACGCACTAAGGCAAAAAGGCCTATTAATCTAATTCCAAAATAGTCCATAAACAATTTATGGGTCACAGCAGAACATTCCTCACCTTTCTTGTTTTGAGCACATACGCAGAAGATGCATGGCTGGAGGTGGAGGACAGGCTTGCTGACCCAGAAGAGCAGAAAGGGGGCAAGGTTCATTCTTGGTGAGATGGACTGCACAGTAACCACAGAAATATGTTCAAACATGCTGGTGACCATAAGCATGGCGGAACACTGAACAACTGTTTGTTCTGTTATCATACAAGGTAGCCTTAACCGGCATTGAGGGAGTTCTGGTGGCCCAGCGGTAAAGAGCTGCACTGCCAAACCAAAGGCTTGTGGTTTGAATCCACCAGTTGCTCCACATCAACTTCTTTACAGGACAAAGACACTCAAGCACCTCCTCTACAATGTATTGACT
>NW_006399764.1:5725605-5789784 GCF_000299155.1 Elephantulus edwardii | reverse complement strand
AGAGGTTCAGAGATCAAGAAAACCTTCCCTGTGCACAACTGTGAGGAAAAACTCATCACCAACAACCTTGGGCAAAGCTCCAGTGCTCAATTAGAAACTCCCGCACAGACACCCTGGAAAATTAGGAACTGCTTTGTAGTTTACAATTAGTCTCAACAGGGAGTGATGGTAAACTACCTCTGGCTTTCCTGAGCCTGGAATCTCTTTAAATTTTATGTTAATCCCTTTAGTCTATTAGGTTTCTTGCTGAATAATCAGATTGCGATTTTGGTCTTTAAATTTGGAAGAGATTCAGATTTCTCTGAAGGGCAAATTTGCTGACTAATCTCCAAGTACCAAATCTTCATGGTTCAAACTGAATTATAGATGGACCTACCCCTGCTGGTGAAGAGTACTCTCTTACTGCTCCAACTTCACCCCCTCTCCTTATGTAAATGGGCACATGTGTGGATGACAGTAAATCTACACCATAAGTGAGAAGTGCCATGCTCTCAACTTTATTCTACCCCAAACCTTCATTTACCAGGCCCTGGAACCCCCCAAGTTGCCCATTATTCCTTCACTCCCATTTAGGACTTCATTTTCTCCCCTATTGAATAGTGGTGCTGGACCTCTATGAGCTGTCCTCTCACCGCCTTGCATTCTCCCATCCTGATACCAAAGTTTAATTAGGAATCTCAAATTGGACCAGATCTTTTTGGTGTATTTATATTTCTAAGAACTTTAAAACTGTTAACAAAAAGTTCCTTCAAACATTAAATCCATTACTTGAGGGAAGTATTTGTTAAGGCAGAAAGATCAGAAATGTTTGCTTCCATAAACTGAACTATTTCCTATTAAGTTATTAGCTCAAAGTAGGGAATGGCAGTGTTTCTAAGGAGTTTCTGGATACGCAAACTGAATGACTGTATAACTCAAAACAGAAAGAAAGACTAGTAGGAAAATATGGGGATAAACCTGAGAGAACTTTAACTGTCAAGTTACACATCTGGATGCTACGCTTTGTGAATCAAAATCTGTCTGTTTGGGGGGAAAAGGAGTGTAAACCTGACATCACTGAGTCAATTCCAACCAATGGCAACTTCATGTTTTACAGAGTAGAGCTGAGCTCTATATGATAGTTTATTTTTAATAATTTTTTACACAGTTTCTCAATTCACTTGTTTGTTGATGGTCATTTGGACTGTTCCACTTTCTTGCTACTGTGACTAACAGAGCTATGCACATAGGGGAACATATCTCCATGTATGTCTTACTTCTCATTTCCTTGGTATATATTCCTAGAAGTAGAATAACTAGGTCATATCAGATTTCTACATTCAACTTGTTAAGGAAATGCCAAACTGCCTTCCATCACAGTTACATCATTTTAAAATCCCACCAGTGTTTTAAGAGTTCCATTCCGTCTGAATCCCCTCCAACATGTATTGTTTGTTGTGTTTTTAAACGTTGTTACTGTTGCTGGGATAAAATGATACCTCTTTGTTGTTTCGATTTGCATGTCTCTTACTCCTGGTGACTTTAAACATTTTCCTCATGACTCTCTCTGCCATCCAAATGTCCTCCTATATACCGAGTCTTTACGTTTCTTTTGCTCATTTTGTGATTGGGTTGTCACTCTTATTCCTATGGAAGTCTTGTAGTATTCTGTAAATTTCAGTTGTGAGGCCCTTATCTGAAATGCTGTTGACAAATATTTTCCCCCATATGTGTTTTTTCTTAAAATTCCTGTGTGCATCAAAAACGTCCTAAATGGTATTAACTGTAATCTCCATGAACGTAAATCACCAGGTCTTTATTCTGCAAAGTCACTGGTGCATTCCAACCACCAATCTTCAAAGCAGAGACTTAGGTGGGGTTTTTACTAATTTTAATAAAAATCAACCCACATGTAACCATTTTCCACCCACATATCTTGTCCTTCATCTATTTATCCTAATTGGCTATGGATACAGTTAGTATTCCTGACAATTGCAAAAACTAAACTTAAAAATAATGAAGTTACTCTTTGGAAAATATGGGAAAATATTTCAAAAGTAATTTGTATCTTCTGATTCAATGATCTCTAAGAATGCAATCAAGTGGATAAAAACACTTTATGAAGTTGTTTATGTTCACTTTTATAATAGCAGAATAAAAAATATAAACAATGGTAAAAAATTAAGTGCTGTGATTCATAAAATTAAACCATTATGCAGTTAGATGTTATTGTTAGGTACTGTACAGTTGAGTAGAACTTGTAAGTGTTCTAGGATTCCCATCCTCTTGAACATTAGCCATAATTTGTTATGATGCACAGAGTCAAATGGTTTTGTATAAGCAAAATACAAATAGACATTTTTCTGATATTCTCTGCTTTCAACCAGGTTCCATCTGACATCAGCAATGATATCCCTATTATTGTGGCTTACTCTAAACCCAACTTGAAATTCTCCCGGTTCTCTGTTAATGTATTGTTCTAGCTGTTTGGGGATGATCTTCAGCATTATTTTGCTTGTGTGTGACATTGGTATTGTTTAATAATTTCCACATTCTATTGTATTACTTTTCTTGGGAACGGAAACAACATGGGTCTCTTCCCATCAGCCAGTCCAGCTGCTGTTCCCCCAGATTTCCTGGCAAGGACTGGAAAGCCTATCCAGGACGGAATCTGTTACTTGAGTCATGTCAGTTGGTATCTTATCAGTTCCTGGGGCCTCAATTATTTTTTGCCAGTATCTTCAGTGCAGATTGCACTTTATCCTTCTTTACCATTGGTTCTTGATCACATGGTACACTTCCCGAAATATTTCAATGTTGACCAATTCTTTTTGGTACAGTGATTCTGTGTGTTCCTTTCTTTTTTTTTTTTAAATGCTTCCTGGGTCAGTCAAGATATTGTTCCAGCATCTCTCAGCATTGCAATTCAAGCTTTGAATTTGTTTTTCAGTTCTTCCAGCTTGAGAAATGGCAACTGCTTTCTTCTCTTTTTATGTAACTCCTTCTGTATATTCTGGTTACAATCTTTTCCTTTGTCTTCTTGAGCTGCCCTTTGAAATCTTGTGTTCAGCCCTTGCACTTCATCTCTGTCTTTTGTTTGGGCTTATCAATGCTCAAGTGCAATTTTCAGAGTCTCTTCTGACATCTATTTTGGTCTTTTTCTTTCTCCACTGTCTTTGTAATGACCTTTTGCTCTCCTCGTAAATTATATCCCCTTGAAGTCATCCCATAACTCACTTGGTCTTCAGTCACTGGTGTTCAATGCCTCAAACTTATTAAGATGATTTTTTAAATTCATACGGGTCTCATTTTGGTTCTCATGGACTTGTTTTCATTTTATTCAGCCTCAGTGAACTTGTATGTGTTTAATGGTCATTACACAGTCAGCACCTGGACTGGTTTTGCTGCTGCTACTGAGAATCTCTAACGTTCTTTCCACAGATGTAGTCAATCTAAGTTCTGTGCAGTCAGTCCAGCAAGTGAGGTCCATGTATAAACTCACCTTTTATGGGTTTTTTTTTTAAAAAGTATCTGTGATGAATAAATCATTTTAATACACAAAATGCAATCATTTGATGATGCCCATCCTCATTTCTGTCACTAAGTCCATACTTTCCAATTACTATTCCTTATTCATTGTTTCCAAATTATGCTTTCCAGTCACCAATTATTATTAATGCACTTTGACTGAAGAAATCCTCCATTTCTTCCTCTTTGGCTTTAACTGTTGGTGTGCATATTTGAATAATTGTTGTTGTTGATTGCCTCCAAGTTGAGCACAACTCATAGCAACCCTATGAACAAAAGGCCTGAAGCCCCTCTACAACTATCAACATTTATCAAAGTTCATAGAGTTTCCTGAAGCATGTTATTTAGGAAGTAGATGCCACTCCTACTTCCAAACATGTCAGAGTATGTTATTGTTTTTATGTGTAATTGAGTCACCTGTGATATATAGTGATAGACATATTAATAAGTCTTCTTTGTACATGTGTGAATAGTGTCCTATCACTAACAACATCGTACTTCAGGATAGAACTTGCAGTTATCTTTGTAACTATGAATGTGACATCATTGTTCCCTGGCTGTTCATTCCTGGTATAATAATATATCATGTTCTCTACAGTAGAGGATTCAAAATGGCCAATGACCGTCCACATCTTGTCACAATGCCTAGAATGTCAATCTCTAGGTGTTTCATTTTGAGAACTTCTGTTGTTGTTGTTATGCGCCATTGAGTCACCTGCAACTCATAGCGACCCTATGTACAACAGCCCTAAACTCTGCTCTGTCCTGTGCCAATCACACTGTCTCTGACACTGCATGATGTCCCTCTCCAAGGACCGGTCTCTCCTCACAACATGTCCAAAGTATGTTAGACGGAGCCTCAGAATCCTTGCCTCCAAGGAGCCACCCGGTTTAACCCTTTCCAGGACAAATCTCTTTGTTTTCTTAGCAGTCCATGGTATTCTCAATACTCTTCTCCAGCACCACAGCTCAAAGGCATCAATTCTCCTTCTATCCTCCTTGGTCATTGTCCAACTCTCTGATGCGACCTTCTAGTTTTCCTTTATTCACTTTTCATCCATTCCGTGTTCTAGTTACTAAACGGTGTTTACAACTTGTTTCTCCTCATTTTGATTGACTTCCAACCTAGACTCTCCCTCTAATATTATATTCCTCTATCACTCATAGAGTTTTCAGAGCCATGTTATTTCAGAAGTGAATAACTAACTCTGCTTCTTAGTCTGTCTTAATCTGGGAATTTTTCTTAAACCTGTCCACCAGAGGTGATCCTCTTGGAAATTGACGCACTGGTGACACAGCGGTGGGTTGACACCACCCTGACTTTATCAGGACCCTGTACCTAAATCAGGGGTCTAGCACCTGGAAGAAAGCTGAGTTAACCCACCACAGCCTTGTTGGGTCCCTGGGCCTTGAGCAAGGATATGACACCCCTAGATGGCCATATCAACTCCCTACCACCTCACCTTCGGGTCCTTTGACCTACAGTCCTCAATCCCTGTGTGAAGCAGAGAGACCAAACATCCAAGAAGGCTGTAACCTTATCATAACACCCTCATCCGTGCCATGCCAGCCATGGGCCTCAGGTGGAAGGCTCCAGCACCCACCCAGGGTCCCATCCTGCCACACTGCCATGAACTGCACCATGATATTCATATGCCTGATTTGCTCTCTTGTCTGATTTGAGGAACAACACTTTACATGTCAGTTTGGTATATTGGGTAAATTATTTGAATGTTTCTGCTTTGTAGGGAGCTCAGACAGTCTAATGGTAAGAAGCTGTGCTGCAATCCCAAAGGCACCAGCTGCTCTACAGGAGATGGGCAATTTCCTCCCAATTAACTGCCTCTGAAAACCCATCAGAGGGTTAGCTATGGGTCAGTTCAGACTCAATAGTACACAACAACAACTTAGGTGTGTATATGATTGCCTGTTTAATACAGCACTGTGGCTATCTGTTTGCTGTACTGGGGTAATTTGTGAGTTGCTGTGATTGATAGTTAGAAAAATTCATTAAAAAGTAGTCGAAGCACAGGGGGATACAGCAACAAACATTTCAACACCATAAAATTGTATCTTGACTACATAGTATATACAAATCATAGCTACATAATCAGATTTCAGAAAAGACAATGTGTTCTCTGTGGAAAAATGGATTTGAGTTATTTTGTCTTGGTTTTTTTTTACTACATTGGAATAAAACAATTGTAAACATTTGAAATCAATGAAGTTAGTCACCTAAGAAGAGATACTGAAAAACTTCAACCTATGTCAGCTATTTGCATCATCTTTTTAAAACAAATATATTGTCCCATATTTTCTTCCCCCACCCAGCCCACCCTGCAATGCAGGGTTCCAGATTGTTGCCATACATAAAATGACTAACCTTATATTCCCTTTAGTCAGTGCTTCCCCTCATCTGTTCTAATATAATGATCATTATCTATCCACTCTTTTCTCCCAAACACCATGTCTTTAATATAACTGAGCTGTTATGTAGTATTTGTCCTTTTATGACCGAGATAGATCACTTAACATAATGTCTCAAAGCTCTCTCCTGTTGTGTAATGTTTTATGAGTTTAATGTTTTTCAGTGCTGTGTAGAATTCACATCGTGTGAATGTACCATAGTTTCTCTATGCACTTATAATGTTGATGGGCACGTGGGTTGCTTCCATCCCTGTGCTATTATAAATAATGCAGCATTAAACATGGGTGTGCACACATCTGTTTGAGTCATGGCTCTGGTTTCTTTAGGGTTTATTCCCAGTAGAAGGATTGCCGGGTTAAATGATATTTCTATTTTCAACTCCTTGGGAAAGCACCAGTCTGCTTGAGTTTTCTGCAGATAGTTGTTCCAATTGTTCCAACATCATTTGTTAATGAGACTGTCATTTCCCCACTCAACTGATTTCATGTCCTTGTCAAAGACCAGTTGACCATAGGTAGATAAGCTATTTTGTGGGTTCTAAAGTCAATGGAATGGAATCATGCTGAGAACTTCCTAGACCTAAGGGAAGATTGAGGCCAATACATGATGATCTCCATGGAACAGAGGGACCAGAGCTGCTGAAAGTAGCCAAGGATCTCTCTAAACAATGGCCCACGAAATCACAGAGTGGCACAATATGGTGGGTGGAGGGAGGGAGCAAAGGTAATGGAAAAGATCCGGTGGGGACCTGAAAAGATAGGGTAATAGTGGGCATAGTCCAATGGTGTTTAATATTCTAAAACATAATGAATGGGAATGATTGTATGAAACACAAAGTGAATGAAGACTAGTGTGAAATAATGTGAATTCATGAACTTCACAAGCAAACTAAGATAAAATAGAAATGTAAAATAAAAGAAAAAAGACCTAAAAAAATCCAAGTTAAAGCCCAGAAATCTGATAGGTGTGCTGAGAACCATCATATCTCCATCCCAGGATGACCTGCCACGTCCTGAAAAGGTCAAGTTTTGCCACCTTCTACAAGCCTCAAGCATGACCTGTTCCTTGCAGGCCACAGTGTCTACCTTCACATCGCTCTTCTGGGCCAGCTCAACCTAATCCTGGCAATCTAATTCAGCCAGCTCCTGCGAATGTATCTGCGGTGGGTCCTGCTAGACCAGCTCAGCCTATTTTCCCAAATCCAGCCCAACCAGCTGTACCAACACTGTTCGGTACAGTGTCCTCTAGTCTGCTCCACTTAAGCCTGCAGCCAACACAGCAGCATATGGGGCTACTTCTCAACAAGTACCTATGGCCACTGTTGGGAGCAAGCTGAGGCCACCATCTAAGCCTCAAACTCAAGATCCACTGCAAGACTTCAGCTTACAGCTGATTCCATGGAGGAAGCCCAACATCCCTGAGCCAGTAATGTCCAAGCCCATCACCAAGGAGCAGAGGCAGGAGCAGGAGACCATGAAGGTGTGGGCTGACCAGTAGCATGAGAATGCTATCAAATGCATCTCTCTGGGCAAAGTGAAATGTTGGTGGTGGTGGTGGTGATGGTGGTAAGTGCCGTCAAGTCATAGATGACTCATAGTGACCCAATGAATGAAAGATCTGAACACTTGCTTAACTTTCATTGTTTCTCCAAGTTCATAGAGTTTCTGGAGGCAAGCTGTTTCGGAAGTGGATGCCATTCCTGCTTCCAAGCTTATTTTAATTAAGAAGAAGTAAAGAGTAAATTCTAGGATCTAGAAGTAAACAGCCCATGCACTTGCCTATTAGCTACTCAAAAACGTATTGCAATTGCGTCAGAACCAATTCAAAGCACACCTTCCAGTGGGTTTGTTCAGAGCTTGTAAATGGCATGAGAGGAGATTGTCCATCTTTCTCTCTCAGAAATGTTGGAGGACTCAAACCCTTGCCTTAGCAGTACCTCTCCCTATGGATTATACCGTGAGAGCTTTCTAATAGCTACTAACTAATTTTTTTAAAAAAGATAAATATTGGCAAGACAGTGGGAAAACTGACACTCTGATACACTGCTGGTGAGTACCAATAATGGTGTTGCCGCTGTAGAAAACAATTTGTCCCATTGCCACACAGTCAGAGTGAACCCATAGGTGATCCTTCCAGAAACTTTTCACACAGAAGGAGATTTTCGATCTTCATCCTGTGAACAGCTGGTCGATTCAAACTTCCCATCTTTGGGTAGCTTAATTCCCTACCCACTGTTGTTTGTTGTTAGTGGTGGTGTTCCATCCAATTGGAACCAACCCATTGCTGACTCTCCAGCAGGATTTCACATGGGGGAAGATAACCCATCCTTCTCCCAAGGAGCAACTGGTAGATTTAAGCCATGTGTCTTTAAGATTGCAGTATAGCTTTTGTTTGTTTGTTTGTTCATGTCTTTATTTGCATTTGCATTTATTTGATAAAGAAATCATTTTTTGTTTTAAAATCTTCCTTTAGAAACATTTTCCAAGTTCATTAAGACTCTATGTCTTTCAGTAAAGAATTTGTTGTTCTGGGGTCCTAGCAAGTCAAGTCCATTCCAACTCATAATGACCCCATATGAGTAAGTAAACAACCCCTAGAGTGTGGCTGACTATGGTTTTCACAGAGAGGATCATCATGTCTTTTTCTCATGGTTTCCTACCAGCAGTTCCGTTAACAGCCACAGTCTCAGCCAGTGCACCACCAGAACTCCTTAAAGAGCTGCAGGATGTGCAACAATGAATGAATATTTTTAAAAAAAGAGAGAGTGAACTGTGAGAGTGGGAATAGTGGGGGAGGGAGGAATACATGCAACAATGAATGAATGAAAATCCAACTTTTCTATAAATTTTTATTAAAATCACAATTTAAAAAGTTGGTAAAAAAAAAAAGTGATAGTAGTCTTCATGTAAGTTCTGCCCATATCAGGCTGAATTTCTCTGAAACACTTATTTTTATGCAGTTATGAGTTAGATCTTGAGGGTAGGTGTGTAGGAGTTAGTGAGCCTGGCTCAGGATAGGAGTGGACATAGGCTCACTATGAGTTGCAGGAAACTCAATGGCACACACCAACACCACTAACAACAATATTTATTCTACATTCCCTGTGGTTGTAAAAGTAATATATCATATTAGAGAATAAACATTTTTCTTAAAAGAAAATTAAAAGGAGGAAAGGGCAGTAGAGACAAAGGAATCCATCTCTATGGAAACAGTTTATACTAAGGAAACTGAGTAATATGAACCCTCTAAAATGACAGAAGTCAGTAAAGAAGACAGGAAACCCCAATCAGCATCAACATGTTGATTCAGTCTGGCAGTACAGCTTCCTACCACTAGGCCACCAGATCTCTCTCTCTCATCTTTACTTTTCTACCCTAGCCACAAGGCCATCAATTGCACAGAAATGCTTATCACCTAGATGTTTCATTGAGGTATATACCACAAAGGTTTGAAATCAAGAATCCAAACAGACTTGTACAGCAGTGTTCTTTACACCATTATTCACAAAAGTAAAGTGTGGACACAACCCAAATAGTCATCAACAGAAGAACAGATAAATAAAATGTATCCTAATCATACAGTAGAATATTACTCAACCTCAAGGTAAAGTGAAATTCTGATATGTAGTATAATGTGGATAAAGCATGGGGAAAAGAACTCATTGTCATCGAGATGGAACTGACTCCTACCTGACTGACTCTCAAGCTAGTTTGCCGAGGCTGTCAGTCCCACAAGAGAAGAATGCCCACATTTCTCCTGAGAAACTGATGATGGATTCAGACCCTGAGAGAGACTGCCTTTGGATTAGCAGCACAATGCCCCATTGGACCACACGCTCAGAACTCCATTAACATGTGGATATCAAAAAAGCTGCTCAATACAGCAGATGAAGAGATAGAAATGGTTGTTGTTGTTATGTGCCATCAAGTCATTTCCGACTCATAGCGACCCTGTCTACAAGAGCCCTAAACACCGTTCTATCCTGTGCCAGCCTCGCTGTCTCAAACACATTCATTCCCACCACTCCACTCACAGAATCGATCCATTTTATTGAGGGTCTTCCTCTCTTGCGCTGTCCCCCCACTCTCCCAAACATGATGTCCTTCTCCAAGGACCAGTCCCTCCTTGCAACATGCCCAAAGTATGTCAGATGAAGCTTCAGAATCCTTGACTCCAGGGAACATTCTGGCTTCACCCTCTCCAGGACAAACCTGTTTGCTCTCCTTTCTATCATCTTTATTCACTGTCCAACTCTCCAATGTATAGCATGTAATTGCAAAGACTATAGCCTGGATCAGGTACACCTTAGTCTCCAGCCTGATGTCATTGCACTTCAGTACTCTTGAGAGGTCCCTCACAGCTGACTTTCCCAAATGCAATTTGTCTCCTGATTTCCTGGCTTCTGTTACCAAGAGTGCTGACTGTGGAGCCAAGTAAACTAAACTGTTAACTATCTCAATCTCTTCACCATCCATACTGATGCTGCCAATTGGTCCAGTGGTGAGAATCTTGGTTTTCTTGATATTGAGCTTCAATCCATATTGAAGACTGCAGTCCTTGACCTTCTGCAACAAGCGCTTCAGGTCCTCCTCAGTTTCAGTGAGCAGGGTGTGTCATCTGCATAATGCAGGTTGTTGAAGATTCTTCCACCAATCCTGATGCCACATTCCTCCTCGTACAGATCTGTTCTGCATACAGATTGAAAAGGTATGGAGACAAAATACATCCCTGATGGATCCCTTTCTTGATTTTGAACCATCCAATGTCTCCCTGCTCTGTTCTGACGACTGCCTCACGGTCCAAGTATAGGTTTCGCATTAGCACGATCAAATGTTCTGGGATTCCCATTCTTCTCAGAGTCAGCCATAGCTTGTTGGATAGAAAGGGTAGAGGACAGCAAATTGAGTCTTCCCTACAAACGCAATCCATAGCTGGACTTCACAGGAAGGAAAAGCCGTAGCCATGTGCGTCAAAGAAGTGGAGGAAGAGCAGAAGAGAGCCACAAGGAACTGTGCTATCATTGACCTTCAAAAGGGCAATAAATTGAGAAAACCCAAGAACTTCAGTCCAGCTTCAGAGCCCTTGGTCTTGATGTCAGCTGCAGCTTCACTCTGTACCCTGACCATATACAGAGGTGAGTGACTGTCCTAACAGAAACAAGAGGCATGGCTCGCTTTCGTAACAGCCAGAGGAGCAAAATCACATGCCAATTAACATCATTTTCCTGTGTTTAATGAAGAACAAATCGAATCACAGAAAAAGAGATTGCCACACGAGAAAGGGAGCCACGTATTTCTAAAGGTGGCTACCTGGAGACTGCCCTGCAGCCTTTTTCCTCTGGCAGGGCACTGAGAGCCTCAGTGCCAGCCCTGATTCGACTCTGTTAAGTCGAATAGCATTTCCTGATTTAACTGTCTTTTTGGCTTGAGAATAAGATAGCATGGGATTCAATGTCCCCATCAAAAAAAATTAAATCTCCTTGCAAAAACCC
Source organism: Elephantulus edwardii (assembly GCF_000299155.1). Classification (NCBI taxonomy): domain Eukaryota; kingdom Metazoa; phylum Chordata; class Mammalia; order Macroscelidea; family Macroscelididae; genus Elephantulus; species Elephantulus edwardii. The sequence continues at coordinate 5,778,358 of NW_006399764.1, read as the reverse complement.
CACTCTCAAAAAATGCCCCATTTCATCAATTCCATCTTCCACTGATGGGTCCCCCTCCACTGGATTTCTGAAACTGTAAGTCTTTATGAGAAGACACTCCCTAATTGGTTTCCGAAGTACAGCTGATAGATTTGAACAGGCAACATTTTGGTTATCAGGGTCTTCGCAATGATCCTGTCTTAAGAGTCCCTGATAGGAAGAGATTATGGACATCTCTGTCTTCCCACACAACAACTACTCATTGTAATATCCTAGTCATTAAAAAGTAAAAGCCTCTTAGGTTCTTCAAGAAAGAAAGAAAATTGGAAAAGCTGAGAATGCAGAGCAGAGAGGATAAGGAGCCCAAGGAAGCAGAACTATTTGTGCGACAGAAAATTGCTGAGAAAGAAAGCTTCCTCCATCACTTGTCTAGTCAATTTCCCTTTCGGACAAAGAGAACAACTGGTAGGGTAAACCTGAACTGGAGCTGACTACCCCTGTCCTCCAGAACAATTGGTCAAGTCAGACCGCCCACCTGCTGGTTTATCAGTACAGCACTTAACTCACTGTGGGAGCCTCCCAGTGACTAAAGATGGCGGAAACAAGAAGTCTGAAGAGCTACAGGTAGATAACTACTCCAGAGACAAAAGCAGACCTCGCTCTCAAGGCAATGGAGGAGGTTGGTAAGAGGCGCCAGAACATTGTCAGAGGACCCTTGCAGACAATCAGAAGGCAGCACTGGAATGAGTGGCCAGTGGGAACAAGGAGAGGATGCTCAATGTCACCTAGCAACTCTAGACTGCACTGCAGAAGTAACAGTACCAGACCAGAACAGCCAAGACAAAAATTGGAAATTAGGAAGACTGCACACCAAAAACATTGAGATAATGTGATGTGGTGGTTTTGGATTTGGTTTGGTTATTATTAAGGTCCCCAGAATGGGAAAGCATTTTCTCTAGCCAGGACTCAGTTACTAGAACTCGGCGCCAGGCTGGCAAGAGGAAGGTCCTGGGCTGTTTCTTGGGCTCTTATTTTCCCTAACAAGTTCCTTTTGTGGTTCACCTTTATTCTCAGTATGAAAAAAGTGAGGCTTAGAAAGGTTATTACTACATTCAAATGCAGATGAGAAGGTGGCAAAACTGTCACAGGTATAAGTGAAAAGATTCTTTGAAAAGACTGTTGGGAGAAGTATCTGATTTCTCGGTAGTCATAAACCCATGCAAATGGAAACCCAGAATGAAGACTCAAAACCTCACTGCCCTCCAGTTAGTTCACATCCAGAGTGACCCTCCCTCAGATTTCCTGGGCTGTAAATTGAAACAGGAGGAGATTGTCCATCTTTCTCATGAGTAGCCTTTAAACTTCACAGTGGAGGACACACTATGGCTTCGCTATAACTATAACGAAGCCTTGCAAGCTAAGCTCCAGAGCCCAGTTAGCGGCACAGTAACCTGACATAGTTGTACAGTGAAAGAGACGCCAAGGCCAGAGTTCCAAGTTCCCAGGCTATTGTCCTCTCCTCAGCCTGACCTGCAGGCTTCTATTTCCTAACCAAGTCTTTATCCTATAGGGTATCTGTTTGAAATAGGCCAAGGCAAATGATTCCATCAAGGCTAAGATCAGGCTGAAGACATATAGAGCAGATATATTTAAGACACCATTTCCTGGGAGGATCTTCAACAAATCTGAGGGAATACTCTTAAAGAGATAGGATAGGAGTTTAGCAGGATAGACACACACATAATATATAAACAGTGTAATTTTTTTTTCCCCTTGAGACATTAAAGAGAAGCCTTGGCAGTACGCATTCTGAGATGAGCTATGGTCCTATAAACCAAACTATAGAGAGAGAATCCACAGAGTCATATACGACAGCTATATAAGGTTTGAAATATCTCCATTCAGACCATCCACTGCTCTTGCAAAAGGTAAAACTACCAGATAATCCTGGAGAAAGAGAAGCAAACTCACAATAAAACCATCTTTTTCTAAGAACAACAGTCACCACCTTCACTGCCAAGGGGGTTGACTGTCATGTGGGCAGAAATAAAAATGCCATGATCAGGAAAAAATTTTCTTCCTAGGACTCAAAGATCCTAGACAGAGCAGGGAAGGGGCGGGGCCACCACAGAGGTTCTCCAAGTGTCTGAGGCACCCACCATGGAAACCAATCCACTAGCCTGAAGGTCTAGTTTTCACTTCTCTGGAATCCTAGAAAGCTAGAATTTCCTTTACAAAGAACACACAGGTCTGAGAATAATATTCCACTATTGACTCAGGGAATTGCTTTAGGAATTTGTGGTTTGGTTTTGGGGATTTGGTGGGGGTTTTTTTGTTTTATTTTGTTTTCCTATGTTTCTTGATCTGTATAGTGAGAAGATTGAGATGAAGTTAGCAAATAGAAGGAGTGCATTCAGGCATACTGTGGCCAGACGCCTGTTCCAAGAAACCGTGCTCCAAAGTATATCCTTACGGCTAACACAGAACACAGTGCTGAATATATTAAATACATTTAATTTGGCTCTGGTTTTGATGTTCCCTATGAGATCATAGACATGAAATCTAAGGAAAGAGGACTCAGACTGGAGATGACAGGGTATAATCTGGACCATTTAAAGAAGGGCAGACCACAGGCCCAGGGATACCTAAAATAACACTGACATCGCTATCAGGCTAACAGGATGATCTTAAAAAACCAATCAAAAGAAGGATCAAAATACCCAAGAACTCAAGAACCAAGGCTTCCAAAAGTACCTTTTTTTTGAGTCTTGTGTTTGTTTGTTTTCTTGTGTAGGTCAGCCCAACTAACTGTTAACGTGTTAGGTTTCCCTTATTGTTAGGGCCTGGGAACTGCTCCCCCTCCCTTTCCCAGAAATCTCTTGCCTACTTCCTTATCTACTGTAATTGTTTGGCCTGGGCTTCTGCTTTGAAGTCTGTTCAGTTGGCCCTCTTCAGCAAGCTTGCTTTATCTGAACTGCATTCTGTCCTTCCTTGGGACCTTATGCTTAAAATTAAAAAGAGCCCTCAGCTCTTTTCTCATAACAGATGTGACCTTTGGGTCTCGGGCTTGGAAATGACATTTCTCCTTAATCACAGGTGTATGATAATAACTGTATTTCTCTTTTTAAGTGAGATGGTTAAATACTTCAAGCTAAATATATCATCTCTAACAAATGTACAATGAAGTAGCAATATTCATTCTACATGGTTGCATCTCTTGGCTTCCTCTGGTTTCCCCTTTGATTTGGTTTCTTTACTACCTCTTGTCTTGTTTTAATTATTATTGATCATACCTCTGTGTGTCTCTCTGAATCCTTTTCAGAGCAATTTAAGGACTTTCTTGAAGTCGTAAAGTCCCACAAAAGCCCATGAGCACAAGTGAAAAGGTGAAAGCCATTCACATACCTTGATAAGGGAGGCAGAGCTCATATGGTCATTCAGTATGAGTGTGTCCCGGTTCTGTTAGCAATGGCTGAAATAACCTGTGCTGTTTCCCGGGATATCTATGTCTCATCTCAAACAACAGAAGAGTGGGCTCTGATCTGGATGCTCGAGAATACGGTGAGCTGTATGACAAACTAGTAGGAAATGTGTATAGTTCAAGGACAGGGACTTCAGAAGGGCACATCAAAATTAGTTGTTACAATGGGAAAGGAGGATCCCATTGAAAAGGAACAGAAGATAGACATGGGTACATCGTATAGTAGGTGTGAACCCAATTTCTTATTCCTATTTTAACTCCACCCCCTGGCCCTCTCCACATCTCCTTGGCTAAGCTGACAGGATAGTGGTTCAATCAAATCTGCCAATAAATGTGATCCTATTTTCCTCTTGACTTCCGTAATCTGAATTCCTGCAGAGTAGGCTCTCTGAGGAGGTTTTTTTCCTTAACATATAATTAGAAAGGATTTGCAGAGAACATAAAATGGCAAATAAAACTCCTAATTCTGTAGAAGGTTCATTTGCTTTGGGAGAGATCATTCAATAAAATAAAAAGCATAACATAAATCCCTATCTCCAGAGTTTGTGACTGTTCCCCTTCAGACACAGGGGCAGCCATAGTGAAGTGCTGAATTGTGTGTTTAAAAACAAAGGATTTCCCACCAGCCCTGTTAAAAATATCCCCAACACAAAGGGTTACTAGCAGGGAAGGGCCACACTGCTGATGATCAACCGATACTGAGAATTCCCGGTCAGTTCCAACTCCATGGTACTAAACAACAACAATAGCTATGAATGAGGCATGAAGAAAGCATACACATAATTGTCATTGAAATGAAATCTCGTGACTTGTTGTAGTTATATCTTTTCACACACGCTTTTATTGTTCTGATGGTTCTGATGGTTGTGCAGTAAAAGTTCAAACACATACACACAAATACACATTGAAAGTTTGGTGCTGGGGAAAAGGGATTATGCTCTTTGGTGAATCTATGTTCCCAGGAAACATGGCTTAATGAGAAGACTATTTGGACTATATCTAACACACAGATTTGGGTTCAAAGGTAAAGAGAGATAAACAATTTCTTTTCTTTCAAACAATGTGGATGTCTCTGTCATAACTCCTCAGAAAACTATTTATAAGCAGGAAGTGTTGTTAAATGTGTTCTATTTAAAGCTCATCGATTGACCCATTTTTTGTCCAGAGACTAGAAGACAACAGACTCCAGTCCAGGCCCTCTAGCAAGTGCAGAATGTCCACAGAACTCAAGGACACATGAGGAGGGGGATTCCTTTTATTCATGGTTACTGATGTTTGAGTATGGTTTCTGAAAATCCTTTATAATTATATTCCAAGAGGAAAAGGCCAAATAATATATTTTTAAGTAAGTGACATTCAAATGATGGAGAGTGGTGTGGTCTAGACTTTATCAATTCATCTTATGAGGAGATGACAGATTTTCCTTCCTGGAGGAGAGAAATCCAGTCACAAGCTTCCTTAAAAAACTCTGATCCCATGAAAAGGAGGCCAGGAAGTTAAGTAAAGTAAGCTCTTGGGAAATACTGCATCAACCCTTGCTGGACAGGAAAGAGTGCAGGATAGCCTGAATGGGTGGTTACCTAGGCCAATGTGTCCTTCTGAATTCCTGACAGCCCCGAATGGCCTTCCGTGCTAATGCTTCCTTAGAGCCAGGCCTTGACTACTAGATTCTCCTTTAACAAGGAATATATAAGACAGGTCAGAAACAAAGACCCATGAAGATTAATACCTGGACATTACCAGGAAGGCAGGAAGCCAATGCTACAGAGTGACTACAGCAAGGGTTGCTATCTCTGTCTGGGCATCCACATAACAGCTCCTTAGAGGAGTAATTCTTTAAAGTATTGGAGATTTGAATTATCTCCTCTGCATGGAGGTAATAATAGCCAGCCCAAATCAGCTGGTCAGAGAACCTACACTGAGATGGAAACAGGACACAATACACCTCAGACAAGAGAGACAAGCCTAGAGTCTAAAGCATTCTGGAGTGTGCCTTCTCCAGTATCATTTATGGAACTTCTATTTTCAGGGCCAAGATATGAGAAGACTGCCTTAGTTGAACATAAGAGCAGAGGATCCCAGTAAAAAGAGGCTTTATGGGGGACATGCACACATTAGACATTTAAGAATTTACACCTCGTTAAGTGTCAGCCTTTCCAGTTCAGGTTCCAGGAGATTCCCTCACCATGTTGGTTATCTTAGAAGCAAGGCTCACTTCTTCCTTATTTGTATAAGACATGCATGCCAGGTTAAAGAGAATATTTACATCCATTTGTATGGTTCATTCTTTTTGTCTTCATCACGAGAACAAAGAGGGTGACCTTATCAACAGAAAAGGAAATGAGGTTCCCAAATGGGAAGAGACCCTGAAATATTTTTTTTTATTTGGAATGATGTCCTTTGGCCTCAAGACATAAGTCTCCACAAATCTAACTGTTTAGTATCAGGTAATAAACTTCCAATTTTATGTAAAGAAATAAAGATTACATCAAACAAGGCAGGCTTCTGACAGATAAAAAAGTAATACACAGTAAATCTGGTAAATTTAACAAATGACAAGGGGTAGCCACTAAATATTCAGATTCAAAAGTGAAATTCTTCCCATGTCTGTATTGCTAGCAGATCTTAAAACAGCAAAAAATGTTCCCGGCCAAAAATTCTCTTACAGAATAAATGCCAGCTCTTTATGTTTAACTCTTTATGTTTCCACTAAAGCTAACCTTAAAGGAAAAATAAAAGACTATCAACAGTCAAGAAGATTGAGTCCTGCTGCTGAACAATTTCTCTGTACACTTTCCCTGGAGGATGCTAAGGGTTATTGGCTCTTTATATAACCTCTTTGTTTTATTATTAACACTAGCTCTTCTTCCCAGTCGCCTGCCTTTTTGTTTCTACCTAACTAGAAGCATCTCCCAATTGCCAAAGAAATTAAGGACAAAGAGCATGTGAACAGTGCCCTAGTTTATAGAAACACACACACACACACACACACAAAGAATCAACCTGTTTTATCTCTGAGAGAGACTACACAAGAGCCATAAGGCATAGTGATGATATGATATTCATTCAGATTCTGTGGAATTCATATTATGTCTATTCACAGCAGTATGAAAGAGAAGACATTCGTGTCAGCCACAATGAACAGAAGGCGAAAGGGCATTAAGAGCAGCAGAAAGAAAAGGACACAAATGAAGGAGGTAAGAGAAGCAGAAAGGAGAGGATCTAGTGGAGGAGGAGATGAGAAGAGGAAAAAAATCAAGAGGTGATTTCAACCTCAGAATGGGCAGGGCTTTCATCTAGGTTAAGGTTAAGTCTAAGGCAATGTATGGTCTAGGTTAAGGTTAAGTCCAAGTCTGATGTTTTCTGATTTACGAGAGGAAAATGAGTTAGAGAGGCTCCAGGTAGAAGGACAGGAAATCATCATTTAGAGCATACTGTCTTGTCACCCGGTATATATGAGAATATAACCTGGAAAAAAGGCAATGTCCAAGAAGAAGGTGTAGAAGGAGCCCTCTTCAACTCATAACTCCCATTTCATAATAGGGGCACAATATTCCAATCAGAGCAAAAAAGCTTGTGTAGCTTTGATTCAATCCAGGTATTTCCTGAGCTACCATTCTAGGGGTAGTTCTACTTGAGAACCACAAGTATCTACAATTCAACTTTGGGGTATGCTATAAAGTATAAAATGTAGTAAATGTATTGCAGAGATCTTGCTAAGAAGAAAAGAGACTCCTGGATTTGTCTAAATCCCAGGCTTGGGAGAGGGAGGGAGAAGAAGGAGTAAGGAAGAGAAGGGAGAAAATGAAGAGGAGTCCCACTCTCCACAGCAGGAGGAGCATCCTCAGGTAAGAAGACATGCCAGGTCTTCTTTCTTCAAAGCAAGACAAGCCAGCTCAGCTCAAAGCAGTGAACAGCCCTGCTGGCCTTGCCAAAACTTCCCAGCACTAGCCTCAGCTAATGCTGTCAAGGCAAGAATGGAAAGACTGGATCAAAGGGCTTCTTCAGGAGAAGTAAAGGGAACGTTGAGCTTCCCCTTGCATAATGCAGAATTTCCTCTGAAATAAAAAATCAAATGGTAGTGAATGAGCAAAAGAGTGTTTCCTTTCCAAACACAAAATCTGGCATGGCTGAAGAATGGAGAAGTAGAGGTCACACAGGGATTAAACTCAAGTGAACAAAGTCAAAGGTTCACAACTACTAAGACAACGTAGGCTCTCATGGGAGGGGCTCACCTTGTCTTCAGACCTACATCATCCTACAAAGCCCATGTGGAGCAGAGGAGGGCAACAAAGAGCCTGAGAAAGGGAGAAATCTTAATCCAGCAATACTCCTTGGTACGTGGTTTCCAGAGACCCATTTATTTCTTATGAGATTATGATTTCTGTGAACATTGATAAGCATGTAAATTTGACCAATACAACAGTATAAGAGTTCCTGAAAAATATCAGGAAAAATTTTGAGGAGTGAAATGGACCATCTTTGGGGTGATTTTTTTCATTATGAAATCCATCTTTGCCCTAGGGCGTCACACAACCATTGAGGATTCCATATGTCTCAAGGGTTGATTGAAGGAAGCACAAATTTCTCAAGCGCCAGTTCCCTTGTGCTGTCTAAGATGTGCCAATAGCATCAAGTATGAGACGAATAAGTGGAAAACACTATCTAATCCACCGCAGATGTAGAGACTCCAGCTTTCCAAGTAACGTTAACTGAAGAGAGATGAATTAGGACCTGATTTCTTGGCTTGGGAGTCAAAAGTAGGGCATAAATCTTATTTGGGAACTCAAGATCCCAGATGATGAAAACATATCCATATAATTCTTTTATTTAACACCTATTTCTTCTTGCATAAATGTCAGTTGGTAGGGAACAGGGGAAGAACAGAGATCCAATATTGAACACAAACTATGAATATGTCCAGAACTAACCTATATAAGACCAAGTTCCCACTTGTCTAGACATAGAGGCAGCTTTTAGCTCAATATTGGGAAGAAAATTTTTCAGGACACTATCTGTCCCTACAGAAGATTCAACACCTACTGAGGAGAAGGAAAGGCAATGGACCCAGAAAAAATGGCTAGTCATCTCTTGGGTCACCAACAGAATTTTCTGAACTAAGTTGTTCAGAACTTGGCCCAGAATTTCCATTTCTAAATGCCTATTGTCACAAAACACATCTTATCCATCATCTATCTCCTGGTGGAGTACTTAACCAATCTGTTAAATATTGCATATTCACTGGGCAAGTGGCTGGCAGTTTCTCAGCACAGAACTGATAATCCTGAAAAGACCCTGTCATCTCATGTGTGAGCCTAATCTATGAACCCAGTGAGAGGCTCCAAAGAAAACTGGCTTGTGAAGAGTCTGTTAGCATCAGGACAAGTGGGGAGGATTCTCTACTTCATCTCTGAGAAGGACCCTGACACCACCCATCTATCTATCCTCACCAAATCCTCCATAAGTGAAATGCTCTAAAACAACATTTGTTAGTCTTCCTTGTGAAATCAAGCATTTGGGCTGTTATTCGATTAAAGGGGAGAGTTAACCCTGAAAAAGAACATTGAAATAATAAAAGTACCTTTGCTATTAAGTTACTCTTTTGCTTACAACATACTAGATTTGCACCTTTGGTCTGTCCTCAGACCCCTACAGGGAATCATCAACACCCAAGACACATCAGATATTTTGACTCTTAACTCCAGTTCCATTTCCTTTCACTGCCCCTTGCTCTCTTCGGACCTCACATTTCTTCAGCACTCCCGTTATCATTCACTCCCGAAATGTTAATGAAACAATGCACTGTTAATCTTCTCTAAGGTTATTTTTAACAGGGAAAAATCTTCAAAATGATGCCCTGTACCTGCAGCTAACTCTTAAATCCCCCACACACACCCATCCCCCTTGTAACCTTGCTAAGTAGTAATGTATGCTTGCCAACACCCGAGTGAGCAAAAGTCTGTCTTAGATCCCACTACTGGGAAGTTTTAAATTCCATAACTTGAGAGCCCTTTTCCTCTCCCAGTGACAGACAAGACTTGTTTTTCCATCCAGCGTGAATTCAGCAACATTTTGCTTTGGATTGAAAAAGAAACCATAAACTTGTTCTGGCACTAGAACAACGGCAATAGACACATCTAGGCTTACCGTACAGAGTGATTTCTTTGTGCCGTAATCAGCCCCGAGAACTGTAGAGCTGTACTGCTCAACTTGGTAGGCAAGTCAGCAACCAGAAAATGGACCAGTTCACTAACCTTCCTCTGCACTGTGCCCACCATTTTCCCCAACACAGTTCTGTGCTTTTCCAAACTCAGAGATTACCCTGACAGCAGAAAGTAGATCTCCAAGGAACTGAAGAACCATTCTTCCAACTGTGAAACTTTTAATTCTTCAACATGAAAATAAACTCTATCTATTTGCAGTTATATCACGACATGAACGGTAAGAAATAAAACCCATGCTATGTGCTTGTAATGTCCAGTTTCAAGTATCCTATACTCAGCTATATCTGCTGGTATTGAAAAGGTAGGAGAGTCCAATTTAAGATTCTGAAAACAGCAAAGAAGCCTAAAAGTCAGGACTGATCCCTTCATGTCACCCTTCCCACAGAGTTCTCTAACACTTCTTCCTTTGAGCATATTCACACATATGTGCACAGGCTAGATATCCATTTTGTCAGTGTCGGTAGATTATAAACTATCCTTTATGTGTATTCAAAATGTGCTCTTTGACCTCTAGACACAAATAAAAATGGATAAAATAAAATTAGAGTAATTTCATTTCATCCCTCCTTTTAAACTCTGTTTAAAATGTACAAGGATATGAGGGGTGGGGAAGAAGTTCTCTAAAGACGAGCAATCACAAAAGGTCAGCTGGCAGAGCTAGAAGATAATATCAAGATAGAGATTATGTCACGCAAATGTGAGCCCAGGAAGAAAATCCACAAGTTTGGGGGTGGGGGGAGAGAATCTATTCTTTCTTGATCTCTGGTCACAGTAAATATATGATTCTTTTTTCTCTTAGTACAGGATACTATTAAAGACTCTTAAAGTGCCAATAACCATGTAGACATGCATCCTATAATATCCAAATAGCACGACTTTCATCAATACCATGCTATTATTGTTATTTTTAACTCCCTATTTTTCTGATGCTAGGAAGTTTTTCTCAGTCATGATGGCCATAATTTTTAGTCTAACTTGTCTTGTACAAATTGAAAATTTTCACTAAGTGGCCAAGAACTAAGGCCAGAAAAATATCATCCAATGGGCAAAGTAGATCCTTTACATAAGATTGCATCTGATTGTCTTTTCCCCCCTCTCACATCACTGAAGAACAAAAAGGTGGATCTTATTTCTATCCTTATCACTTCTCTTTCCTTGTTCAGTTTATAGACATCTTTTTAGAAAACACTTAAATTGGAGATACTTTACACACATACGTACTAAACACACACAATATGAGCCCCCAGAAAAGGTATATGACTAGACGGGGGGATAAAAGGCAAACAGTTTGATGCAAGACTTAACACTTTTGAAAACCTGCAATTCTAAACCTAAGTTTGGGATAGATAGATCTCTCAAAGAAACATTGTTTCTCTATAGTCTAGATAAAAATAAACCCCAAAATCAGAGCATCGTTGTGATACTGGCATGAGGACAGAGGGACACAGGAAATATGCTTTTTTTCACATGAGGAACTCTGCAGCTACAGGATGGGTGGACATGATAAGAGGGTAGACTAGCATTAGAACAACGTCCAACTACAATAGAAAAAAAGCCCAAACTAGTAATCTCCCAAAAATAGGCAATAGGCGATAATACACCCAGGCAGGTGAAGAACACAGAAGAGATGCAATTGTTAGCAGGTCCAGATTGAAGGAACCAGCAAGGAGGCAAAGCACGGCATCATGGGAGACTGGCAGCTGGGGAGAGCATCTGTAGAAAGTCTACTGGGTAACAAGGTATGGGCATATGTTCACAAGGAATGAGATCCAAGGTCAGGATCCCTAAATTCGAGAGTATCACCAAGATCCTGACTGATTTGTAGGTAATGATCCACATGTAGCATGCACAAGACAGTGACCAATTAAAAGAGTGTGGGTAAAAAGCACCTGAGGAAGAAACAATGGTGTCCTCTTCAATTAGAAGCAGCTACTTGAAGCTAAATTATTACCCTCAAACTTCAACAATGGAGGAACTCCAGCAAGAGTAGCAATAATGAAGGGTACCCAAATAATAACAGATCGAGAAAAAAAAAAACCCCACAACAAACAACTTCAAATTCAGAATGCTCTGAAAGTGTTGAACGTTTGCCCTATTCCCTTTTAAAATTATACTTAAATGCAATAAATATTTACTGAAGACCTGTTTCATTGAAAACCATCTATCCATGTGCCAGCCACTGTGCTGGTGCTGGATATTAACTCTGAGCAAAACACTTTACTCCCAACACATGGCCTACTAGAGGGGATTCTTGTGTCTGTGAAGTTGTAACATCAACCCCCATTACTTCCTTACCCTTTAAGGAAAGGAGAAAAAAAATCCTTTCAGATAACAGTTTTATCACTTGAATAAAGTCTCTGAAAGGGTAAGATAGTCAACAACAAACTCAAAGTCAAAATGACCATCACCTGGCCATGGACTACACTGTTAGATGAAGCCCCATGACCTGTGCCACATTTAAGCACTTCGTAGCTGGACGCCCTCGCCAAAGTTAGGCATAAGCTGTAGAGCTCAATTGTACATAACCTAGTTGCTACATCAACACAACACAGCAGACACAACACACAAGACCAGAATTTGGTAAAAAATGCACAGGAAGCCCTATGATCTATCACAGAAGGACAACATCTGGTGGGGGAGGGATGACTAAAAGGCAGGAGAACAGAAAAATATCAGCTCTGTAGAAAGGCAAAGACTTAAGGAGAGTTAAGCCAAGGTCTGGGCAGTTGGTCTCTCATTCACTACTTGCAGGCTCCTACCCTTCAAAGTTCTAACTCAACAGCAGGAAGGCCCCCTAGGGAAAGAGGCTTGTTAATAAGTGAGTCAGAAAATCATGGTCTGGAGGCATCTTAGTGACTTATGTGAGGAGTAAAGAAACTGGTCCATCCCTGGAAAGAAGACTGAAAAACCCATTGTTATGAGCACCTTAAATATAAGAAAAATATATTCATTTTGCTGTAACATATTAGGAGATATCTTAAATTATATTTTGCTGTGGAAAAATATTATAATGAATTTGATGCTTAAGTATAGAAATAAGAATATTTATGAAAAATATACTAGCAGTGTAACATGCTGAAAGGGACCTCTTTGAGGCCTAGAGCCCCACTGACCACTAGAGGTGCAAACCCTTGATATGGGAATATAACTGATAATAACTTGCCTGTAAAGCTACTGTGTGAATCCTGAACAGGGAATGTAACTTGTTACTGCCCACGTTGCCAAGATAATATACTTTGTAAATTGAAGAGTAAGAAATATATTGGAAATCAGCTATATATATTAAGAATTAAGGTAGGAAATATTTTTTAAATTTTTTTGTTATTAAATTTTATTAGTTTTAATGAACATTTACAGAGATTTTGGGTTTTCATTCATTCATTGTTGCACTGTTTTACTGTTTTCTCCACCCTCCTCCCCAGTTCGTTCTTCTTCCCCCCACCCAAATGTTTGTTTTAATTGCCCAATTGCCACAGTGCTTGTCAAAGCCAGTTCTGATTAATCTCCTTTGTCAGTGTGTCCTTTGCCATTCCCTATCACTCCTCCCTGAGAGAGACTTCACCCTGATTCATAAGGAAAAGGGGATGGTGTATTCTCTTAGCTACTTCCTGCTGAAAAGGGACGCTGTGGGTTTCAGGGTGAATGTCTTCTCTCACTACTCTAAAGGGCCCCCTTGGCAGTAGGAAACACATAGACTATTATGGAGATTGATTTTGGAATTTAGATGCACTGTTATCAATTGTGCTTAGCCGTATATGTTCATATCCTTGAAGATGTATCATGGAAGTGTTGCAGCCTAGAAGATACAAATTTAACAAGTTAAAAGTGCATGAGTCAAAAATTGAAAAGCAATAATATTCTGAGTAGAGGTTCTAATAGTGGCACAAATCAAGTTACAGAGGTAAGGTGGTTCCATTGCCATCCTTACTCTAACTTGATTCTTTTTTTAAATTTAAATTTGTTATTAATTTCAGTGAAAATTTACAGAGGCTTTGGATTTCCATTCATTCATTGTTGTAGATTTGTTCCCTCCCAATATTTTAAGAAATCATATGTGAGAATTCAAATAAGGAATATATTAGGAATTTGCTGTTAGGAATTATGTTAAGAATATTTGTGAACATGTACTAAAGAGTTTATATGTCCAATTAGGCCTCTTAGAGGTCTAGCGTTCCCTGATCACAACAGGTGAAGACTCTTGTTAAGGAGATATGACTGGCTAATGCCATGTTGCCAAAGATAGAACATGACTGGTCAAACCTGTGTTGCTTTGGGACTAATGTATTTGGTTGAAATCCCAAAGTTGAATGTCATTGGTTGAATATGATGTAGCATCTAGTAGCCAAGCTAAGGGTCTTTATATCCCAGAGATCTCAACCCGAAACTCACTTCACTTCAACCGGAAACACTGAGCTGAGCTGAACACTGAAGACCAAAAGGCTCTTTTCAGAGCCAAAGACTTAAGGGCTCTTCTCAGAGCTGAAGAACCAAAAACTCTTTTCGGAGCCAAAAACTCTAGCCTACACTAATAAACATAAGCTACCAAGACAGTGGAGAATTCTTCCCACACCTATGGACCCTGGCTATGTCAAACTGCTGAACTGGCTGAGAACCCCTGGCTACACCAACCAGCTGAACTAGTGAAGAACCCCCAGTCTGCACCAACGACCATGAGAGGCAAAAGAAGATGAATCAACATGTGATGAAGTTATGAATTGCAATGTAGATAAATTGCAATTTATTGTTTAATGCTTACTATGAATTAACGACTCAATATATTGCAGATGAATCTATGAATTGCAATGTAGACAAATTGTAATTAATTGCTTAGTGCTTACTATGAATTAATGAATTAATATGTTGTGATGAATTTATGAATGGCAATGTAGATAAATTGCTATTAATTGTTGCTTGTTATGAATCAATGAATCAACATTTGTGATAAATGTATTAATTGCAATGCAGGTAAATTGCAATTGTTGCTATTAATCAATAAATTGTAATTTGCATTTGTAATATGTCTATGAGTAATTAATTAAGGCTCAAGACTCATAACACCCATCTTCACAGATATTCTGCTTCTAACTTAATCACTGAAATGTTAAAGGCTGAGGCTGAGTTCAACATTTGGAATGAGCTCTGTAGCCTCTATCTAGAATCCTAGTTCAGCAACACTATCACATGGAAACAATTGTATCAGGCGGCGAAAAAAAAAATGGATCAGTGTTCCTGATCACAACAGATAGTCATACAGTAGATATCCAATGATTCTGTCCCAGTCCATTGTTTTCTCTACATGCAGATAATATTTTTAATGTCATCTTTAAGCTAAAATATTTTTATTTTATTTCTATTTTTAATTAATAAGTTTAAAAAGAGAGCCAGCGAATAAAAACAAACTCAACAAATTTCTTTTATGTACTGAAATGCAGTTTGGAGATTTTAGTAACTTTTGTCTTGATTATAGTTGGCTATGATTTTGGGGTTCAAAGTAGTCACTTGTTTGGTAGGGGGTTTTTGGTTGGTTGGTTATTTGGTTTGGGGCTTTAGGTTTTTTGCCAACAGAAAGATGTACACTTAGCTTAAAACGACTAGAAGCAATAATAGTCAGAAGAAATATTCTCTTTACACTAACACACATTTAAATCTTCCACCTCTTTTTTTATGTCTTAGGATACAAAGAATGAGGTTAAAAAGTTTTGGAAGCCAAAGTCATCATCTGTTATAGAAACCAAAGATTGTTACAATAAAAAACTGGCTCCTATAATTCACTTAAAATCCTGGTTCAATTAAAAATCCAAATGAATGATATTATATTGATGCTTTCCTCTATTCTCCCCTACAGAAAAGGGGCTTTTTGATTGCAAATAAACCCATGAAATTATGTAGTTTATTTCCATGACAGAGGTGAAACCATTACCTTAAAGGAAGATTGCCTCCAATAAGAAAAGCTATATGAAATCTCCCTGCAGAGAAACCAATTTCTCCATCAATAACAGCACTATTGACTCATTTTTTAACTCAGTAGTAGCTGTTTTATTTGGAATGGTTCCTGTTGACCAAAATTCTGGTTCAATTTTTTCAGTTTGGCTTATGGTTTACCTTCTCCCAGAAAAATTCTCTCAGCCTCAACTAGTCCTTCTTCTGTTTTGAACCCACCACACATGTTCAAAGACATCTCTTGCAGTAGGTGAAGCCCATGGTGTAGCATTCAGTGTCGGGAAGTACTCTAAGCCCACTTAAGACAGCTTAACAGAGAAGACCTCAGAGATAGCATGGTGCAGCCACTTTGTGTGAGTTAAGCAGAAGAGTGTGAGAAATGAGCTGTCTGGGTCTGAACCTTCACTCTGGTAACTCACTAGCCAGGAAGAGCCTTAGACAGATTGTCTTTCTTTCCTACATCTCAGTTCCCCGTTTGAAAATTTCATCAAATTGTCATGAAGCTCAAATTTCTAGCTGCTTATGTAAAAACTAGCATTACAAAGAGAGAGAGTTTCTAACAGAGATAAAATCCCAGACCCAGAAAACTTCTGCCTGTAGTGAATTTGTGGTAGCATCAAATTCTTGAAGGGAAGTAATTATGTAACATTTGGAGAAGGCTAGAGGAAGAGAATTTGGAAGAGAACTGGAGTACATCAAACATTTGGTAAAAGCTGGGAAAGTATAAAAACAGCAGAGATAAAGCTGCAGGTAGGTTTCAGAGACAGTCCAAATGGAATGAAGCTATGCCCAATGCATGGTTCATAGTGGACTTAAAAGGATAGACAAGAATGATCAAGAGGCTTCACTAAACTTCTAGCTATGGAGGGAGGTGCAGGCAATAATAGAAATGGTAAAACTGGTTTGAGTGTCACGAGAAGTCAATGAACCTACAGATATGAATTTCATAGACACCCACTTCCAGTCTCAAAAATCCAAGAACTTCTTCCTACAATGAGTGCCCCAATGAGTCCTCCTCCTCTTTTGGCTCCAGACCATTGTCATTTTATCTATAAAATGTTCAGAGGTGAGAGGATAAACCCTGTAGATATGCTAAACCTAGGCAAACAGTCAGTATGTAACTCTGAGAAAGACACCACTATCCCACAGCACCTATCTATTGATCCTACATAGCTTTTAAAGTTAAAACGACCTTAATCAAGGGTGCCCTTTCCTCCTCTAACCATTGCTCCCAGAGCACAATTTCCCAACTGCCTGGGCAAAGCAAAGAGGCCCCGTCTGTTACAAGTGGAAGGTGGAGAGCTTCCACATTCTGAACCAGTAACTGCCACATGGGTCCAGCTGGCATTCTATGAAACCCACAAGCCTACTGAACCCAGATCCTGCTCATTGCACGCCAAAACAGTGATCCCTTCAAAAACCCTTAACTGACATGAATAAAAATTTTAACATGTGTGCATCTGAAGCACATGCAAAAACAAAACAAAACAAAAAAAAAACACCCTCCCTGCAAAGATAACCTACTGTAGTGGCTCTTTAGCTTGAAAAAAAAAATAAAACCAACAAAAATGCAGGAACTTTCTGAATGCAAAATTGTCGATAGGTAAGTAAATTGTCGTATCACCACATGATCGAATATAATGTAGATGTTGAAACTTTTGTAAATATATTTTTACATAGGGAAAGTAAATTTTAATAAGTGAGAAATAATAAAGGTAGCAGGATTACATGTATTTTATTCTCAATTTGACAATATACAAAAAATTACTCCTACACATAACTGGTGGAAAGGCATTCTTGTGTTTTCCCAGTTCTCATGTCTTACAGACAAAAATGGATACATTAATCACAGACTTTACAGAAGTTATTACAAGCGGTGTTAATGAGGTATTTAACCAGCTAAATTGCAATAATTTCCTTCATGCAATGGATTTTTTTTTGTTTCATTTTTTCACTCACTTAATTGTTAAGGCTGTTTGGCCAGAGCCCAAAACAAAGTTAATTCAGTTCAAAGGGAAAGAGATTTATTTCCATATTACAATAAATAAATACATATATAAAGTATTATACAATATACATATACATGTATGTACAAATTTAAAAAATAATTACCTGGGAATATGTAACTCCTGTTATCTCCAGGGGCAGGGATTAAAGATGACTTGTACTTTCTTCTTTGTAGTTTTCTCTGTGTGTGTGTGTGTTTTCTTTTTTAAATTATCTTTTGTAATTAGAGAGGGAAAATAGGCCATGGTTGAGGGATAGAAATCTGTGCAGATAAAGAGTAGCAGAAAGAGTGTCTACCACTTCAGTGCATTTGGGGATATTTTTTCTCCTTTGAACTTTGAAATGATCAATGTTTCCATCTCTAACCATGAGATGTCTGACATTTTAGAGATTTTCCTTAAGATTCAAGTTTCTCTCAATAAAAACTGTGGTCTTCCACGCCTATCCAATGAATGACCACAAAAACCCACTAAGTGGTGGGATACAATCACTCCACTTTCCTTCATCCTCTCTGAATTAAGTCTTGCCAAAGACAAATGACCCGACTCAATTGCTTAGTTCCAAACTCTTTGGGCTAATTGGGGATTAGTTGGTAATAGACTGGAGATAAATTCTCTTCCCATTGACCTAAATTAGCTTTGGTTTTGAGACCTGGAACAGGCTCAAAGAACTATCTGAACAAAAATATAAAACAAAAAGTAAACCATTGCAGGAGGGAAACTGTAGCCAATACAGCCATTTAAATATCTCTCATTAACATCACTTGTTGTAAAGCCTGTACAGTCTTGCATTAAAGTAAGCTGTATTTGTTTGTAAGATACAAACATGGGGAATGATTGGAGTTTCCTTTCCAATAAGCATTTCTGTGTGAGAGTCTGGTTTTTAAGCCATATGAAGACTTATTGGGTGGGGTTTTTTTTCCAATATCTTATTATTATTTTTAATTTTAATGAAAATTTACAGAGTTTTTGGATTTTCGTTCATTCATTGTTGCACTTTTCTCCATGCCCACTCCTCCCCTCCAGTTCATTCATCTTTTTGAAAAGTAAAAGAAAAATTATTTCATTGTTATACAATCTCTCCCCACAAGTCCACTCCACTGTGCAGCCTTCATTCTGGACTCCTGTCATGACAATAATACCTAATCATATATACCTTTTAAACAGTTCTCTCCCTCATCTGTTTCAATGGAGTATACATAATTTATCCCATCTTTCTCAGTCTCCCTGCAACCCCGATGTCTGTCTGTTTCACAACAGTGGCATTATGCAGTATTTGTCCTTTTGTGACTGAGATATTTAATTCAGCATAATGTCCTTCAGGGTTACCATTTTGAATAATATTACATGAGTTCCTTGTTTTTCAATGCAACCTAGTATTCCATTGTGTGAATATACCACAGCTTCTCTATCCATTCGTTTGTTGGTGGGCACATCAGCTGTTTTTTTAACAGATTCACCTGCTCTTCTATGCCTCTCTCTTCTGCAAAACCACTTACACACAATGATATAATCTCTCTTCCCAAACCATCTCAATTGTCACACTCATCTTCCCTAAACCATACATTTGCATGGGAAGTGGTGATTCACCAAGCCTTCCACATTAGACTATGATGTGACCCTTAAAAGAGCCCTAGAAAATAGGGTTTTATAGATGAATAAAACAAATTAAGACATATTAAGTATTTTACCCAGGTTAATTTTAATCTCTCGGTCCTCAGACCTGGTTTAAACTGCTTTTTGTCAAACATTCTTCTTCTAAGTAGTATAGCACTGGTCTGTCCGTTTGCTGTACAGGGGTAACTCATGGCTGCTGTGATGCTAAACACTGTGACACTGATGTGTCAAATGTGATAATGGTTACGTGTGGTGGACAGTGTTTGGTGGAGTTTTCTAATTAAAACAAGCTTGGAAACAGAAGTGGCATCTCTTCCAAAATGGCTTGCCTCTGGAAACTATATGAACATGGAGAAACGACCAAAGTTATACAAGTGGTCAGGTCTTTCTTTCATAGGGTCGCTATGAGTTGTCTATGACCAAACGGCACTTAACAACAATAACAACGACAACATAGACAGAGCTACGTTGGCCTAGTGGAAAGAAAGTTATGCTACCAAGCCCAAGGTGTGTGATTTTAATCTGTGGCCCTCAGGTCTGGTTTAAATTGTTTTTTGTCAAACATTCTTCTAAGTGGTATATCACTGGTCTGTGCATTGCTGTACAGAGGTAACTCATGCTTGCTGTGATGTTAAACACTGTGACACTGGCATGTCAGATGTGATAATGGTTACCCGTGGTGGACAGTGTTTGGTGGAGCTCCTCAATTAAAACGAGCTTGGAAGCAGAAGTGGCATCCCTTCCGAAATGGTTTGCTTCTGGAAACTCTATGAACATGGAGAAATGACCAAAGTTATACAAATGTTCAGGTCTTTCATTCATAGGGCCGCTATGAGTCGTCTACGGCTCAGCAGCACTTAACAACAACAATAACACAATCTTATACTGAAAGCTGGAGTGGCATCCACTTCCTAAACAACATGTCTTTGGAAACTCTATGAACTTTGAGAAAAGACAATAGTTATAGAAAGACTTCAGGTCCTCTGTTCACAGAGTCACTGTGAGTTGTGCTCAACTCAACAGAAATCAACAACACCAACAACAGTATATCTTATATCTTCTATCTAATAATAATTTCACAATAGGATAGTTTATCTTGATATTTAGGAAGCTCTGGTGGCTTAGAGGTAAGAAGTCATGCTGTCAACCCAAAAGCCCTTGGTTCAAATCTACTATCTGCTCCATGGGAGAAAAATCGGCAATCTCCTTCCATATGAATTACTGCTTCTGAAAACCCACTGGAGGATCGGCTATGAATATGTTTTGACTCAATGGTACACAGCAACACTAATCTTGATATTTAGCATTAAGTGGTTTATCTTGTACCCTAAGTACTTATCATTGTTTCTCAATATTGACATGTTTGCATGCTGTTTGTCATCAAATTAATTCTAATAATAACTATTCTTAGATGATGATGACACAAAGACACTATCCAGAAAAGCCATCACGTAGACATTCAACCTAACAAAACATTCTGTATCAGACGCAATTACCAGTGTGTTCAGAAAGGTCTCCCCCTCAGCTGTCCTCTTACTGCACTGTGGTGGCTTGTGCATGGTTTTGATGCTGAAAGTCATGTCATAGTCTTTCAAATACCAGCAGGATCACCATGCTGGACAGGCTTCAGCAGCGCTTCCAGCTTAAAACAGACTGTAAAACAGGCCTGGCCATCCATTTCTGTAGTGGAATTTGCTGGGTCAAATGCTATTTCTATTTCCAACTTTTTTAGAAAGTGTCAGACTTCTTTCCACAGTGGCTGTACCGTGTTACTTTCCCATCAGCAGTGAATAATAGACTTCAATCTCTCCACATCACCACCAGCATTTGTTGTTTGCTGTACTGTTCAACTTTGCTATCATTGCTGGGGTGAAAGGATATTTCACAGTTATTAGAAAAACTATGGTACATTCACACTATGGAGTATTATATAGCACTGAAAAACAATGAACTCATAAAGCAGTACATAACATGGTAGAGCTTCAAGGACATTATCCTGAGTGAAATATCTCAGTCACAAAAGGACAAATACTGTTATAAATAGGACCAGCATGAGGGGGTTAAGGATAGAATGAATGAAAAGTATATAGATAATGAACACTGCATTAAAAGAGGGGAGAGAGAACTGACCAAAAGGAATATATTACTAGGCATTATATATATGACAGCAATCTCGACAAGGGGCGCATTGCAGGGTGGGTTGGAAAAGGGGGGAGAAAATGTTCAACAATGAAAAAAAATATTACAATCATAATACTAAAAAGAAATAATGAGTCTATGAAAGTCCTATGAACAGCAGTGGAACATTGCTTGATACAATGCCAGAAGATTAGGCCCTCAGGGTGGAAAACATTCACAACATGAGAAAGGGTACCTCCTTAAAGAAGTTGTTGCTGTTAAGTGCTATAGGGTGGGCTATGACTCATAGAAACTCTATGAACAGATCTGAACCCGTCCCTATCCTGTGTCATCCTCACAATCAATCTCTGATATCCTCAAGCCCTTTGTCAACTATGTCAATCTATCTCATTGAGGCAAAGTCTACCTTAAAAACATGGATGAAGTAAAGCTTTCATCCAATGAAGAGCCTTCATTTGCTAATGTAGCATGACACAAGATGAGGAGAAACAGCTGTAAGCATCCATTCATAATCAGAAGAAAGTCTGTATGAAGTATGAATCTAGGAAAATTGGGAGTTGTCAAAACTGAAACAGAACACATAAAAATCCATTTCCTAGTTAACAGGCTGGCATTGGCCATATTGAATAAGACAAAATTACATGTTTTCTTATGACAGGAATGATAATTTGAAAGGAATAGGGTCACATTCATCTCAAAAAGAACATGTCACAATCTATCCTGAAATATTACACAGTGAGTTATAGGGAAATATACAACACATATCATGTAGACCTGTTATTAGGTCTATTATTCTAACCAATGCACCAAGGAAGAAATCAGAAGATAAATTGGTGATTTCTTCCAACATCTGCACTCTGAAATTAATCAAACATGCTTCAAAACACATTAGTAATAATTGATAAATTCAAAGGTTGAAAACCAAGAAGAAAGCCTGGTAATTGGAAAATACAGTAGATAGAAAGGAGGCCAGAGATTCCATGATACAATTTTGCACAATCAATGATTTATACATTGCAAATGTCTTTTTTAAGTTACATTTTTATTAATGATTTTTAATGCAACATATATATATATATAGATATTTTACAGCATATTCTTTCCATTTCTTTTTCCCCATTCGTTCACTGTTGCACCTTTTCCTCCCTGTCCACCCCTCCCCCACTTCATTTTTCTCTTTGAAGAAAAAAAAAATTTCTTTCATTGTTCTACAATCCTCCCCCAAGCGCACAGTCCACTATAATATGGCAAATAATCTTTCTTAAAAGCACATAAATGGTGACAACAGACAAGGGTCTTGACTGATGAAACAGACAGGAAATCAAACTGACTGCATTTCTGCAAAAGGACAGTTGTTGTTGTTTAATGCCTACAAGTCGTAGACAACTCATAGCGACCCTACGAACGAACAGCCTGAGCACTGTTCGTACATAGAGTTTCCGGAGGCAAGCCATTTTGGAAGTGGATGCCGCTCCTGCTTCCAGGCTTGATTTAGTCGGGAAGCTCCAGCCAACACTGTCCACCATGGGTAACCATTACCACGATTGGCACATCACTATCACAGGCTTCAGCATCACAACAACCACGAGTTACCTCTGTACAGCAACGCACAGACCAGTGCTATACCACCTGCAGTGCAAATTGAGTACATGAGAACTGAGGTTTTCCTCAAGGTGAAGCAGGGGTCAGATACAGGTAAATATGACAGGATCCCTTGACTCCTCTCCCGGGTTTTGTACACCAGAATGTTAGGTCTTCACACTGGACTCAAGGAAGACCAGGGGATAGTAGGAAGCTCAATATTAGCAATCAAACAAGGCTAGGGGCTTACCGTGCAACAGCTCCTCAGTTATTGGTATGCAAGTTTCAAATAAAGCCAAAGAAAATGAAAACAAGCCCACCAGAGTGAAAATAAATAAATAAATAAATAAGATCAATAAATCAATCAACCTTGGGTTTATGTCACCTGAATTTAAAAATCATCTCAAAAAAAGGCCTACATAAATAAAAGTACAAAACAGTACTACAAGAAAGAAAGAGACCTAAATAAATGGGAAAATATGCCATGATCATGAATGCTGATCTGTTGTTGTTAGCTGCTGTTCAGTCGAGTACAACTCACAGCAACTCAATGGACAACATAGCTGAATGCTGTCCTATCCTGTGCCAGCTTCACCATGTCTGACATACTTGAGCCACTGGTTCGGTCACTGTGTCAATCCATCTCATTGAGGGTCTTTCTCTCTTTTGCTGACCCTCTACCTTTCAAAGCCTGTCTCTTTCCAAGGGCAATGAGGGAACATGAAACTTCCAAGTCAACATTTCAGGAAGTTCCTACCACATACTATGACAGGTTTGGAAGCAGGAATGGCATCCACTTCCTAAACAACATACCTCCAGAAATTCTTATGAACTTTGATAAATGTCAAGAGTTGTAGAGGGGCTTCAAATCTTTTGTTCATAGAGTTGCTAAGAGTCATGCTTGACTCAAAGGCAATCAAAACCAATAACAACCTACCACTGCTCTGCTCTACAAAACAGAACATGTACAGCCCTTTCTTGTCCCTTTAACTTTCTTTCTGCTGTTTCTTTTCTCTCCATATCCGCAATTTTACCTTCTTGACCTGTTAAAAATCAAGGCCCACCTCCTAATTACAATATCTTATAATGAAACTCTCTCAACAGATGATTGGTACTTTACTGTCTTGGAACACAACTATAGATTTGTCAACCCTTTTCTGCTCACTTACTGCCTAAACCCTAGCGTGCACACATTTACACACAAGCATATATCACATACTGAAAATATCTTGAAAGGTGGTAGTGGTGGTGGTGGTTGTTAGGTGCCTTCAAGTCAAGTATGACTCATAGTGACCCTATGAATAGTTAACCTGAAACCTGCCCTATCCTGAGCCATCCTCAACATCTCTAAAACACTAGAGCCCATTGCTGAAGTGAAACGTCAATCCATCTCATTGGGGATCTTCGCCTCTTTCATTGACCCTCCATCTTTCCAAGCATGATGTCCCTTTCCAAGGAATAGCTTCACCTAACCTCATATCCAAAGTATGAAAGACAAAGCTTTGCCATCCTTACCTCCAAGGAACACTCTGGCTGAACTGTTTCCAAGACATATCTTATTTGTTCTATTGGCACTCCATGAAACTCTTCTCCAGCACCCCAACTCAAAGGCATCAATAATTCTTCTGTCATCCTTATGCCCTGTCCAGCTCTCTGCTGTGTAGCTGGTGACTGGGAAGACCATGGCCTGAATCTCACACACACCTTGGTCTTCAATCTCACATCCCTGCTCTTCAGTATTTTGGAGAGGTTCCTGACAGCAGACCTGTCAATGTAATACTTTTCCTGATTTTCCTGACCGGTAGTACCAAGGATTTTGATTGTTATTCACCTTGCTATATCACCCCCATTGCCAGCCAGAACCTAACTTTTTTTCTGCATTAAATTGATCAAGTATTTAAAAAATAATTTTATTACTTCTTGGAATGTGGGGGAAGGATATGAAGGAAATGGGAAGGATCTTGTGTGAAAAACAATGTATTCAAACTTTGTAAATAAGTCAGTATAAAATAAAATTTAAATGGAGTAGAGCTGTGTAAGAGCAGTTACAATTTATTTCACACTCTTCCCCATTTTTATTAAACAAAAATATTTTTTCATCATTTTAATAGCTTTTTGAAAATAACATTGTATTTTGTTGTTGTTGTTATGGGTTGTCGAGTCGCCTGCAACTCATAGCAACTCTATGTATAGCAGCTCTAAAGCCTGCCCAATTCCTGAGTGAATCTCACTGATTCCTGTAAAATTGTCTTTTGCAGGACAGTAATTTTGATGTCTCTGAGAGGAGGACATCATGGCTCAGAAGGGTGGAGGGACAGCACAGAAGAGGAGGACTCCAGCTGAGATGGATTGATACACTAACTTAGGCAATGCGGGTAGGGTGTGTTGTAGTCAGTGAGACTGGCTCAGGGCAAGGTAAGCTTCAGAGCCATTGTACATAGGGTCGCTATGAGTCGCAGGCAACTTGACAACACATAACAAGAAGCTGTCTTAAGATGCCAAGAATTTAATAAATCTGGGGCAAGTATGAGAAGTCACTATTTCTTCTATGTTTTCTATCTAATTTTTCTGGGTTGCATATTCTCCACTCTTAATAAACTATATTCTTAAATGAGTTAAATGAGGGCAAAAATTTCATATTCCTACATCACCTCACTAAATGTTATTCTTACAAAATAAAGAACTGGAAAGCAATCCAATTTTATTATATAACATAATCACATGAGCCCTATTATGAAATACTGTTCATCATTTCCAGTCATGTTCTGCAAGATATGTTTTTTTAAACTCAATGCTAAATAAATAACGTTAATAGGGTACATTGTCTAGACTATTTCTTTTCAAAAATGTAAATGGACCTAGTGGCTAAGGATTCTTAAAAGGGTAATTTCACATTTAAAGTGATGTTAATGAGGATGGCAATAGAACTGTTTTTTATATTGAGCTCCATGCTGTAGACATTACCATATAGATTTGATTGAGTAAATCTTCAAGGAAAATCTCACACACACACACACACACACACACGTGTGCCCACACACACACCTTTAGACATAATGATAATCTTTTTATGAAATGGGGCACAGTGCAAACTTAACATGTCTAGCCTATAATTTTCATTAATTGTTGTCTCCAATACAGAGTGGTGCTGAAAAATGAAGAAATAGAAGCTAATTCAGCTTTTTGCATTCTTCCAAACAATAAAATGAAATGGAACAATAAAAGACACTAAGGAAAAATGTCCTATTTATCATATATGAAAGCTATTATTTCCTAAGCATGTTTCTTTGTTCCTCTTGGGCTAGCCCTTTCCCTGAACAGAATGAGGACAGACTGCCTGCCTGTGATTGGTCTTTTCCTCTCCACAATTCTCCACATGGTTAGGTTTGTTTTTCTATAATCTTTCTTCTAAAATCTCTAAATCATTGGAGATTTGGGGAAAAAACTGTTGCCATCCTGAGAGAATTCATTTTATGTTTTCTAAAAAAGAAAATGATATAAGGATAGATGTGTTGGCAATGACTGAGAGTGATTTGGGAGTTTGGGTTTTCAAGGAGTCTTAAAACCAAAGACTTTCATTATATTCTTATTTAGTTGTAGGATCATCCATATTTTCCCCTGTGTTTCTCTTGTACTCTAAAACAGATGTATTAAATGCATGGGGTGAATACTGAGGTATAGGCATTAAAGGCATTGTATAATTAGCAGCATTTGAAAATATCCAATGGATCTTGAATAAGGACAGTATACTCAGTAAAATAGTCAATGAAAGTGAGGAAGAATCTCGATGTGGTGGATTGACACTCTGGCTGCACATGTGCTCATGCATGATAGGGGTGGGACTAGATAATATTTCTTTCTGTTGTACTGAGGGCTCCTCTGAGTTGTAACCAACTCAACAGCACTATTCAACAATAAACTTGTCCTTATCAACTCTTCATATCTTCATATCAGTTACCTTCACATCAACTCCTTCATATCTTCATATCAGCTACCTTGTCCTTCCAAATCCACTGTACTTTTGCATCTTTATAATTGCAGCTCGCATCTCTCAACATCTTCATCGAGGTTTACTCCTAACTGTTGTTGTCGTGTACCGTTAAGTTGGAACTGTCCCGCACATGACCCTTCAGATCTAGTTAACTTCTCCATCAGGAAAACAATCACGTTATGTATTGCTTCAAACATTGAGACCATCATTTTGCCCTGAATACCTCATCAGAATCTCCAAGTTCTTTCAATCTTTGTCTGTTTATGTACAGCTCCTCCTGGACTTGAAGATCTTTCTCAATCAGGCAGAGAACCTGCCTCCATTCAGAGCATGCCCTCCTTTTTATTGTCATTCTCCTTGTGAAGAGGCTACACAGAAACCAATCTTTGTGGTGCAAAGAGATTAGGAATCTGAAAGATCTGGGATTTAATTTATAGTGCATACAAACTGGATAGCTTAATTGTCATCTTCTCTAAAGGTAAGAGATACATCCTTCCTAGTATTATTGCAAAGTCAATGAGATTCCAGCTGCTTAATACATGGAAATGCCCTCTTGTAGCCCCTCCTTTGACCTCATCAAGTTCATGATTAAATGTCATTATTTTTTCTGACTATAACTCATGACACAAATAATGCTTTTGGAATTCCTTGGAGTGTAGTGTCAGTGTCCTATAATTTCATCTGCAAAATTTAATAATGCATCTAAAAGCTGGACAATGAATGAGGAAGCCTGAAGAAGAATCTATGCCTTTGAATTGTGATGTTGGACAAGAGTATCAAATATACCTCGGATTGCCAAAAAAACAAGTAAGTCTGTCTTGGAGGATGGGCAATGAGGGTGCTCCTTAGAGGCAAAGATAGTGATGCTTCATCTGACACATTTTGAGCTTATTGTCGGAAAGGTTCAGTCCTTGGAAACAGATCTCATGCTGGGAAAGGTACAGTATCAGCAAAGGAGAAGATAACCTTCAATGAGATAGATTGTACAGTGATTGTTACAATGAGCTCACACAGAGACTTTGAGGATAGAGTAGGATAGGGTAACATTATGATCTGTCATTCATAAAGTCACTATGAGCGGTAGTCGACTGGACACCTATCAAGATAATTTTGTGTCATGTATCTATTTCATGTTGATTACATGTTTACCTGCATGTTGAGAGTCCAATCTCTCCTCATGCTATAGCAGACACAGCAGAAGAAACACCATTGTGGTTTCTGAATTTTGAAAGCACTTTCCATTTTATAGAAGTTGGGTACAGTGTAACATTTCAAACTTGACTTCAGCACATTTTCCAAGCAAGGTAATCAGTACATACCAACATCAATTTGGCATGCCCTTGCACAAGTGTGATATTCAATATAAAAATGGGTTCTAAGAAGCAAAGAATCAGAAATTATAATAAAGTAGAAAGGGGGGAGGGAATTCTAATGGAGTTCAGGACCAAAATTGAGCTGTCTGAATCTATTGTTTATACGTGAGCTTAATTTCACCAGAACTGCTTGCTCAGCTTAACATAAATCTAAAAATAAAAAAGTGACACTTTCACATGAAGAAATATGAATTGGAATTCATAGATACGGCAGGGGAAAGTTCAGCTCTCCTCTGTCTACATGAGCAAGATTATTTCACTAATGTTCCTTCTGATTCATGGTTACTACTTTGTGACGGTTTTAGATGGAATACACAAAATAGAAAAGATCTCTTTGGTAGCAGAGATAGGACAATTTGCTCTTTGTAATTGGCTGTGGGATGGGAACTGAGTGATGGGATTCTATAAAGATATTTCTTTGTAAGTTTGCCCTTGACTACTGTCCTTCTTAGGTTGGGGGTCTCATGCTCAAATCGGGGTTCTCTGTGCCATTGCCATGGAGTCAGAACAGACACACAGCTGACCCTCCTTGTGTTTCCAAATCACACAGGAGGTGATTTCCTGTCTTTCTCTAACACAGTTGCTCTAACCACCATAGAGGCTCAGTCTTTGGGTTAGAAGCACAATTCCCTACAAACTAGACTCCCAGAACTTCCTCCTGTGTTCAGAGCTCTCCAAAGAAAGGAGGTCCTATACAGATATGGCCAAATGTGTGCTGTGTATCCTTTTGCTTAGAAGTACTTCACATTTCAGAAAAGACAAATCTAACCCAAAGAGAGGATATTCTCAAGGAATGCAGGACATTATCTCCTCTGCACTCTGTCCTTTTTCTACCAACCATCTTTACAGGTCTCCCTGTTAAACAAAGAATACCCTTAGAATTGTTTAACAAACTTCCGGGGACTGGGTATACATTTCTTTAGATGGTTAATAGGCTGCTTCAAACCATGTGTATGTTTTGGAGTTTCTTTAGCTGTCTTTCAATGGCATTCTCAGAGTAGTTAGCTGAGGTTGTGCCTTAGAAAGAGACAGGAGAAGAGACCTGCACACCACAATACTAACAAATTCCCTAGAGCAGACGTTAAGCTCAAACTAAGGATTTCAAACCTCAGGACATCCCAAGAAAAGCCTTCAACTGAAAACAAATTTATTCAAGTTAGATAGGTTTTATGTAATCTTAAGAACAAATCCACTTTTCCAAGAGCTATATTGATGACCCATACTATGTTCTTAAAGAAGGTACCAGGAATATGAACAAGAAAGGACATGAAAGGATAAAATGAAATGGTAACATGCACACATTTCTTAACTCAGGGGATCGAAATAGTTTTGTTATAAACCAGTGTTTCCTTGGCTGAAGTTCACGGATTCCCTTTTTAAATTGAGTGTCTTGCACATAAAAATTCTTTTGTGTATTTGGTCTTGCAGTTCTTATCTCTCAATAAATAAAGACTCAACTGCATCTGTATTCATTGGAAAAAAAGGCAGAAAGGTTGTAGTAAAAGCAACCTTAATTTGTATTTATGCAATACCTGCCTTAGATGTCGCTGAAAGAACTACAGAAGCAGTGTCATTATTCCTAGCACATTTCTGTAGGTGGCAAAGTCTGAGTCTCTCAAAAAAGAAAATAGAGACACAGAAAGCTTTGCTGGTTTATTCCATGCTTACTTGTCAATCAATCAAAATGCCATCACTTCTAATGATCCTTTGGCTTTATGAAACCTTTAAATGACCCTCTAGGATTTGCCAGCACCGCTGTCTTCTTAAATTCTCAGCCTTAAGCTGAGAACACAGATACTCTACATCCTTGTTGTTGTTGTTGTTATGTGCCATCGAGTCATTTGCAACTCATAGTTACCCTATGTACAAGAGCCCTAAACGCCCTTCTATCCTGTGTCAACCTCGCTGTTTTTGTCACATTCATTCCCACCACTCCACTCACAGAATCGATCCATCTCATCGAGGGTCTTCCTCTCCTGTTCCATCCCTCCACTCTCCCAAACATGATGTCCCTCTCCAAGGACCAGTCCCTCCTCGCAACATGCCCAAAGTATGTCAGATGAAGCTTCAGAATCATTGACTCCAAGGAGCTTTCCGACTTCACTCTCTCCAGGACAAACCTGTTTGTTCTCCTAGCGGTCCATGACATATTCAACACTCTTCTCCAGCACCACAACTCAAAGGCATCAATTCTCTTTCTATCATCCCTATTCACTGTCCAACTCTCTGATGCATAGCACATAATTGCAAAGACTATAGCCTGGATCATCCTACTTTATTTTTTTCCCCTCTGTACTTTGGAGGATCTTAGTACAACAGATACCTGGGAGAGGGAGACTAGTGATGCAGAGACAGTAACCAGTAGCTTTAAACTAAGAGAGTGGTGTTAAAGCGTGCATGCCATGGAAACTGTCCCCTTTTGCATACCTAGTATAGCATAGACAACTTCCAGGGCTCCCCTCAGAGCTGGCTTGTCAGGATGGAGATTGGCTGCACTACTACAATGACTTTGCCCTCAGCACTGAAGCTGCTGGAAGAATGCAGAAACCCGGAAGTAGCTTCCATGAAGCTCGTTCATTAGCCCCCTCACAGTGGGATCATGGCACAGCCGTAGAACTCCTCATAGAAATGTATTCATAAAAGGGGATCCTTTGCACCATGACAAAATGAGGCCTTGACACTGTGAGCAGCACTGACGGATGGCTGTAGGTGACTGTTGTCGGCTGCTGTCAGTGTAACTCACGGTGACCCCGTGTGCAGAGCAGAACCCCTCCACAGCATTTCCAAGACTATGATCTAGAAGCAGGTTTACAGGCCTGTCTCTGGGTGAGTTTCAACAAACCACCTTTCAGCTACTAGCTAAGCATTTAAGCATTTGCACCACACACAGTCTTAATCTATTCTCAACCACAAATACTGGTTTCCAGGGTTACTGAAGTAAAGGCTCATTTGCAGATATCCAACAAAACAAATGCTAGAAATACTATCAAAGGTTAAGCGATACCTGTCAGTGGCAGATTTCCACAAAGGAAACTTCCTATACTTACCTGACAGTCACAATTCGAATACATTAAACTATTCCCTCAGGTCAGACAAGCCAGCAGACAACTAAAAATGAGCTCCATTTCTACATGGGAGTTTATCAAGGAATTCAGCTCAATGAGAAGGCTTAGACATACTGGTGAACTTAAACCATATCCAGGGCAACTATTGTAAATGAATGGCTTCCCATCAAAAATGATAAATTTTATTGAGTGTCATCATAGATCCTGAAGCCAGATGTGTTGTGTATCCGTGTGATAACAGAAGATGAATGTCATCTGCATACATCATCCTGAATTTGGTTCTCTGTGAAATATTGAACAATTTCTCCCTTTGCTTTTGAGTTTATCAAAGCCAAAACACATAACCCATTCTTTATGTGAGGAAAGAGATTTGAGTCATCATTCACAGTTGTTGAGTTTTTTTTCCTTCTTTTCCACATATGCTCAGGCTTTTCTCTTCCTATTCCTTAAATCAAGACACTTTGTAACTTTACCTAAGTTATAAAGGAGATAAAATCAAGCTTTTTGATACTAATAGGAAGCTGCTGAAAGAGCAAAGCGGGGGCTTTCTTCTTGGAAACAATTTGATGCATTAATTTTCCACAAAGTTT
Organism: Elephantulus edwardii; assembly: GCF_000299155.1. Taxonomy (NCBI): domain Eukaryota; kingdom Metazoa; phylum Chordata; class Mammalia; order Macroscelidea; family Macroscelididae; genus Elephantulus; species Elephantulus edwardii. The sequence continues at coordinate 5,746,372 of NW_006399764.1, read as the reverse complement.
CCCTCAGATGTCATTAAATTCAACACACTGTGCAGATGGGAAAGACTGACTATTGAAACAATTAACTATTGTGAGTCATTTCCTCAATCTGCTTTTGTTTTAGCCAATATGTCAAGCTGTGACAGACACTGTTAAATTTCACAAGCTCTACTGTCTTCTTGGAAACATCATAATACAATTGACATAGCTCAGCTCAATAAATCTGCCAAACTAATGGTGGGGTTTCTCCCTCTTCCCTTCAATGCGCACATCTCGAGATATTATGCATAGACTATACAAGCAGAAGAACACAAAGTCCATGTCATTCCCTTGGAATACCCCCACCTGATCACCTGCTGGCTCTTAGCTTCCCAACCCCTTTGAAGTGAGGCTGAAATGAATAAGGTAAAGATTGTATTTATTCAGAATCCACTATCACAGGCAAATGCTATCAGAGAACCTGAGTTTGCCACTTGTTTCAGCTTGGTCTAAAGTCATATTATTTTAGTTGACCTAACGTCCTCTTGCCATGCTAGGTGACCTTTTTTAATTGATAAAAATAGCCATATTTTTTGCTGTTGTTCTCATTTTTTAATAACTTTTTTTTAATCGTGGTTTTAATGAGCTTACCAAAAAAGTTAGATTTTCCCCTCATTCCCTCATACATTTTGACTTTTAAATGATCAAATCATTGCCCACCTGTAATAAACACTAGAGCTAATTTATATCCTTGCTTTACTATTCATGTACTCAGAAACCAAACTAAACTATTGAATTGATCCCAACTGATAAAAACCTTGTAAACGATCTGATGGCATGTAACAATAGCAACATATGACAGAGTAGAATTGCTCCCTAGTGTTTCCAAGGCTGAAATCTTTACAGAAGGAGACTGCCGGACCTTTCTCCCACACAGCTGCTGATTATTTAAATGATTAGCCTTTGGCCAGCAACCAAACACTTTAAATATTGTACCACTAGGACTTTGAGTTGTGGTGCTGCAGAAGAATCTTGAACATACAAAGGACCACCAAGAAAACACATAGATCTGTCTTGGAGAGGTTGAAAGCAAATTTATCCTTGGAGACCAGGATTTTGATGTTCTGTCTCAAATACTTTAGGCATGTGTCCAGGAAGGACTGGTCCTTGGAGAAGGACAACATGCTTGGAAGGGTGGAGGGACAGCACAGAAGAGGAAGAGCCTGGATGAGATGGATTGATATAGTTAACTGGGGCAATGGGGGCCTAGGTGTGTTGGAGTCAGTGAGACTGGCTCAGGACAGGGTAGGCTTCAGAGCTGTTATACATAGCATCACTATGAGTCGCAGGTGACTCGGCAGCACATTAACAACAAAACAGGACTTTTTTCTATCATTCTTGTATTTCATATCATTTGTATACATAAGAGCAGACAAAAACATAATCATTGCCTGTTAGTCTTGTCCCAATCAGGAGAAGAGATTTCTAAGCAGCCTCTCTTGCACACACCTGCACTAACCATTCCTTTACCAGCTTGTTATTGGCATGGCATGGTTGTTCATCACCTTCTAAAATTCACTTATTAAAGGACTCTGTGCAGAAAGTACGGTGGATCCTCAAAACCTCAGGGCATCTAGCGTCCAGGTCCAGGTACGTAAAGCAGTATTCAAAATAAGTTACTATTGCAGATATTGCAAAGACAATAAGTGATCCAGCTGAGGCAAAACATAGCATCTGGTTTGCAGGAAGAAAACAATAGCTTGGATTCTAACAGTCAGAGTATCTGTCCAAACTAGGCACAATCTGAGCCGTCAAATAAGAATAAAACCACACTGACTAGTCTTAAATTCAAGACTACCAATCTCAGATGAATTAGCCTTCCTGGCAAAAGCTTTACTTTGCCAATACATTTACTGTGTCCCTTCTTCTAACACTTCCAAAATGTCCTTTTCTCCACTTTGGTGACCTTTCATTTCTATCATGTAAAAACAAACCAAAAACTGAAGTAATAAAAACCTCCATGGGTTTCTACTACTGTATTTCTATCAATCTGGAAATATCTCCAGCCATGTATCTTGTTTGCCACTTAGGAACAAATGTATTGTCCCTGTACCTATCTGAGATTAGCTCCTCCAACTGAGCACTGGGTCTTGTCACCCCTTGCCACCCCACAGGTATGGATTTAGAAAATTCACCACCACCACCACCATCCCCCATTCTGTACCATCATACTCCCTTCTCTGCTGGATTTTCTGTCCCTTACAAATGTGATCTTACCTCTCTCATCCTTGAAATGCCATATGTGTAGATTTGCCAGAGACTAAGTGATCTTTAAAGATCATCTAAGCCAGTGGCTCTCAAACAAGAGTCAATGTTAAAATCCCCTGGAGAGGTTTAGCAAGATCGCCAATGCCACAATCACCACCCCTCCAGAGGTGCTGATTTAATTGGTCTGGGGTATATCCCATACCTCAGTATTCTGTGCATTTCTTGAAGTACTAATGAACATCCAAAGTTGAGAAATACTGATCTAAGCTAGATTTCTCCTTAAATTAATGCCCTATGAGGTAAAGCCACTCATCCAACTCCTGACAAATTGTTAATAGCAGAGCCAAGATAAAACTCCAGCCCAGCTGATTCCTAGGCCAGTGCTTTTTTGACAACATCAGGCAATATGTCATACACACACAAATGTAATCACTGGCAAAGAGCTGTGAATGGCACCGTAAGTAATGAACTTGTTAATTGTTCATCCCCACTGAGGATATTGGCCTCTTAGTCTTCACTCACAATAGGAGAGTTTCAAACCAGGAGGCAGAGAAGACGAGTCTAAAAGAGAATGGGAATAAACCGGGCCATGGTACCCACAGCAGATGTTTCCGAAGCTTTTGGAAGCGCGAGGGGCCCGGGGGAGGGTGCTGGGGAGCAGCATGGGGTGTGGTGTGATGAATGGAGCTGTCTTTTTCCCATTACAAGAACATAGCAAGTTTCAAGAAACAAATCAGAAACCTAGAATGATTAATTGTGCGGTCCGCGATGAGTCCTGTTGTGTTTGTCTATGAATCCCTTTGCTCTGCAGATCAGACACACCAGGTGCAGAGAAACACCTGGCTAGGATGAACTCTGAATTCCTTAGCAGTCCAGTCCAAAAAAGGTGAGCAGTGCTTCTGTTCACAGGTAAACAGTCGGAAAAAGAATGAAATCTGATGAAAATACTGATGTGATGGAATAAAAATGAAAACATCTTTTGCCTTCAACATCAATTCAAGGTGTTTCTATACCTCTGGCCTTTGGGTTCTCTTCGTCCTGACCTGCTTGGTACCAATGAGAAATAAGAGCCATTAACATCATAACCTCAACGCGATGTATTCCATCCTCCTGATTCAGTTGACCTGGTAATAACCTTTTCATCATTCACCGAGCAGTTAAGCTCATGGGTTGCTCGATCCAAATCTCTCATTTTCTACTCATTTTCTTGTGACATTGGATAAGTCATATAAAACATCTATTTCTCTCCACATGTCCCATGAGATGGGCATGTTCAGCCTAAAATAAGGTCAAGCAGGCACATTCCAGAATTGTTGTGAAAATTAAAGGAAATATGAATGTAAGTCACCTGGAACAATCAATAAATGGTAGCTGTTGTTGGTAAAGGGAGCCCTGGTGGTGTGCTAGGTTTATGTGTTGACTTTCTAACCGACAGTTTAACCACTATTTGGGGGAAAAGACAAGGTAGTCTCCTCCTCCCATTACAATTTATAGACTGGGAAGCCTGTAAAGGGTGCATAGGAGTTAGAATTTTTCTAGATGGTTGTGATGGGTCAGAACCAATACAGCGGAAGTGGGCTTGGGCTTGGCTTACTGTTGTTAAACAAGATTATAAAGGACATTTCTGGGTGGTTTTTGGTTTTTGTTTTTTTTTTTTTTCAAAATGTGACAAGCACTTTAAAAATAATACTATTTTTAACCAAATGAATAAGTTCATTACAAAGAGTTGTTGCCTCTTTTAAAGGTGACAAGCTACACTAATATTCAGCGAGCTAATTTTGTGGAATTGTGGAGCCAACACGGCTTGGTAGAAAGACCTAGAATCAAACACTAGCTTTATTATTAATTGAAATCTTTGAACAAGTTATTTGATTTATCTAACTCTCCTTTTCAAAAAAAAGAGATAAAAACTTCCTTTTCAGGGTTGTTGTTAGCATTAAATGAGATAATGCAAACACTTAGTATATAATAGGTGCTTAAGTGAATTTACATTACAGTATAAGTAAACGTTATGGCAATAAAATTGTTCTTCATTTTCAATGTGCTCGAATTGTTTGCACTCTGGTGGCCTAGTGGTAAGCGATTGCACTATTAACTCAAGTCCACCAACTGTCCTCTGAAAGATAGACAGACAATCACCTCCAGTGCAATTTACTGCCTCTGAAAAGTCCCCGGAGGGTCAGCTCTGAAGGAGTTCCAACGTGCTAGTACATAAAGACAACATTTCAAAACAGCCTATCTCCAAATGAGCTTGACTTACTTATATTTTTTCCCCCCTCACAGTGTTTTATGCCAAGTAAAGCTAGATGACAAGTAACCATTGGAATGGCATCTGAATCTGATTGATGTCTACCCAAGGGAAGCAGAGAGGAAATGCTCTAAAACCATGGTTACACCTTTGTTCAAACCTTTGGAGGACGAAAGCTGTAAGGCTGTCCTCCCTTGTTGTGTTGTTGTGTACTAGCCAGCTGGAACTGACTTGTAGATGACCCTCTAGTGGAGGCGACTGACCATCTACCTCCTGCTGAGCAGCTGGTGGACCCAAACCACATTCCTTTGGATGGCAGCACAGCGTTTTACTACTAACCACAGAACTCCCTCCCACACCTTGGGGTTTAGTGGTTCAAGACCAGAAGATCAGTAGTTTGAGCCCACCAGCCACTGAACAGGAGAAAGATGAGGTCCCCACTTCCAAAAACATTTATAGCCTTGAAAACCTGAGGGGAGGGTCTACTTTGTCCTACAGGGTCACCTAGAGAAGGAACTGACTTGATGGTTGTGGGTTCGGGTTGGTAAAAATAAACGAGTCCCTGGGTGGTACACATGCTTAAAGAACTCACTGCTAGGGAAGAGGTGAGATGTTCAGGTCTAGCCAGGAACACTTAGAAGAAAGATCTAGGAATCGACTTCTGAAACTAACCGCTGGGAGCGCTATTGAGCAGAGCTCCGCTCTAGCACAGTGTGTCCCCTAGCGTCACTGTCTATCAGACCGCAAGTTTCCCAAATTTGTTTGCTTGGTTTTTTTTTTTTTTGTTTTTTGGGTTTTTTTTTTTTTTTTTTTTTATGTATAAGCAGTGAGGCTCCACATAGTTGAAATCAAGGAGAAAACAAACAAATTCATATAAAACAGAGTATCTGTCAAGTGTTTCCAAATATATGGCAGGAAAATTGGTGCATTAAATATCTCTGACTTAACACAAGCCAGGCTTCTAAAAAGCCAAAGCAGTTCAATTAGGCTTATTTATTTCCCGAAGTGGTCATTTTTGGATGGCATTAGCAATGATGGTACATCAGCAGCTCTTAAAAGCAAGACTTGAAATACATAAAGACAGCTTTATGGTCTGTCATGCCTATTCGAAAAGCACGCTTATTCTAATACTGCCTTAGCTTAGGTTTTCTGGAAGCTGACAGACACCAGACTGAGGGTCATGTGTGCATCATGAAAATGCTGGGGAAACGGGGGACAGGGTTACTAGTAAGAGAGACAGAAAGCAGGGCAAGGAAGGATGAAAAGGCAAGCAAGGTTGTCCCATGACGGAGGACAACTTCCGCCTGATTTTGCAGGGGGCTCTTTAGAGTTAAGTCTTAGTATGGCCCCAGCTGGATATGTCAAAGAGTGAAACTGCTAGCACACATCTTACTTCGTCTGGGTATCTTCTTACCCACAAAGCCAAACATTCACTGTTAATGAAGTCCCATCCAAAATTAATCTGCCAGTCACTTTTCTATCACCCAAAGTTACGTGCCCTTTTTTCCTATTGGAAGTCATTTATGAAACCTGAATTTTTTTAACAATATGGTTAAAATTGGGCAGAGGGACAGAGACTGTCTGTGCACTAACCTCACCTGGTTACAGTTAATAGTTAAGACAAGATTCAGTCAATCTTGCTAAGGTGATGCAATGGTTGATTTTCTGTCTTCCTCCTTGTCTCTTAGAGTCTAACCTAAAGCTTCAAAATGAGCAAAGGAGTGCATCAGGAATGGGTCCTGTCTCCAAACCTTTTCAATCTATGTAAGGGACAGATCATTCAGGAGGCTGAACTCTATGAGGAGGAAATGTGACATCAGGATTGGAGAAAGACTCATCAACAACCTGTGTTACACAAATGACACAACCTTGCTCAGCAAAACTGAAGATGACCTGAAGTGTTTGCTGCAGAAAGTCAAGGAAGGCAGTCATCTATATGGATTGAAGCTCAGTATCGAGAAAACTAATATTCTCACCACCGAGCCAACTAGCAGCTCAATGATAGAGAAAAAAGAGATTGAGATTGTTAACAATTGCAGCTTGCTTGGGTCTACAATCAACATTCTTGGCACCAGCAGCCAGGAAATAAAAAGCATTGGGTAAATCTGCTGTCCGGGACCTTTCCAGAGTGCTAACAAACAAGAATATCAGTCTAGAGGCTAAGCAATGTCTACTTCAGGCCATGATCTTTGCAATCACTTGCTATGCATCAGAGAGCTCGGCAGTGACTAAGGGTGACAGAAGAAGAATCAATGCCTTTGAGTTGCAGTGCTGGAAAAGACCACTGAACATATTGCCAAGAGAACAAACCTGGAAGGTGAAATCAAACTGCTCCTTGGAGGCAAGGATTCTGAAGCTCTGCTTCACATACTTTGGGCATGTTGCCAAAAGGGACCAGCCGTTGGAGAAGGACATCATGCTTGGAAGGGTGAAGGGACAGTGCAGGAGAGGGACACCCTGGGTAATACGGATTGACACAGTAAGTGGGATAATAAGAGTAGGTGTGTCAGAGGCAGTGAGACTGGCTCAGGATAGGGAAGGGTTTAGAGTTTTTGTGCATAGGGTTGCTATGAATCACAGGCTACTCAATGGCATATGACAACAACTAAGGGTTGGCAGTTTGAGCCCACCAGTTAATCCCTGGAAAATTGGATAAACAGGTTCCTCCCCTGGAGACATACAGCCTCAGTAACCCAATAGAAGGCCCTTGAGAGATGAATCAATAGTGGGTTTGGTTTCCTTCTTTTGTAAGTGGGTAAACACTCCACCACTATCGGAAAGTACTGTCAAACTGGGTCCTTGGGTTGCTGCAAGGGTGAAAGCTTCACACACAGCCTTGGAAGCCCAACAAGCAGCTTTCTTCCTTCCTAGCAAGTCACTGTAAGTAGGAAGTGACTCATTTGGGTCTTTTCTTCCTAACCCGAAAGCTCTACCAAAACCTGTTTAGCGTCATAGTAACATGAAAGCTTCCACTGACAGACGTCATCTGTCAATGACGGTCCGGTGCATTCACCAGGATTCAAACCCGGGTCTCTGGCGCAGAATGCAAGCATTCAGCCACTGAATCATCACTGCTCCCAAAGTGTGCTTAATATGGGAAGCACTGGTGGCCTAGTGGCAAGAAGTTGCACTGGCTCGAATCCACTAGATGCTCTGCTGGAGAAGGAAGGAGGGGCACTCTCCTCCTGTACCAGTCAAATCTAATTTGATGATACTAACACACACACACACACACACACACACACACAATTCTCTAGATAGATATAGATAGATATAGATGTATATATATGTATGTATACATAAAATTTCTACTACTTAGTTTTTATTGTGAAATAATAAAACATTTTAAGTGTGGCCTAGTGACAAGAAACTGCACTGTAATCCCAGAGCACACCGTTTGAATCCACCAGATCCTTTGCTGGAGAAGAAGGGGCAATCTCCTCCTGTACCAGTCAGATGTGATTTGGTGCTACACACACAAAAAATTTTTTTTAAAATAAAATAAAGAACAAGTGCTAGAGTGGTTCTCTATATGAATTGCCTGCACCTGCCTTTCTAGAGGACTCTTTTTTGAGAGAGCTCTGGGGGTGGAGTCCGTAGGGAGCTGCACTGCTAATCCCAAGGCCTCTCAGGTGGTTGGAAACCAGCAGCAGCTCTTCAGGAGAAAGATGGGCCATCTTCTTCCGTGAGATTTACACTCCCATAAACCAAGTGGAAGGCAATTCCACTCCATGGCAACGTCAGAGAGATGCACTTTTGAGGAAGGCAGTCAGCAAGATGGACTGACGACGCAATGACTGCAGCAGTGGCCTCAAGCAGAGACTGTGAGGCTGGATTTCCTTCGACTCGGCCTGGTTTCCTTCTGCTGTACCCTGTCCTCAGGACCCCACCCAACAGCACCCAGCCACAGCATTTGGTAAATCTATTTTCCCCTGGTTAACTTTTTATTTTACTTCTATTGAATCTAAATCTAATAAAATCAGTCTTGTAATTTATGTCTTTTTCATTTCACTTTTTTATTTCTCCATTTGTGTTGATTTTTAATATTTTATTATTATTAATTTTAATGTAAATTTACAGAGATTTTGGATTTCCATTCATTCATTGTTGCACTTTTCTCCCTGTCTACCCCTCCCCTCCAGTTTATTCTTCTCTTTGAAAAGTAAAAGAAAAATTATTTCACTGTTATTCAATCCCTGCACCTAAGATTCCACTATGCAGCCTTCATTCTGGACTCCTGTCATGACAATAATACCTAATCATATATCCCTTTTAACAGTTCTCTCTCTCAGCTGTTTCAATGCAGTATTTTATTGGGTTTTACAAAATTATCAGTCCATGTCAGAGCAGAAATGTTCATACCACTGCTACTTAGAGGAGAATTCTTCTAAGGGAGGTCTCCTTCCTGACGCTTATTGGGTCCAGCCTCAGAAGCCAAGAGAGAGAGAACGCCACCCAAAAGGGAGAATTGGCACACACACATTAACAATAATGATATCAAATTAATAACAACTCTGTTATTACCCTGAGACAGAGTAGAATGGAACTTGAGAGAACACATGAAGTCAGCTTCCTAAATTATGAAACCGAAGTCAAGATCCCATTTGGTCTACACTGATTTGAGCAAGTCTTTTCCCAAGCCTGAAAGGAAAGAGGAAAAGTAGGGGTGCCCTCTTGTGGAGATTTTCACTAATACCAAGTCTTGCTGTGTTCTGCAGCCCCAGCCCCAGAAGCCAGCCTTTCCTCCTGGGGGACCTCAGAGTATTTTCAGAACTCTTTCTTCCAAAAGCAGGAGTTGTGAATAAGGAAAATATGCCTGCTGCCTCATTGTCCTTGCTAGCCAAGCCGCGTGTGGCGAGGTGGGCTTGAAGTCAGCCTCTTTAATCATTGGGACATAAAGATTCCACCAGCTTCTGACCTGAGGGAGGCCCAGCTCTTTTGTTCGCCTTCCGCCTCCCACCAGCCAACTGTTTCTCACCATCCCTCACCTGTCACAGAAAGCAGACATGGCAGGAAGAAGCCTAGGGGGCAGCCAGGGTTTAGCTTCACGGTGTGCAACAAATAGATGGTGTGGGGAGGGCTTTTGAATCGCGTACTGCCACAGACAGTACCACTTGGAGGGAAGGATGGCAGTGAGGGATTGAGGACCTCATCTGTTTCTCTCAGCCTGTACAAAGCACACTCAAATCTCAAACTTACTGCCCAGGAGTCGCTTCTGACCCAGAATGACTCTCCATGAGAACAGGAAGAGACTGGCCATTTTTATCAGAGCAGCCGCTGAGTATTTGAACCACTGGAAATCGGCCACCTTTGCAGTGAGTTAACGGTGTAGCTGCCTTTGAACCAGAGCCCCCAACAAAGTATACTAAACATGAGAAAGGCTATTCCATTTTCTGGGAATATTTTGCTCCAACTATCCCAGCTATATTAAGGATATAGACTATTCTTAATATAGAATAAACAGCCATACATACTCCAAAATGATGGCAGAGGCAATGCCCCTCAGCAGTGGAGTAGTCACTTCTTTATCCAATACTTTGACATTAAAAAGAATAGAGCAAGGGAGCTCTGGTGGCCTAGTGGCAAGAAGCTGTACTGCAATCCCACAGGCACGTGGTTCTAATCCACCAGAGGCTCTGCTGGAGAAGGAGGGGTAATCTCCTCCCGTACCAGTCAGATCTGATTTGATGGGACACGCACATAAGAACAATAAAATAATTTTTAAAAAATAATAATAGAGCAGTCTTAAATAGTATTTTCAGGGGCGTAGGAGGGGGAAATCAACCCAAAACAAACCAAACTACAATGACTGACCTTAAGTTAGATGTCCATGCACATGTCGTGTGTCAGGACTGAGAGCTGTGGACAAGGACCAGAGGAGGATGACAGACGTGGGGTGAGGTCTAGGCTAGTTACTCAGACTCTTAGAACAGCAGAGATCAACTGAAGTCAAGCTGAAGGAGAAGATTTGAATTCATAGCCTGAGTGTGGGAAAGAAATTTCTGAAGCAATTCCCCAGGGTGAAACCTACATTTTGCCAACTTCTGTCTGCCAGCAGCTCTGGAAGTGGCCCTCTAGTACTGTACTCTCGTCCCTGCTTTAGCCTGGCAGTGTTTAATCCTGGCTAGCTGTGCATCCTTGGGTGAGTTGCCCAACCTCTCTGAGCCTTACATGTCTCAGTATAAATGGAGGTAACAGCCACCAACCCTGCTGCAGGCCTGGATGCTATAGTGTCCCAGGCCAGTTGGAGGCTCCGGCTCTGTGGACTGGGCCATGTTTCAGAGACCACCGGCAAGACATAATAGTTCACACTAGCAATGCAACACAGGACTTTCAGAGCCTAAAGGAAAATAAGCCCCATTATGCTCTAACTTTCTTAGCTCGGGTAATAAATTCTCAGCCACAGACCTTCTCTCCTGTAAGAGAGTCATTGCTGGGAGTAAGAAGTGAGCATATGTGCCTGCAACAGATTCCCATGAAAGTCTGCTGCCTGAATTAAAAAACAATAGTACCTGACCCAGCGGAGTGTTGAGAGCATTAAGATAGACAAAGTGCTTAGAACCCTGCTTGGCACATGGGCGTGCTATGTGAGTGCTGATTATTTTCACGAACTATTAACTAGAGAACGGAGAGCTGGTGGCACAGTGGCCAATCATTCAACTGCTAAAGCCACCAAAAGATTGACGACTGGAAACTTATGCTTCAAGGGAGAAAGATGCAGCAATCTGCTTCCATAAAGATTACAATCTTAGACACCCTATGTGGCAATTCCATTCTATCCTATACAGTCACACGAATTAGAATGACTCAGGGCACACAACATAACCCAGAGGGGCTACCCTTCTAACTACAGGCAGGTGGTTTCTAGAGTAGATTTCTAGAATGGTGGGCATCTTTCTCAAATAAAGAGAAGGCAATCAAGTCTCTGAAGGAAAGGAAACTCAAGTCCCACTGTCATTGAGTCGGCTCTGAGGCAGCTTTCCATTGGGTTTCTGAGGCTGAACATTTTTATGGGAGATGAATACCTTACCTTCATATCATGGAGTCAGTGTAGCAGATTTTTTTTAAATTTGCATTACTTTTTTTTTAAAATGTGTGTACCGTCAAATCAGATCTGACTGGTACAGGAGGAGATTGTCCCTCCTTCTTCAACAGAGTATCTGGTGCTGGTGGAATTGAAAGTGCACCAGATTTTATGAATTCAACATGTCCTTTAATTTCTTGACTGCTACTCGCATAGGATTTGATCTAAGTAAAATTAAATCCTTGGCAACTTAAATCTTTTTTGCATTTATCAGGATGCTATTTGTTGGTCCACTTGTGAGAATTCTTGTTTTCTTTCTGTTGAAGTGTAATCACCAGGAAGCAATCATCTTTGAACTTCATCAATAAGTGCTTCAAGTTTACTTCATTTTCTACAAGTGAGGTTGCATCATCTGTAGATTGCAAATTGTTAATGCAATCCTCAAAACCTGATGTCATATTCTTCTTCATATAGTCCAGCTTTTCAAGGATTTGCTTAGCATATTGAAAGAAGTTTCAAGAAATTTACAGTTACTGTACTAAAGAGAACGGATCAATCAATCATTTCAGAAGGTTACATATAAACAAGAAACCATGATACCAAAGGAAGAAGTCTAAGCTTCACTGGACGCATTGATAAAAAAAAAAAAAATGAGGCTCCAGGAATGGTTGAAATACCAATTGAGGTGTTTTAACAGATGCAATCTTTGATGTGCTCATTCGATTCAGCCAAGAAGTACGAAAGACAGCCACTTGACCAACAAAGTGGAAAACAGTCACATTCATATCCAATCTTTAAAAAAAAAGATGATCCAACATAATGTGGAAGTTATGGAACAATATCTTTAGTATCTCATGCAAGTAAAATCTTACTAAGATCATTAAGAAATTACCTGAGCAGTATACTGACAAGAAACTTCCAGAAATTCAAGTTGCATTTAGTAGAGGCCGTGGGGCAATGGATACCATTGCTAATATTAGCCCTATCTTGACTAAAAGAAGATAATATTCGACATATAACTAGTGTTTTATTGACTATGCAAAATCATTTTGACTCTATGGATCATAATAAATTATTATTAATAATAATGAGATGAACAGGAATTCCAGAATATTTAATTGTGCACATGAAACCTATAGAGTCCCCAAGAAGCTATCATTGGAACAGAACAATAGTGTATTCCATGCTTTAAAATCAGAAAGGTGTGCACTGAATTTGTATCCTTTCACAAAATCACTAAAGGAGTGATTATTATTTCACTATGTTCTACCTTTTTAAAATATCTTTTGGTCTGACCCAGTCAGAGTTAAATTAGTGATAGTTTAGCTCACATTTGAGAGCTTCTCAAAATCATTAAAAATTCCATACAGTTGTTTTTGTTTTGTACTGTTGAGTCAGACTGACTCATATTTGACCCTCTAGCAGGTTTTTAGAGGCAGTAAATTACATGAGATTACTCATCTCTCTTTTATGGAGCAGCTGGTGGATTTGAACTATATGTGTTGGGGTTGGCAGTGCAATTCTTTGCCACTAAGCCACCAGTTGTTGTTGTTAGGTGCCATCGAGTCAAAGACAACTCATAGCGATCCTATGAATGAAAGGCCTGAGCACTGTTCGTACATAGAGCTTCCAGAAGCAAGCCATTTTGAAAGTAAGCCATTTCAGAAGTGGATGCCGCTCCTGCTTCCAGGCTTGTTTTAGTCGGGAAGCTCCAGCAAACACTGTCCACCATGGGTACCCATTACCACGTTTGGCACATCACTGTCACAGTCTTCAGCATCACAGCAACCATGAGTTATCTCTGTACAGCAATGCACAGACCAGTGCTATACCACCGAGAAGAATTTTTGACAGGAAAACAATTTGCTAATCATATTTTTTTATGATTGGCATACGGACACCTTGTGGAGTCAATAACAAACAGGTAAACATCTTTCTAATATTCTCTGCTTTCTGCAAGATACAGATGGCATCAGTAATGATACTACTTGACCCAACACCTCTTCTGGATCCAGACTGAATTTCTGGAAGTTCCCTGTTGAGTTATAGCTATCATTTTTAAATTATTTTCAGCAAAATTTTACTGGAATGTGAAATTAATGGTTTTGCTTGATAACTTCGATATTTTATGATATCATCTTTCTGTGCAAAGGTCATATATAGACTCTCTTCCAAAAGCCTAGCCAAGTCTTGGCATTGATTAATGAATACTTTCAGTGTTGCATCATTTTTTTTTATCTCAGCTGATATTCCATCATCCTTGAAACCTTGTTTTTCAGTAATGCCTTCAGTGTACCTTGAACTTCTTTCAGGCATCATTTCTTGATCATGCATTATCTCTTGAAATGACTGGATGCCATCCAATTCTTTTGATACAATGACTCTGTGTATTCCTTCTATCTTATTTTGATGCTTCCTGTATCATTCAGTGTTTGATGCATAGAATCTTTCAGTATTGAAACTTGAGGCATTAGTTTCCTCTTCGGTTCTTTCAGTCTGAGAAATGTCAAGCATACTCTTTCCACTGGGTTCTAACTCCAGGTCTCTATACATTTTATTTCAATAATTTGTCTTTGCAAGTCACCCTTTGAAAAACTTATGTTCACCTTTTTATCATGCTTATTCCTTTCACAATGTTGTTGTTGTTGTTGCTGTTGTTGTTAAGTGCCGTCGAGTCACAGGCAACTTGTAGACATCCTATGAAGGAGAGTCCTCGACGCTTGGGTGCCTTTTATCCTCTCTCCAGCCTTTCACAATAGCTACTGTATATTCAAGAACTAGTTTCAGAACTTCTACATTTCTTTTAGGCCTTTTTCCTCTTGTCTTTTAATGGCTTTCTGTTTTCTCCTATGATATCCTTGATATCATCTCCCAAACTGTTTAACTTCGGTCATTACTCTCATTACTTTCATTGTGTCAAATCAACCCCTTAGGTGTTCTCTACAGTCAGGTAGAATGTACTCAAGGTCATGATTTGTGCTATTTAACTCATAATGGCTCCAACCCTGGGAAATCTTTAGTAAAAGACTTAAGACTAGTATACTTCAGAATGAAACCTGGGTATCAAGGTCATACTTTGGATATTTGGAATGATTTTCAATATCTTCATCTCAACTTGAATACAGATGAGCAGCTGATAGTCTCTTCTGCCGTCAGCCCATGACCTTGTGCTAATTTTGATATTGACTTTCTTAGTTGTCTCTTTCCACAGATAAAATTTATTTTATATCTGCATGCTCCATCGATTAAGATTCACATGAATAGTTGCCATTTATATTGTTGAAAGGACATTTGTAATTGAATAAGTCATTAATTTTCCAAAAGTCTCTCATAAGATTTCCAAATTTTCTTTGTGGAATTGTGCCCCACCATATAAAGATCTCAAAATCTTTATGCCTGCTATATCATTAAAATTGAGTCTACTTTGAGAAGATAGCTATCTCTCAAATAGAATTTTTAGTGCCTTCAAAACTCACCTTCTAACACCGTATAAGACAATTCTCCACCACCATTCAAAAGGTTTTCACAGGCCACTTTACCCCCACCCAGACATCTATCACTATGTTCTCCTTTGTAATATGTCTTAATCTGAAAACTCCATTGAAACTTGGCCTCCATATGTGATCCTGCTGGTATTTGAAATACTGGTGGCCTATCTCCCAACATCACAGCAACATACAAATCACTACAGTACAACACCTTGCAGCCTGGATGTGAGTAGTTATCATTATATAACGTCGAGTAACAACCACCTCACAGCTGACCCTCAAGCGGGTTTTCAGAGGCAGTAAATTGTGAGGGAGGAGATTCCCTGTCTTTCTCCCACAGAGCAGCTGGTGATTCAAACCTTGTGCCTTTGGGTTGGCAGTGCAGCGTTTTACCACTAGCCCACCAGTGCTGGCACTTTCTTCTTTTCACAAATGAGAATCCTTTCCCTCGTTCTCACTCCTATCTATTTCTCTTATTTAACCACCATCTCTAACACAACAGTTTCCATCACCATTTTTTGATAAGAAAATAAAGCTGCAAAGACATTAAATAACGTGAATAATCAAATCCGTCTATCTGGTACAGATTGCAGGCAGGATTCTAACACTGTCTGCTTCCTCTATGTAGGTTGTCAGACAAAACACAAAACCACACAATTTAATGATCCAAAAGGACACTTAAGGCAAAAGGAAATAGACATACAGACAACTTGGCTGAGTCAGTTGTTACAACTGAACAGTAATTGAACAGAGTTTCTGCCCGGCAGCTCGAGTAAAACTGAGCAGTATCTGCTCTGGACCTTCAGGTGAGCCAGCACACAGCAGCTGCCTGAGAGAACTAACCTTGCAGGGGGCAGATTCTATCTTCAGTTACCTAGAAATAATGCACATGCCCTGTTATGAAACATTGGAGAAAATATATTTGCTTTGTTGTTTTTATGTGTCACTGAGCCAATTCTAATTCATAGTAACCTGTAAAATGAGTAGAATTATCCACAGAATTTCCTAGACCGTGACGTAGTGTATAATGAGCATGGCTACTAAGGGAAGGGTTAGTGGTTCTAATTCACTGGGCACTCTGTGGAAGAAAAATAGGAAGTTTCTTTCTCTCAAGATTTTTAGACTCCAGAAGGCCAGCAAAGGGTTGTTATGAGTCAAAATCGATTCTACATGCCTGGGTTTAATCTTTACCAGAGTGAATCAAGACTTTTCATTTGTGGACCCACTGGTCGAGTCTGGCCCACTATCATACAAACAGGGCTCCTTATACTTAAGTTACAGGCATCTGTGCAAATTTCCCTGGACTCAGTATATATATATAGAACTTCAGGGTGATTTACAAGAGATTCTTATCACAATGGTGTGCATTAGTATTGTTTCTCAAGCAGGAGGTGGAACAGCAGTGCAAGAAGTCACAAAGGAAAGGAAGGAGCGATAACGGATGTTCCTGGAGGTGTCATTCCATCTCGTCTCATCCTCTAGATGGTATTATGTAGCAATGGTCATCATTTACAGTTGTGAAGGTTGGAAAGTAAAGAGAAAAATTAAGCAGATGAAAGAATAATAACCAGAGAAGTATGATGTGCGCCTACCTGTCACCCACATTTCTGAAGTGTCAGAAGACTGGTACCTCACCTCCAGGTACTCTTGCTAGTTGTGTGGTCTGGGGAAAATCACAGAAAGTCTCTTGGCATTCAGATCATCATCTGGTAAAAGGATTCATTGGGTTGGTGGAAGAGTGACAATGAAATCAGGGCTATGGACCCTCTTTGAAAAAGGATGCACCAATTCGTAAATTTCAGCCTAGTTAATTCCTATTCATCTTTCACAACTTTGCTCAGTCATGTCCTTGGAAAGACCTCCCCTTGGCAAAGCTTCACACCCGTAGTATCTCACCTCCTTCGTGCTTCTAAATAGAGTCACAATTTTGCATTTAAGTGCTTTCTGGATGGCATTCAATCGGTAGCTCACCAACGTCAGAAGCTGGCTCTGCTCAGCATTGTTGTCAAGCTAGTTTTGAGCAGCAGAGCCTACCAGTTAGTAGGCCTGCCATAGATATATGTGTGTGTCAAAAGCACAAAATGTTAAGTATTAATACAAAATGAATAGGGTTTTCCAAGACCTGAGACTCAGTATAGTTAGGGCTAAGTGAGCCGAGTCCTGCCTCTTAGCCTGCTTTCGTCTAGCAGCTCCACTGAAACCTGCCTACCGTTGCTGACACTGACACTGCACGTATTTCCATAACGGTGGCTTTGCCTCTGGCACCACAGCAACACATAAGCCACGGAGAGACGGCAAACTCATAGACGAGCAGTGGATGCCTTTGAATTGTAGTGGCGACAAAAAAGTACCACATGGCCGGACAAAGAACAAACAAATGTGTCTCAGAGAAAATGCAACCAGATACTTTGGGCATATTTTCAAAGAGGGGCCAGTACCTAGGAAAAAAAGCCATTATGCTGGGAAAGGGAGAAGAGCAGCGAAAACGAGGCAGATTCAATGAGATGGACACAAAGACTCCAATAAAGACTTGCTCATGACAGAGTTAGGGGTGGTGGTACAGGAAAGACCCAGGTTCAGATCTGTTCTTGGTAAGATCATGATGAGTCATGGTTGACTCGCTAGCACCGAACAGCAAGGCTATAAAGCTGTACATCTTTATAATCTCTATTATCAGCTGATTGCCATTCATGAGGATGAGACTGGACAGAGCAGAGCAGCCCCATAAGGTTTTCCAGGTGAGAAGCAGATCCCCTAAATCTATCAAGGTTCATTTGAGTACTTTAGAACCACTTGACTAATAGTTGTGTATACAACCATTTGTTAGAACCCAGGGATACAAAATTATCATCTACAAAATTCTAAAAAAAAAAAAAAATCAACACCCTTTTATCTGCAGTCACATAGCTGGGGATTCTAACTATCTAGCACTGAAGAGGTAAAAAGAAAACTTCCTCTGCATGGAAAATGACTGTCACGAAGTCCACGTGCTTGACTCTCAAGGAGAGGTGGAACCACCCTCCAGCCATCATTCTGACAACGTGGGTGTACAGGCAGGCAGGATATGACAGCGACTGGGCACCTGGCAGCTGGCGAAGTGACAGCTGACAGAGGCAGGAGGAGGCTGAGTCTAAAAGTGAGGGCTGGCTCCTAGTACAGCAGTCCAGAGCATTCAATGTGGGGGCCACCAGCTCCGACACCCTCAGAGTCCCCTGGGAACGCTCCCAACCCACCACACTGTTCAAAGCCTGATGTTCAAGAAATGGCACCAAACCTTCAATAAAAGTAAAATAATACCTGAAATACTCCACGTAAAAGCAAAGGGACATGGATTCCAGCAACGTCTGCAGCTGCTACAGTGACAATAAAAACTGTCCTAACAGTAAACAAATGCCCTTCCCCTGATACTGCATAACTGAGGTGTTGGTAAGTATGTGGTTTGACCAGACTAGCTTGAGGCCAAATACATGTGTTCACATCTGCCCTTTTTGGTGTCATTGCATCTTCTATTGAGTTTATATAGATTATCCCCAAACAGTAGTCAGAACAGAGCAGGGTAACACTGCATGGTTCAAAACTGGGAAGGGTGTACGCCAGGGACGCATCCTGTCTCCATACCTTTTCAACATGTATGCAGAGCAGATTATCTGAGAGGCTGGGCTCTATGAGGAGAATTGTGGCATCAGGATTGGTGGAAGGTCTATCAACAATCTCCGTTACGCAGATGACACAACCCTGCTTGCTGAAACTGAGGAGGACCTCATGCACTTGCTGCGAAGGGTCAAGGACTGCAGCCTTCAGTATGGACTGAGGCTCAATGTCAAGAAGACAAAGATTCTCACCACTGGACCAATTGGCAGCGTCAGGATGGATGACGAAGAGAATGAGATTGTTCACAGCTTCAGTTTGCTTGGCTCCACAGTCAACACTCTTGGCACCAGCAGTCAGGAAATCAAAAAGCGTATTGCAATGGGAAATTCTGCTGTTAGGGACCTCTCTAAAGTACTCAGGAGCAACAGTGTTTCTCTGGAGACTAAGGTGCGCCCGATACAGGCCATGGTATTTGCAATCGCTTGTTATGCATCAGAGAGTTGGACAATGACTAGGGAGAACAGAAGGAGAGTGGATGCTTTTGAGCTATGGTGCTGGAGAAGGGTACTGAATGTACCCTGGACTGCCAGGAAAACAAACAGATTTATCTTGGAGAGGATTAAACCAAGCTACTCCTTGGAGGCAAGGATTCTGGGGCTTCGTCTGACATACTTTGGACATGTTGCCAGGAGGGACGGGTCCTTGGAGAGGGACATCATGCTTGGGAGGGTTGAGGGACAACGCAGGAGGGGAAGACAGTCTATGAGATGGATTGATTCGGTGACTGGGGTAATTGGGATGGGTGTGTCAGAGGAGGTGCATTTGGCGCAGGACAGAGCAGGGTTTAGGGCTGTTGTGCATAGGGTCACTATGAGTCGGAAACGACTCGACGGCACATAACAACAACAACAACATCCCCAAACAATAAACTTCAGACCACAATATTTTTCTTATGAAAGTTGCCTAAACCAGTTGCTGAAATGCAAGGTTCGATTTTGGGAGATCCCACATTTGTCAAAGCAGAACTGTGCTCCACGGACTTTTCAACCTTCAATTTTTCAGTAGTAGATAGCCAGGCTTTTATTTCAAGATCTCTCTGGATGGACTCAAATTAGCACCTTTTTATGTTAGCAGTGGTATGATGATAATGTGCACTCCTCAAGGAATCTTAACCTAGAATTCAATCTCTGTTTTTATCTACTGAGGAAACAAAGCCACTAATGTCAACTCACAAGCAACAAGAAGGGGATAGGTAAGTCGGGACAGAAGAGAGGTTTTTCTCTGGGCAGATGGTTCAAGGTCATGGGTTAGGTGATAAAGATAAAACTACAGTTCTTTTCAGATTCACAGAGAAACAAGTTTCTCATTGTCACAAGAGCAAGAACTCTCAATGCAAGGTGGAAAAGAAGTTGGCTGGAATGATCAGAATTCATCCATTCTTGCATATATTCTGATTGCTAGGTGTGTAAACTAAAGAAATTCACTTAACTGCCCTGTGTCTCCTTTATCTGTAACACAGTAAATGACAGTACTCACCTCAAAGGGTTTCAAAAAGGATGGAAAAGGTACAGCCCATTGCCACTGAGTTAATCCTGACTCACAGAGGCTCTGAGTTGCAGAGAAGAACTGTGCCCCAGGGTTGAGTTGACTATCATCTTCATGCAATCCCATCTCCAGGTTTCTCCTTTGCAGCACTGTTAGGTGGGTTCAGACCTCCAACAATTGGGTTAGTAGTCAAAAAATAAACTGTTTCTACCACCTGGGGACCTTAAACAAATAGTTATGTGCATGCATAATAGATGGATGGATTCAACAGATGGGTTTCTGTGTGGAGACATGCATTGCTCTCAGGTGCCACTGAGTAGACTACAACTCCTAGGGACACGATGAACAATGGATCTGAACCTTTCCCTATGCTTTGCTGTCCTTACCATGTATGTGTGGACACATAGGAAGAGCTATAAAAATGCTATTATTGTGACAACATTATTACTATTATTAAGCAACTACTCTGTTAAGCACAAAACCAGGCTTGGTAGCTCAAACAAGGAAAGAGACACAGGATGAAAAACATAAGAATTATAGCTTTAGGTAAGGGGGGGGGGCAGTAGATGTCAATGGTATGAAAAATGGCAGTAGGGGAGCTCTGGTGGCCTAGTGGCAAGAAGCTGCACTGCAATTCCAGAGGCA
>NW_006399764.1:5662744-5725440 GCF_000299155.1 Elephantulus edwardii | reverse complement strand
AAAAAAACTTAAAAAAAATATGGCGGTGACAGGACTACCTTACCCAGAATAATTAAGGAAAGACTCACAGGGGAGTTAATGTTTAAGATGAGAAGAAGTGATTTGCTTGAATCAACAATCAGCACCATTTGAACAGGATATTAGGAGATGGATTGCATTGGGCAAGTCTACTGTCAAGGGTCTCTTCAAAATATGGCAAAGCAATGATGTCAGTCTGAAGACTAAAAAATGCCTGAATCAAGTAATAGTCTTTTCACTCACTTGCTATGTATTTAAGAGCTGGACATTGAATAAGGATGATAGATGAATTGATGCCTTTGAGTTGTGGTGTCGGTAGAAGAGCACTGAATATCCCATGGTCTGACAAAAGAACAAAGAGGTATGTCTTAGGGAAAATCTAACCAAACTGTTTCTTGGATGCAAAGATGGCAGAGCCTCATCTCCCATACTTTCGGCATGTTGCTGGGACAGGATATCCCTTGGAGGAGGACATCATGCTAGGAGAACTGGAGGGGAGAAGAAGATCCCCAGTGAGATAGCTTGATATAGTGTCTGCAGCAATGGACTTGAGTGTGTCAGAGATGATGAGGATGGTATCGGATAGGACAGGGTTCTGGTGTGTTATTCATAGGGTCACTATGAGTCATACTCGACTTGATGGCACCTAACAATAACAATAACAAGAGGAAGCATATGCTAGTCTTCATATACTTTAGGCAGATTGTAAGAAGGGGTCAGTTCTTGGCAAAGAACATTATGCTTGGATAGGCGGAGGGTCAGAGGAGAAGACAACAACCTTCAACATGATGAATTTGTGTAGTGACATGAAGAATGGGCTTGAGCACAGGAGAGAGTGTTAGGATGGCAGCAGATCAAGCAAGGTCTGATCTATGCTATGAATTTAACTGAGAAAGAACATAGTATGGTCTCAGAACTGTGGGAAGAGCAAAGAGCCTGAAAGAAGAAAGCCAAAGGCAGAATACAAGAAGGATGAGTAAATAGATTGAGGGCTAAGACTGCACGCCAGTATCCATGGGATACACACAATGGTGATCTGAGTCTTAACACATCCTTCCTGCATCCATGGACTTCATTTAGGTCAAATACTTTCAGGAACATAACTAAACACACTCGCGCACGCTCTCTCTCTCTCTCTTTCTCTCTCTCTCTGATTAAGTCAGTTTTATACATAGATGAAATGTGACAGCAACAACAATATAAGACTATACTGAGGATCAATTATCACACCATGAATACCCTAAATTCCTTAATAAATAATGCACTGTCCCAGGTAAACTGGGTATTTATGACCATTTTGTGACTGTCATATTACAGACTAGTAAACAGATTGTTGTTGTTGTTGTTGTTGTTATGTGCCGTCAAGTCATTTGTGACTCATAGCGACCCTATGTGCAACAGCCCTAAACCCTGCTCTATCCTGTGCCAATTGCATTGCCTCTGACACACCCACCCCGATTACTCCAGTCACTGAATCAATCCACCTCATAGAGGGTCTTCCCCTCCTGCGCTGTTCCTCTACCCTACCAAGCATGATGTCCCTCTCCAAGGACCTGTCTCTCCATGCAACATGTCCAAAGCATGTCAGACGAAGCCCCAGAATCCTTGCCTCCAAGGAGTAGCCTGATTTAACCCTCTCTAGGATGGATCTGTTTGTTTTCTTGGAAGTCCATGGTACATTCAATACTATTCTCCAGCACCACAGCTCAAAGGTGTCAATTCTCCTTCTATCCCTAGTCATTGTCCAACTCTCTGATGCATAACAAGTGATTGCAAAGACCATGGCCTGTATCAGGCGCACTTTAGTCTCCAGAGAGACACTGTTGCTCTTGAGTGCTTTAGAGAGGTCCCTAACCACAGACTTTCCCATCACAATACATTTTTTTGTTCTTTTTTGTTTTTTTTTTATTTCCTGGCTGCTGTAAACAGATTAAGTTGGAAAAAGAATCCTAACATTTATCTAATTCCTTCTATGTGTCAAGCAGATACGTCAAATTATTTCATTTTTGTAGCTTTACGCTAGAAAAAATAAGTACTTCAATTTATTACCTTCAGGGGGAAAGATAATTGACTTTAACATAAATACCAAATGACTCTCCCAGGGCCACTCAAATAATAAGATGAAACTTGGATTTGAACTCACACCGAGAGGAATGACTCCACTACTCATTCTAACCCTGTGTGTTCATTCACTGGTAAGCAATTCCCATGAGTCCTATTTAACTGAGTTAGCTCATGTCCATTTACCTTTGACTTTTGACCTTTCTTGTAATAAAAAGTACACCAGCTAAAAGGCAAGATACTGTGAGAAAGCCCAGTGTCCAACTCACTTGTAAATAATAAAAGACTCTATGAAGAAGATCCACAAGGAGGTAGGGGACTTCTTTTAAGAGTAAGAGTTTCACTCTGAAGAAAGAAGCTTAGAGCTCTTGTGATTCTTGCAAATAGAAAACGAATTTGCCTTATCAATTTCTGTTCACTGAGTTTCATCCTCAGGATAATTTGTGAGGTACGGTATCAGCCTCACTTATATTGTAGTCTTTTATCATATGGATGCAAGATATATTTCTGGCTGTCAAAGCTAATCAAAGCATCTCAAGAAACCAAAGCAACCTTATTTACTTCCCTAGAGATCACAGCAAATGTCCTTTTGGAAGTGTTTGTGTGTTTGATTTTTTTTTTCTTTTTTGGTTGCACATCAGAGCATTTAAATTGAGAATAATATATCTTCATTTTAGATGTCATGTGATATTCCTTAAATATTTACTTTAAAAAATAAATTCGAGTCTAAAGCTGGGCAATAATGGGCACTGTATTATTAACAATTTAAATCAAAATTTAATGCTTTTGACATAACAAAGGCACAGATCCCACATTATAATAACCTTTGGCACATGAATAGTAAATTCAACATTGGTTTCTCAGACAGGTAATCCTAAAAGGTGTGATACAGACGAGAGTAGTTAAACACCGCGATTATTGATATACGCTCTCATTCCAATATAAGGGAGGGAAAGAGGTTGTTTAATTTTAATGTTCCCAGAGGTTGACTTTGTTCATAACATTTATAAAATATTGAAAGGCAAGAAGTGGTACAGATGTGAATCTCCCATTTGGTGGATGCTTGGGGTTAGTTGGGGTTTTTTTTCCATTCTTTTTTTTTCCTGGTTGCCCTTGAAAGCAGCTGCCATAAATCTTGGATAAAGCCAAATAAGACTGATGGTTTTTGATCTTCAGTTCATTCTTTTCTCTCCTTCAAAAGGTAAATGATCCTGTGGAATTAGCAGAATGGCTTTCTTCTGGGCTCTGCAGAGTTAAGGCTGTGTGCGTGGCCGTCATTAACAAAGCCGAGCAGTTCCCGTGCGTGGCTGTGCGTGAGCACTCGGCCTGGAACAGCGTTTTGAGTGAGAAAGACTCTTACACATTGAGCTCAGAAAGCTGCCAATTCCCTGCCCCTCCCACCTGTCTTTTAAGTCTCTCTTCTGTACGGGCTCAGCAGAAAGCCAAAGTGTGAACTGAGTTGAGCACAAAGTGAGGCCCCTGATTCCTGGGTTTGTGTTGGAACAAAAGATTTTTTTTTCTTTTCTTTTCAGCCTGACACTAGAAAGAACAATACAAAAAGTTGGAGGAGAAGCAGGATCCAAGTTAGTCCTTGGCTACCTTTGCAGAAAACACTGGGATCTTTCCAACTGAAGCATGCAAATGAGATGGATGCTTGTCTATCCCCAGGGTAAGACACAATGTCACTTTCTCAAGTCCCACTCAGTCACACAGAAGCCATCGTATCCCGCCATTAGGGACGGCCATAAAGGTATTTGTGTGGGTTTGCAACTCTGCTTCAGAGCACAAGGCAAACTCAGTTAAAACAACCACAGAGAGAATCATCGATCTTCATAAATTCAGTTGCAAAGAGAAATTCATCATGTTTACTGTCTTTAAGAAAGGAGCGAGTCTTGTAATAAAATGTTCTCTGGCCCAGATTCTTTGTATTTATAGGGTCCCTTTCTTTCTGCCTCTCACGGAGCATGGCATATTCTAACCCACTGGCAGAGCATGCATTAACATAGCACAATAAATATGTTATATGTCTTAGAATAAAGAATGTTCTTAGAGACGATGAGGAAGGGGTGTTATTTTTTCTGGTAAGTGATATCCCCAAAAAGCTGCAGATGTAACAAACTGCAGAGCTGAAATTTTTGAAGAACATCAAGAATTCACAAAAGAGACAAAAGGTCTTTGTAATAAAGATATACCCCTCATTCCTCACTCCTAAACTATAGCACATATTACAGGAGTTTGTACATTCATTCAACAAATATTCATTCAACAAAAGATTGTTATGTGCAAGCACTAAAAAATCAAAAGTCTAAAAATCCAAAACCGACTCAGACTTTTGTCGTTGTCTTCTTGATAGCCTGTCACTGTTGCACATAAGCATCCAGTGTGTACACTGTCACAAGCTGAAACATCACTTTTTAAAGAAAAATTACCCAGAATGGCTTTAGGCCCCATTTTGGTAATTTTCTCCCTCTAAGGACCAAGGAAAAGTGATAGAAAATACTGTAAGCCAATCTAAAAGCCAGAAAAGTTCAAGGGCTAGAAGAGTATGTCCATGTCACCGTGGTATGTGAGCATTTTTATGGCCCATTTGTCAGAAGCTTTGTGGGGTGTCTTTTAAATTGTGTAATTCCATCAATTCGTGTTAGCACCCTGGAAAATTTATATTAACTTTACTGTCTGCCTTTAAATGATTTCTCAAAGAGGAAGATATCTTTGGACTCGGCTTCTTTTATTACTGTATTTTTTTTTTTATGTCAGACATCTCAAATGAGAAGATTAAACTGTGAAAATTAGTGGGACAAGACTAGGACTGTGGAGTCTGACTGTCTGGATTTGAACTCTGTCTCTACCTTTTATTAGCCCTGGGACATACCACAGATCACTTTCTTTACCTAAAAATTGGAGGTACCAACCCCTATTTCATAGGGTTACAATGAGAAGCCAGTGAGATAAAATCATTAAAACATTTAGGTGAAACTCTAGCACATAATAGACAATAAATAAAAAGCTGTTAAGTTAAAATGTAAATTCCACTGGGAATAGATTTGGACAATTTTAAATACAGGAATGCTAAGAGCAATGAAATATTAATTTGAAAAACTAATGCTATTTCAGCGTATGACAGGATTAGAAATTTGGAATGTTAGGAAAGCCCCACAGATATCAAGTATCTGAGCTTCCCTAAATCATTTAGCATTGTTTCCAATGATTAGGAAGGACTTACTTCTCATCAGTCAAGCTAGAATAACTTTAAACATGAAAAGAGACATTATTTAATTATGTACAAGAAGTAGAAACTAAGATTTAACCAAGTAAACCAGAATAAACCAGAACTTTATTTGGCAAACCAGTCCATCTGACCATCCCTCTTACAACACTCAAAATAATAAGATGGTGAGCTTGGGTGGTTAAGTTGACTCATGCGTAGTCAAGCAATTATTCCCCAAAGGCGATGGCTTGTAACATCCCTAGGACTATATCCACCCACATGTCATCTGTAGCATTTTTATCAATGGCTTGGAGAGAATCATAGACAGGATATTAATCATAAATTTACACACAGCAGAAACCAGAACAGAATATTTAATATGAGAGCTATACACATAGAGTTTCAAATAATCTTTAAACTGGAATATTAGAGCAAAATCTAATAAATCTAAAACTTAAAGAAACAAATGTAAAGTCTTGCCTTTGGATTAAAAGAAAAATCAGTTGCACAAATAGCATGCATGGCAGGCTGAAGATTGCAACCTTTTGTATGAGTAAAAAGTGTCACACGCTTAACATCAACATTGAAATGCCTGCTGCTTTAAGAGAAAGAATACTTTTGCCCCTTTCTGCACTAGAAATATGTAACAGAACAAAACAAAAACAGCAAACCAAATTTAACACTGTAGAGTGATTCTGCCCCATAACAACCCTCCACTGGTTTCCAAGGCTGTAAATATTTCCAGAAGAGACTGCCCAACTGTTCCCCGCACATCAGCTGGTGGATTCAAATTGCTGGCTTTTGGTTAGCAGTCCAATACGCTACGCGTTATGCTACTGGAGTGACCTGTCATAGAATAAATATTTGATTTTAAAAACTTAATAGATTTTCACCACAAGATAAAGTTAAACAATTCAAATGAAAAATGGGCACAGGATATGAACAGACACTTCACCAAAGAAGACATTTAGATGGCCAACAAACACATGAAGACATTTCAAAACCCCTAGCTCTAAGAGAGATGCAAATCTCACCCCAGTAAGAATAGCAAAATTTAACATAACAGCAAGCAACAAATGCTCACAAGGTTGTGGGAAAACTGGAAGCCTTATTCACTGTTGGTGGAAGTGTAAAATGGTGCAACCACTATAGAAGGCAGTATGGCACTTTCTCAAAAAGTTGCAAATAGAAATAACCCTCTAAACCAGCAATTCCACTACTGGGAATATACCCCAAAGAAACCATAACTTCCACCCAAGCAGATATATTCACACTCATGTTTATTGCAGCTTTGTTCACAATAGCAAAGAGTTGGAAACAACCTAAGTGCCCATCAACAAATGAGTGGATAGAGAAGATGTGGTGTATTCACACAATAGAATACTACACTGCATTGAAAAACAAGGAACTCATGAAATATTATTCAAAATGGGTGACCCTGCAGACATTATGCTGAGTGAATTATCCCAGTCACAAAAGGACAAATATTACATAGTGCCATTGTTGTAAAGTGGCACTGACATCAGGGTTCGGGGGAGACTGAGAAAGATGGCATAAGTAATGTACACTGCATTGAAACAGATGAGGGAGAAAACTGTTTAAAAGAGATATATGATTAGGTATTACTGTCATGACAGGAGTCCAGAATGAAGGCTGTATAGTGGAATGAACCTGAGGAAGGGATTGTATAATAATGAAAGAATTTTTCTTTTACTTTTTAAAGAGAAGAGTGAACTGAGGAGGAGAGGGGTTGGCAGGGAGAAAAGAGTAACAATGAGTAAATGGGGAAAAAAAAGATTTTAGTTCTTTTTTACTTCCTCAGCCTGATTCGCAAAAGAGTGACTATTTCTAGAGAATGACTGAAGGGATTTTGTTGTTGTAGAAGGAATCATAATTGGATAATCCCTAGAATAATTTCCAGTGCTAACCAACCACATAAATGAGCCAAACGAGTCCCCATAAAGCCCATTCCAACTCATGATGGCTAGAACAGTGCTCCTTAGGACTGTTACGCTGTGATCTGTTGGGAGAAGTTGGGCAGTCTTCAAAAAGATCTGGGTGCCTTCTCTCTGACGCATTTCTGGACAAATTTGAACCATCAACCTCTTGATTAGTAGGTTAGCATTTATGCTCCTCAGAGATGCTTTTCAATGCTAAATTCCTATCAAGTTCTCCATCTAGTTCACAGTGACTCTACAGTCGTAGGGGTGAATCCAGTCATAGGAGCTCATGGGAACCAAGCACTAGTATCTTTTCTCCTGCTTTGAGAGTTTGCCCTCCTTCTGCATGTCATCACTCTCTCTCTTTTCTATGATCCCAAAGCACTTCATGGTTTTCTATCACACTGAAGGCAAAGATTCCTTCCAAATCTGCTTTTTACCACCAGGCAGCAAGCTCCCTAAAAAGCAGAAGAACATGACTTGTCTGGGTCTTTAATTACTTGAGGAATAATTGAACAAGTGACTGAAAAAACAAGTAAGTCAATCAATGGATAAACGTAAGTCTATACTCTCCTGTCTTCCTTACTAAAGAATATTTCTCCCATAACCTTTAGAGGAGGGGAAAAGCTTTTTATCATTTTTTATTTTTCCAGAAAAAAACACAAATGTTAGAGGGGACTTAGACAACCTTTTGCATAAAATACCTCCTGAACCTAATATAATGGAATCTAATTGTTCTTCTTTGTGGCTTCAGATGTTACATTTTCTTAGAAACAACAAACTAATGCAACTATTTCCCTACACATAGAATCTGTTTCACCAAGTGAAACAAACTTATAACCACAGTAATGCAACTGTTTCTGCTGTCTGCTTTTTGGATTTTAAAGCAATGATGATCTAACACACGCTTTCCTTGGAATATCAGGAAAGGGTCACATATACACTTCCCCAGTGAGATGGTTATGGTAGTTGTAAAAGCCAAACCCTGTGCAGCCTACAGCAACAATGATTTAAGGCCCAATTCTCAGAGAACAGAGTATAAATCCGTCCAGCCAAATGTCCACTGATCTGGAACTAGAAGCCACAAGACAATCATCTTCAAAGAATCTTATAGTGCAACTAATGTGATGCAATAAATTTAAAAGACTGGCTTACTTTGCCCATCTTCCGCCACAGAGGAAAGGGGGATAAAAACAAAACTGCAGAAATGTTGTCGGCCAAGGGATAAGACAAAGACGGGACACACAGTCACAGCATAATTTCTCGGGTTTGCTTATCATTAAGCATCTGCTAAACTTTTCATATGGCTCGCCAACAAGCGATTAATTTCATTTCGGCTATCTCATTTCAACTGAGCATTAGTGTCGTCTTTTCTCTCCCTAGTCTCTCACTCAGCTTGCTTTCTCTTCCCTCCCCAGCCCCCATTCTGGCCAAGAAGAAAAGGAAGTGCTTTAATCCCTCACTTATCTTTAAATAAAATGTTCAGTGATCTCAGGCAAACAATAAGTCATAAAGTAGATGCAGTGATTCAGACAGTAATCTATGGGCACATAGATCACCCTGTAACGGTGCATTAATCACTTCGCTTAAAGACAGGGCAAGAGGAGTGATGTTTTTTCAATTGTGTCTATTGCAACTCAGCAACATTCCACTATTTTTAATCTGGGTCATTTCTGCATAGCGAAATGACTGTGATTTAATCTCGAAACCTTTCCTAACCACACCCCTTGAGCAGGATGAAAGCAGCCCCAGAAAAGTAGAACTCCTTCTGAATACAGACAGGCTGTTTTAAGATGTTAAGAGACCTGTGCAAAGAACCTCGCTTCTCAAAAGCATTCTTTCTACTCTGTGAATAAAAACAGTAAGTCTTGGTGGTGTAGTGCTTAAAAGCATGGTTGCTAATTTCAAGGGTCAAATCCACAGCCAGGACTCTCTGAAAGAAAGACGTCACTGTTTGCTTCAATAAATGTTTGCAGTCTTAAAAACCTAAGAGAACGGACAGTTCTACCCTGTCTTATAAGGTAATTATCAGTCTTACTCAATGCAACAACTCTCTGCTCTAGGAATAAAAATGTGCCATGAAAATGTCCAAACACCATAGAATGGATTGAGAAATTGTGGTACATACCCACGATGGATGGAACACTACACAGCATGCAGGAGCAGTGATTTGGTAAATCACTACCTAAATTGGGAGGGACTGAAGAGCTTTATGCTAAGTAAACTCAGTCACATAAGAATACTGCATCAGACCACTATCGTTGTAGATCGTGTATGAGGATCCAAGGGTAGCGAGGGCGACCAGAGGGGGAGGATGAAGGAGATGGTTAGTCACAGGGCCACAAAATCTGAGGGGTGGATAAAGCAAAGGGGAAAGATCTTGAAGGAAAACAATGTCTACAAACTTTGTTAGAAAACCAGTATAAATAAAAAATTTTAATGTTTTTAAATGCTCCATGAAACACCTGATGTTGAGTAAATGAAGCCAGTAAGAAACACTCAAAGAAAAAGGTGCTCTGTATTAAGTAATTTGTCATATGGATGAGTATAGGTATATAGATATACAGGTAGGTACAGATGTAGAGATAGGAGAAAAGAGAAGTACTTGTTTTAAAAAAACAAACAAAACTAACAAAAAACAATGGTCATCAAGTCTATTCCAACCTGTAGTACCCGTATAGGGAGTTGGACTTTCTTAGAGTAATTCTTGATAGAAGTAGATTTCATCTTTCTCACTAGTGAATTCGAACTGCCTGTCTTTCAATTAGCAGTCCAACACTTGTCTACTAGGCCAACAGAGCTCCACAGAGGAGATATAGATCCATGTAACTGAATATGTGGGTTAAGGCACATATATTCATTGGAAGGTAAAAGTACCAATATTCCTCAGATATAACACAACGCCTTCCAAAAGTGGTTTTCTGGGTATGAAAGCTTAGGATCATGGTCTGATGGGGCAACTCAGTCAGCTGGCTTAAAATAGTTAACAAAACTATGTTCTATATCCCAGGGAAGTGAACTGCATCTGGGGGTTTTAAATCTTCTAGGGGCTGTCTACCACTCTAGTAGATAAAACCACCAGTCTCAACTTGTCACGAGCAAAAGGGTATGAAAGTAATAAACACTCAGGGAGCCACAGCCTCAAGTGCATGGAGCCCGGTAGAAGTACAGGGTGTTGGCTACCACCACGGGCTCTGACCACAGTCACAAGAGATAACCCCACACAGCATGGGAGAAAAGTTTGAAGAATTCAAATATAAAAGGGGGGGGGGGGGAGGAAACAGACAATTGGAAATGTGGAACTATAGAGAACAGAGGGTTTCCTGAAGCACTCTTTAAATCTAAAACCAAATAAATCAATCTTTAGAGGTCATCTTTTAATAAGATATAATGGCACAGCGAATAAAGGATATGACTCATAAGAAAGATGCTCTACTTACCAACCATTTGTGTAAAATCAAAAGGTCAAAAGTAAAAACAAACAAAAAAAAAACCCAAAATTCAACAAATGAAGATAAGGATTCAGGGAAACTTGTTCTTTTGTCAAGTCAGTTTCAACTCCTAATGACCTCATATGTACATGAGAATAAACTGCTGCCTGGTCCTGTCTCCTGACCCCTTCTTCTGTGCCTGAATTCACTACTGCAGTTCTCTTGTCAATCTATCTCGTTGAAAATCGTCTCCCTTTCTACTGATGCCCTACATTAACAAGCTTGATGTCCTTCTCCAGAGATGTCCCTCCTGATAGCACATCCAAAGTATGTGAGAGGGGAAAGTAAGCATCTACTGATGACTTGCCCACAAATGAAAACCAGTGTAAGAGTTCTACCATCTACTACCACTCTTTGCAACATTGTTCAAACCATGTCCACCCCCCTTTTTTTTTCAAAGTTTTAAACTGGATTTTTCATTCCAAGTAAGATGGGTTTGGGGAGCTCAATGCAAGAAATGAAAAGTAATTAGGCATTCAGGAATGTCTGCTGGTCTGTTTCCTTGAGAATAGCAATGGTGGCTGACAAGCAAGTGAAGAGCTTAGTCTTCTCTTTATTAACAACAACAGCAATGACTAAGACTCTTTATGATTGGGTCTCAAGTCTTGTGTATTTCTTCATTACTCTGTCAGGGAGAATTTCTTTTTTGCAAGGGTAGAAACTGAGTCCTTGAGAGATTAAATAAAATATCCAAGGGTATTCGGATAGTAATTAGAAAGGTTGAGTTTAAATCTAGATTTTTTTTCATTCTAGGCAATGAATTTTAATCATTATATTGAATTAGAAATCCTGTTCTTTTTATTTTGTGGTACAATGTGCTCATATATAATACCATATACTTTATTGGAGGGCAGTTTCTGAGACTGTAAATTTTTTGTTTTATTTTCTTCATTCACGTTGTGTTTCATGCAATCATTCCCATATATTATATCTTATAAAATTAATTACCATCTTTTCTGATCCCCACTGTACCTTTCTTAATTCCTTTCTACCCACTCTACTCACTCTGAAGCCCCATGGTGTTTCCCCTCTCTGTCCCTGCTCCTTCTCCTTCCCTTTTAGTTATTCTTCTGTTTGTACATTAATAGGATTATGCAATATCTGTCCTTAGGAGCCTGAATTAGTTCACTCAGAATAATGTTCTCTAGCTTCTTCCATGTTATCTAGTTACTTTCAAAATCTTTTTTTTCTGTGAGTGGTGCATAGTATTCTGTTATGAGAATGAACCATAGTTTCTCAATCCAGTTGTTTGTTGATAGACATTTGGGCTGTTTCCATGTTCTTGCTATTGTGAATAAGACTGCTATGAACATTGATGCACAAATTTCCATTTGTGTCTCAGTTCTATTTTCCTCAGGTACATTCCTAGCAGTGGATAACTGGGTTGTGTGGAATTTCTATGTTTAGCTTTTTGAGGAAATGTCAAACTGCCTTCCAGAGTGGTTGTATCATTTTACAGTCCCACCAATAGTGTACGAGTATTCCAAACTTTCCTGTTAAACTTTGCCATTGATACCGAGGTGAGATGGTATCTCATTGTGGTTTTTATTTGTGTTTCTCTTATTGCCAATGATTTTGAGTATTTCTTTATAAGTCTGTTGGCTATCTGAATGTGTAAAGTCTTTTCATGTCTTCTGTCCATTTTATAATTGGGTTATCAGTGTTTTTCTTGTGGAGGCATTAAAGGATTCTATAATTTTTTTATGAGACTTTTGTCTGAGATGACATTGCCAAATTTTTTTTCTCAGTCCATAGGTTTTCTTTCCACCCTATTGGAAATGTTTTTGATGCCCACAGGGACTTAATCTTTAGAAAGTTCCATTCATCAATGTCATTCTCTCCAGGTTCTTACAACTACACACTTTAATCCCTCACCTCTCTAACAGGCATTGAGTTTGACCATAGATAAAGCAACTGCAGATTCTCAAAATGTAAACAATTTTCTTTTATGTGTGTCAAGATGTGCATTTTTTAAAGAGAGGGGGCATGGTTTACTGAGATAATAAATCTTGAAGAAACTTGTGTCCCCACATATGTTGAGAACCATTGCATTAGACTGTATATTCAAGAATAAAGGCAGCTTTCCCTTTATTGTTTCGGTAGATAATGATTCTGGAAACGAGTGGAGTAACATTAACTAGGTATGGGAGTGAAATGGAGTAAGTTTGTTCATTATTTCCACCTTTACATATCTCTGAATTTAAAAGTACTTGGGAGGATAAACAACAGATTTTAAAAAGTTTTACTATTTATTATTTTTAAATATGTATCTCTATATCTCTATGGATCTATCTGTCTAGATCTATCTAGATCGATTGGTCGATCTATGTATCTATCTAGATCTATCTATTCTATGTAAGGAATGCCAGAACACTCCTTAGCAGCGAGGGTGGTGAGGCGTCATCATCGGATACCTTTGAACACGCTATCAGGAGGAATGGTTAGTGGAGGATGCTTGATAGAGAGTGGGGTCGGTCAAGAAGAGGAGGACTCTCAACAAGATGGACTAACTGAGTGACTGCAACACGGGGCTGTACACAGCAAGGACTGTAAGATGGTGCGGGCCAGGACAAGGCTTTGTTGTTTGATGCAGAGGATTGCTATGAACCAGAACACACTCAAAAGCAACTAACAATGACTTGGAAGGACTGCCAATACTGTTATCATTCTGTAACCACATGCTGAGGAAGGAGTTCTACTGTTTACCTCGGGATTCATTCTCATCTATGCAAAAAACCAAGGCATCACCAAGATCACCCTCTCTTGCCACACCACCAGCATCTTGAATCTCTCGTCTGAGAGCAGAGCCCTAGAAGACTCCATTCACAACATCTAGCAGGCGGAGCTGCAGAGTCCGTAACATAGTCCCACTCCTGGTCTCTATGGATGGAACAGATCCTGGGCAGCAGAGCACTGAGACCCGTAATGACAACAATCCTAACATCTGCTGTCTTCCCAGCAGGATCCAACTGCCCGCTTGTCCAAATTGCTCTCCTCAAAGTTTCCTGGGTTGAGAGCTACCATTCACATCATTACTTGTTGGTCCTTTCATCTTTCAATTTGTCTTTGTTGCATGCCTTCAGTACACACACACATATACACACAGCTCACTCAAAATCACCCATTCACTTATGTACACATACACACAATATAACTTAACACTATGTTTCTGACTAGGGAGGATATTCTTCTTTTGACTTAACCTCCTTGTCTATCTCAGTTCTTCAGTGAAACTCTGTTTTTCCCCAGCTTTAAACATTCTTTTTCTACATTTGGAAAAAAGTTGTTTTCCTTAAGGCAATCAGGAAGATTTCCTGGTGGTATCTAGTCAATCATGTCTTTTTTTTTTTTTTCCCCATCTCCTTATTTTAAGGAAAACGGAAAGGAGAGAAAAGAAAATGTAGGAATAAGCATTTTTGTTCTTATTTTATTTAGGATTGAGAGATCTTTTTCCCCCTCCATTGTAAAAATAAGATAAAGTGATTTGGCCTTTCCAATCTTATATCAACCCTGAGGTCTTCAGTTCAACCTTTCTCCAAAAAGAAAAATGTCAGGACTGAAATGCACCCAATTTCACCTAATTTTCTGTGCCTCACTCTTCAAGAAGATGGATTAAGATGGCTCACCTCGTAAAATGGGCACAACTTACTCGAGAAAATAAGAAATGCAATCCCGTGGTTTAAGTAACTGCACCATTCCAGGGCAGGCTTTAGGCCCTCCGTGTAACTCTCATTTTATAGCTTACTGGGGCCAATTGTGTAATTATACAGAGCGCTCTTTCTATTGGCAACATCCATTGATCCTTAAGTGTACACTCTCTGGCATCCAATAAACTAGAACGATGAGCGAGCAGGGCTTTCTGCTCCTAGAACAGTGAAGGGCTAATTAGTTGCATTTGCAGATTAATGACTTTCAACTAGAAAGGGCGCATGCAAAGGGCTAAGCCACAAGCACAGTGACAGAATGCAAATAAAAGTATTTATAAGGGCAGGAGGAGGGGTGGGGGCCAGGAAGGGCCATCGATTGCTTTTACCCTCTGCTCCGTGACACATTCCAATGAGGGAAGGCGTTCTGCCAGCCTGCCTGCCTGCCTTCCCCAAAGCGAAGGCACACACAGCATCTGTTGATAGATACAAGCAGGGCGGGCAGGAGAGACAGAGAAAGAAATTCTCGACAGAAAGAGCAACAGGGATCAGGAAACCTCTGCCTCTTCTCACCCCAGCCAGCCTTCGCCTTCTCTTTGTCAAGGCGGCCTTCAATCTCAGCTGCCTCTCTTTCCACCCTGCCTCTCACCCTCTCACCCTCATCTATATAAAGGCTGACTTCATAGCTTGCCGGAGCACTTGCTAGGCAGTAGGCAAAATCCCATGTTTAAATTATCTTGTTTATTCTTCTTTCTGAAATGGCATTATGCATCTGGGTTTATTAGTCTCATTAGGGGGTGTGGGGGGCTACTGAGATGTTAATGAAAGTTTATAGAGAATTTGGATTTCAATTTGTTATTGTTTTTAATCCCATCTCCCATGCAAATTCCAAAGTAAAGGCACTAGGCATGGTATCAGGGAGAACCAGTCCCTGGAGAAGGAATCATGTGTGACAGTCACAGCAGTGGAGGAAGTAATACTGCCTCACAGTGAGCCTCCACGGGCTTTCTGAAGCTGTAATTCTTTCTGGGAGGAGACTGCCCGCCTTTCTTCTGAGGAGCAGCCGGTGGATCAGAACTGATAACTTTTTGTTAGCAGCCTGGTAAGTCACGCGTGATGCCACTAGGCCTCTTCCAGGGTGAAGCAGGGTGAGGATAAAGGAACCTCCTCAGAGAAAGGGGTGATGTGGTGGCTGCAGAAGTGGGCTCAGGTATAGCAAAGACTGTTAGGTAACACAGGAGCAGGCGGGGTTTGTGAGTGTGTGTGTGAGTTCCAATCCGCTTAATGGCCCCTAACAAATAAATAGGTTTGTTCAAAGTCATAATCTTGACTTGTAAAATGAAAGGAGAGCAGGCACATATCAGTGGTTCCCAGAGTCTGAGAAATCACTGGCTAAAAATGTTGTTGTTGTTGTTGTGTACCATAGAGTTGAAACTGACCAGTAGCTGACCCTCCAGGGGGTTTTCAGGGGCAGTTAAACACATGGGAGGAGACTGCCCACCCTCCTGCAGAGCAACTGGTGGACTTGAACTGTATGCCTTCGGGATTGCAGCGCAGCTTCTTGCCACCAGAGGCACCAGTTCACTGGTTTTTGCCTTTATAATTATGTTTTAGCAATTGTTACAGCAATTGAAAGGGGGTTGGTTGTTTTTTTTTAAAAGTATCCAATAAAATAGGCAATCTCAGAAAACAAACCAGACTCTAATATCTATTCAAATATATTTAGCTTCCTGAAAAATACACTGTTCTGGTATTACCTATCTCACTTCTCCACATGTTGTTATGATTATTTCTATGAGTGCAAAAACTCCGTGGTGTTGAAATTAGGAGCCTGGACACTGGTCTAGCAGTTAAATATCACTTAGGTCCAGCCTATCCTGATCTAAGCCCCGCTCTCTCAGACAATTTTTATAAATCCTCATCCCATTCTGTTCTTTTCTTGCATTGAACTTACTGCAATTGTCATAAATATATTTTTGTTTACTGTCTGTTCCCCTTATTGTCCACACTCTGTCTTCAAGATTGAAGATAGTGCTTGCCCATAATAAGCGCATGGTGGATGGTTTTGTCTGGATGAACTAAAAGTCTCATTCTAGTGTCTGTAATGCCTGTCTGTGTGACCTCTGGTAAATCATCTCATCAAGCTAATCCTGTGGAGTTTGTTGAGGGGATCGAATGAGAGGATGAATGTGCAAGAGCTTGGCCAACTATACGAGGCTATGTAGCTGTGATTTACATAGGCACAGAAGATGAGGACAAGAATGCTCCTTATCCAAGCTGTATTTTTCCATGCACAGAATTCTGTTAATTGTCTTTTGCATCAGCTTTGCATTAAATTCCTCCTCTCAGTTGAACTATATGACATCAAAGTTGACTTCAAATTTCTATAAGAGTAAAAGTAACCAAAACTGGACATACGACTAACTGCTTTCTACCGCCAACTCTCTCCCAAATGACCACTGTACCCTCTTTATGCTCAGTCTTTATCAGTAACACAGGATGTAGACTCGCCTCAAAATTCAGGCCAAAGAATTGATCTTATCAGAGAGATCATAAAAAAAAATAAGCACCATTCATTAACCACCCTTTCTCTTAGCTACTTAGTATTTCTGGACCCTTGCAGTTTGCTAGGCACTTTTACATAACTAGATTCACTTTACACTATTCCAAATTGTTGTTAAGTGTCATTGAATGACCTATGACTCAGAGTCACCATATGCACAATATCTCTGAACCTTGTTCTATCCTGAGTCAATCTCATTGTCTCTGACACACCTTTTCCCTATTACCCCAGTCACTATTTCAGTCCATCTCATGTAGAGTCATGCTCTTCTGCATTGTTCCTCAACCCTTCCAAGCATGATGTTCTTCTCTAAGGACTGGTCCCTTCTGGTAACATGCACAAAGTATGTGAGATGAAGCTTCAAAACCCATGCCTCCAAAGAGCAGCTTGGTTTCATTCTCTCCAGGACAGACCTGTTTGTTCTCTTGACAGCACCACAACCCAGAAGCATCAATCTGCTTCTGTCATCCTTGGTCATTGTCTAGCTATATCGTGCATAGCAAGTAATTCCAAAGGGCATGCCTGGATCAGGGGCACCTTAGTCTCTAGACTGCACCTCAGCACTCTGGAGAGGTCCCTGACAGCAGACTTTCCTAATCCAAGTAACCTTTTGATTTACTGACTGCCGGATCCAAGAGTGTTGCTTGTGGACCCAAACAAGCTGAAATTGTTAACAGTCTCAATCTCTTCTTCATCTTCGTTTTCTTGGTGTTGAACTTCAATTCATATTGAAAACTGCAGTCCTTGACCTTCTGCAATAGATGCTTAGATGGTTTAACTATTCATAGTCTTATTAACAGAGAACATTGACCCATTTTTCAAACCTGCTTGATTGTCTCTCTGGTATGTACACTCAAGCCATTTTTAAGATTATTGTTCTGTTTGTTAACATTTCCCAAGCATTGGTATTCTTCATGGAGACTTTTTTTATTTGTTTCTTTCTGAACTGATCTCTACATGATAATTAAACATGGAAGTCCATCTAATTCAATTTCCTAAACATCGACTGAGTACTGACAGGACTGTCGTTGTCATTGTTATGTGCCATCAAGCTGAAACCAACTCATAGCTGATGTCTAGAAGATTCTGAGGCAGTGTATGACATGGGAGGAGACTGCCTATCTTTCTCCAGAGAAGCTGGTGGATTCGAATCGCATACCTTTGAGTTGCTAACAGAGCTCCCTATGCCACCAGAGCTGACATTACTAGATACTGGAAATATTTTAAAATGGACATGGACCCTTTGTTTTTAAGATGCTGTCACTTTTTTGGGTTTCTCTTATGATGCTGTTTTGTTGTTGTTGTTGTGTACCATCAAGGTGGAACCAACCCATAGCTGACCCTCTGTCAGGTTTTCAGAGGCAGTTAGTCGCACAGGAGGAAATTTCCGACCCTTCTCTTATGGAGCGGCTGGTGGCCTCAAACTATGTGCCTTTGGGATTGCAGCGCAGCTTCTTGCCACTAGGCCATCAGTACTCCCGTGTCTTATAATATATGCCTAAAATATCTGTTGTAGAGAATTGGGTTCCTGATCTACTAGTCAGGTAAACTGTATGATTATTCGTCTGCATGAACCAAATCCAAAAAAAAAGTGTCTAGTGGTCAGACTGTACCCGTTCACCTCAGTGGCCGCTGGTCTTCAATAGATCACTCATCTCACTGTGATGTAGTCTTTTTCCATATGTGGCCTTTCTCAGTAGCCTGTCTCCAGCTGATGGAATTCAATGGTAAACTCAGAAATAAGAGCTCAGTTTCCAACTTTGAGCAAGTTTTCAATAAATATTTTCTCACCTTCCTCCAAATAGAGATATAAAGCACACACGTTTTGCAATGATATTTTCTACCTTCAGAATCCTTTCCATTCAGATAACTCCGTAACTAATACTAATCTTCATCTTTCTGGAATGGCCACCTAATAGGATTCCATCAAGTTTATGAGCAAAAGATTGTTTTAAAGGTCTGATTCTTTGGCATTTGCTTGTGTCATCTGTTCCTCTATGGGCTCAGAATTTTCTACATACCCTAGGGTCCTCATCTCTTACCTAATGTGCTCTGAGCTACACTTTAAATGTTTCCCTTTCATTACATTACATTTAATCACATGGTAAATTTAAAAGATGAGTCCAGATAAAGATGGCTTGTTAACTTTAATGGGTCACTTTTTATATTTGGGTGAGAGGCCTTAAACCCTTGTAAATTAGGCTAGGATTTACAAACCGTGACAAACGTGATGATAAATACTGATTTCCTAGTAAATTCCTCTAACCCACGCCACCCTCCGTCTTGATGAATTGGTAGTGTTTCTTTCTCTTATTATTTACACAAACGACTTCAGGGTCGTCTTGATATGTGGGCAATATACTTAAAACCATGACAGATCTCATAGATCCAGGCAGAGCAATATATTTTCCCTATTTGACTGCTATTTAAAAAAAATTTAGTAGAATACATATATGAATGCACAGAGAGAATTAAAAACATCCTTTATACCCTATTTAAATTTTTTTTTTTTAAAAAAAAAGAACAGACCATTTTGAGATGGATTTGGAGTTTCCCACATAACTGCTCAAATTACTGAGTCTGTGTGGCTCTTTTTCACAAATTATACCTCTGCAGCAAATTCCTCTTCAAGAAAACTGTAGAGATCAATCAACTCCAGCTATAACATCCTTAATCCCGCTGTTAGACTTTTATAATTTCCTGCCACCAGTGAGTTATGGCTTGACGAGTGTTTAAATATTATACATTGTGAAGTTTAAATAAAGAAATTATTTACACAGGAATATAAAAAAGTATATTGCCAATTATATAGTTCCCTGAACACTTAATCATGCAGCCAAGCGCAAAGCCCTTCAGGAAATCTGTCCTCCACATTTCTCCGTAACGAAGGACGCCTCAGGAAGGGTGCCTTTAATCTCTGCAGTTGAGTTTCAAGCACCTAATCTCACTTTGCAGTGCACTCTGCCACTTCTTGTCAGCCAAACAAAATGCAGGTAAATGATGGAGAAGCTTAGCTTATACCCTTTAAATATTTACTGGCAAGTCTACTCTTAGTAATACATGCTGTAGTGTTAGACTCAATTTCATCCTCGAGTGGTTGGCAGACAATTTGGACAGGCTTACTGAGAAGCGAGGATCTTTCCTGGCTTTGCCTTTGAGGAGAATCCATTCCCTTATCTTAAGTGAATTAGTTTAAGAACTTTCCCCGCTAGTCCAGTATATCAACAAATCAGCCAGGCCCGCTGACGGCTCACTTAACCTAGCGCTGTGATGGAACAGGAGAAAAGTCAGCCGGGCTGCTTCTGTGGAAAGAGGGCCTCTACACCCCCACCAGGCTTGGCCAGTGTGAATTCCACTCGCATCTGTTTCCCCTTATTTCCCAAAGGGAGGTTAGTATGATTTGTAGTCCAGAAAACCAACTTGATTAGGGAGTCATTTTCTTCCACAACAGGGAGCCCAGGCTTGAGTAAGAGGCGATGTCACTCCCAGACGTGCCTGCGGCTGTCTTTAAAACAGAACGATTTCCAGTGTCAGGTGGTCAGGATCAGAAGGTACCCCCACACCGCTGATGGTTGCTTTATTTGGAAAGTCAGAGGAGTCTAAAAAGCCTCACAAAATGTGATTCTTGTTCAACAGCTGAGGTAAGACCGTAGATACCAACACAAAGTGATGTTGCTGTTGTCACCAATTTGATTCCAATTCATGACGACCCCAGATGTATCAGAGTAGAACCACTCCATCGATTTCAAGGCTATGACCTGTTGGAGGCAAATCATCAGGCCTGTCTTTCAAGGGGATTCTAGGTGGACTCAAACTCCCAACCTTTTCGCTTCTTACAGAAGAAATCTGCTGTCAAGGACCTCCTAGGGTGCTAAAGAGCAAGGGTGTCAGTTTAAAAGCTAAGATTTTCAAATGGTTCCTACGAAGCCGAATGTACAGAAGATCAAAAAAGAAACAATGTCTTTGAGTTGCGATGTTGGAGAAGAATAC
The DNA here is from genome assembly GCF_000299155.1 of Elephantulus edwardii. Lineage (NCBI taxonomy): Eukaryota > Metazoa > Chordata > Mammalia > Macroscelidea > Macroscelididae > Elephantulus > Elephantulus edwardii. The sequence continues at coordinate 5,704,525 of NW_006399764.1, read as the reverse complement.
AGACTGTCTCGTAGACAGGAAAAGGAACAAACAAATCCATTTGGAGGAAGTGTGATGAGGGTGGTCTTTAGTAGGAAGATGGTGAAACTTGGTCTCACATACTTTGGGCAAATCCTCAGGAAGCTAGTGAGGGTTTCATCTAGATATCTATTTGTGAAGAAGCTCTGGCAGCCTGGCAGTAAGGCACTGTGCTGTCAACCCAAAGGTGTGTGGTTCAACGCCACCAGACGCTCCATGGGAGAAAGAGGGGTAAATCTCTTCCCATGAGATTGACAGCCGCTGCAAACCCACTTGTGAGTCAGCAAGGGGTCGGCACCGACTTGAGGGCACATAACAGCAACAAAAACATCACAACATTTAGTTGTATGTGGGGGGGAATATCTTGCACAAAAAGAAGTCTGGATGGACTCCCCTTTCTCTACTGTCAACGGTCAGCTCAAGCAATAAGATCTAGGGAATGTACAGAGGAAATCATCAACATTTTTACCAAGTATTTTGTGCTGTTGGGAATTACTACATATATCATTATCATTTTTAAATGTTAATGAAAAAAAGTCATTTTTTCTGCTTACATAACTTTTTATCATACTGGAAAATTTAAATGCTTGGCTCAGTATTAGACTACAGATGAGAAGAGCAGAGCCTAACCTCCGTTCCTGTTTACAGAAAGCACATAATCTGATAGAAGTAGCTGCAAAACAGTTTGTGGACATTAACAGGAGGCTCCACATGGGATTCGTGTGAGCTCATTCTGAACGTCTTCCGGAATGTGCTGATATCACTCAGCTAACGCAGCCCTACACACTTTATAGCTAATGAATTTAAGACATTGGGGGCCTGATCATTTCCTCCTTGCAGCTTGTCGTTTGTCAAACACAGCCCTAGTTTTCCTGGGTATCAGCCTACTTGTCACTTTTTGGGGTAAAATGTTTTCACAAAATATTGTTGAAGATATTAAAGGTGTTTATGAATTAAAAAAAAATGGACAGCAGCTCGGTCCCAATTTGACCTCAAGGTTCTGGCATATAGCCTCTCAAGACTCTCTCAAGCTCTGCCTGTTGCACATTGGCACAATATCAGAGCTAACCCAACAGAGTACATAAAAGACCAGGTTAGAACATCTCTGTTGTTGTAAATGGAAATAATAAGCTTTGGCAAACTCAGAAGACAGCAAATTCAGTTTGACAGTCCTCTCAACTGGCTAAGAACAAAAGAGGGAAGCTGACTAAATGGGATTCGAATTTATTTTATTTGATTATCACATCATTGCAAGAAGAAACTTGTAATGCAGTTTCCCAAAATCACTAATTCAACATTCACGAAATGATGGTAGAAATCAAATTATCATTGGGCCCTACTTTCAAAATCACTGATTTTCAGGCTGAAAGGGAATTTCCAACTTCCTTTTAGCATAGAACGCTGTCTGATTTTTTTTTGTTTTTCAAGCCAACAGTGAGGTGGAACTCTAAGATGTAAGAGAGAAAATAAATCCAAGTTCCACGTCCCTTCGAGGATCAATTCAATTATCAGTTCTGTCCTCCTCTGTTCTGACAGCAGGTGCAGCACTTCTTTCCTGTGATCCTAACCATCCAGCACGAGGTCAGACCTCACAAGTTCAAGGTCTCCATCCTCCAGACATCGAAACTGTCAAGTCTGCCCATTGGAGATAGAGCATGGTTGGAATGCCTTCCATCTTCAACTTCTTTGATTTCTGGGTAACCCAAATTGGAGGAAGTCTCTTTGCGAGAAGACAGAAGAAGATGCACTATGGTTTCAATGGTGCTTGGCTGGTGGATAATGGGATAGAATGAATGCAAATGGAGTTTTCCACTTCATTTATGAAACTGTATTTTATTGTCAAATCCCGAGGAAACGTTGTTGGACTATCTGTTCTCCCCCATAGTGCAGGGGTTGAGGAAGGGGGGTAACAGGCTGAGACTGACCTCTTTGAGAGACACTTCTATCTCATATGCTACAGAGGCACAGACCTTGTTTCGTGTTGAAATTCTTTTCACACTGGTGCACCCGTAGCAGCAGGTGACCCCTGGCAGAGGCCTCTCATCCCTGGGCTCCACACCATTGCCCTCTGTTCCCAAGAGAGAGTAATGCAGGCCGAGACATGGCACCTGCTTAGCATGTTCAGATGTCATGAAGTTAGGCAAGCTTGAGCCCCAATGAGAGAAGCAAGAACTTCGGGGACACCCAGCAAAACAGCAAGTGCAGGGGTACTCTAAGCCTCATTTTAGCCCTGAATCATCTCTTATGATTTAAGTTTTATCTTTCCAAAGACACTCTATTTGACCTACATTCAATCACTTACAGATGATACTGTAAAAAAAATAAAACCTCAGCTTTTTCTTTCATAGAACAATTTGCATTTCTCAGTAAACTGTATAACCTTAGTCCTAAATTTTCACCTGATCGTTTTTTCTCATCTTTCAATTATCTGCTGATCTATCACTGTGAATATGGTTTTCTCCTCATTTACTGAAAATACCATTTTATCTTCCCCCTCCCCCCGGTTCTTTTTGTTTCCTCCTAATGCTCATCTAATTAACAGTCGAGCAGCTTTCATACCAAATCTCTGAGTTTTAACATTTTCCCTCTGATTAGAAGCTTAAAGAGTGAGCTGTAGTGTTTCAGAATTCTTTTTTCCCAGAGTTTTATCCACTCAGTCATCGGACCACCCTTCCTAAAGTAGGTCAGTGCCAACATCCGCCACTAAAACCCACAGGGGTTGCAAAGCCCATGTTCCCTGAAGTGGTCACTGAAGTTCTTTTTGGTGGCAGGATACATAAAGGCCATGTTGTGGTCATCTGAGCTTTGTTACTACCCAAGCCATCTTTAGAAAACACCCTATATGTTTAATCTTTTTGAATCATGCTATTCTATATATATATACTAGTTTATTTACAAAATTAAAATACTTTGTATTCTAGAAGTGATTTTTCCAATTTCCCGCACCGCCCCCATCACGCTAGGCTTCAGGGCTGGAAGTGGATACCTTTTCGAATTTCAATTTGCATTTGAACACTCATTTGTTGAGCACCCACTGGGTGCTGGACATAGAATGAAGTGCTGTGATTTAACAGCAGAGGAAAGCATGGACCCCAGCCTAATGGGAACTCAGTCCACAGCAGTGGTTCTTAGCTTTGGCTCCATTGTAAAATCAGCTGAGAGCTTGGAAAAATTTCTGTGTACAAACTGAAGCAGAGATCAATTTAAAGCAAAACAAAATCAAAACCCAACTCTGGAATAAAGTTCAAGTACTCTAAAAGTTCAAGTAGCCTTGGTGACACAGGGGTTAAAGAACGTGACTGGTAACAGAAGAAATGGCAGTTCAAACTTACCAGCCGTTCCATGGATGGGTGTCAGCTTCCACGAAGATGTTACAGCCTTGGGAATCATGCAAGGCAGTCCTATTTTGTTCTGGTGGCTTAGTCCATAGAGAGCTGTGCTGCTAATCCACAGGCCACATATCTCCGACAGTTCAAATCCACTAGAGACTCCAGATGAGACAGATGGGCAATCTCCTCCAGTGTGATTTACAGCCTCAGAAACCTACTGGAGTGTCAGCTAGGAGTTGGTTCCAATTCCCAGGCAATGACCATCCCTCTCAGTCAGAATTGACTTGATAGCATTGAGTGTGGTTTGAATTTGGGGTGAGGCCCAGGTACAAACCATTTTTTTACCTCTCTAAATGACTCCAAAGTGCAGTCAATGCTGAGAACCCCTGGTCTAGTAGGAGAAATGCATCAACTAACCACACAGATAGAAGTAAGTTGGTAACAGTCACAAAGGCTGTGGAGAATTTGCCACACATTGTGAAGGCTCCAATCCATTCACCTGAATATGCAGCAAAGGCTTATGGGGTGACTGCTCCTTACCAGAAGCTACAAGGGCAAAAGTCTGGATATACATGAGCCATGCTGGCCACGCTCGGTAGCACCGGATCAGAACTGAATGCTGAGTATTGAAAGGTTGCAGACCAAACCCACCTGCCCAAAGGAGCGATGCTACATGATTCACCCCAGGTGGGCACTCAGACCACAAGCAGCTAAAGCAAGAACCTGATCCTCCTCAACTCCAAAAGGATAACTGGTTGGAATCCAACGTTAAGGGGACTAGCTGGAGGATTAGGAAGCCTCCGGATACTCTGCACTCATTCTAGGTGTCCAAGGTGGAGGAAATGGAAAACCTGATCCACCAGCTTCGTTTGCAGATTTTTAAAAGGAAAATAAATTCTGTAAAGCTTTAAGTAAGATTGTCTTGGATTTGCTAAGGGATATGTGCAGAATCCTTATATAATGAGCTTCTTTAAATAAACAAACAGCATTCTGGCTTTACAAAAGCTTCTGGGTACTGGAGAAGTTATTAAAAAATAAGAGAGCTGGTGATTTAGCTTTACCATCACTACTGGGGATAGTCTTCCGGATTGAAAGCTCTTGTCTGAAGCACTATCCCTCAAGAGGGTGCAATTTGTTGTTATTATTATTTACTCTTATTATTGTTAATATATCCATTATTTTAAATACCCTCTGCCATCATACATTTGATTTATACTGTATCTCATGGAACTACACCTAAGATTACCTGTTCATTATCTTTTCGTTTTCTCTCCATGTGTGCATCTCAGTGCTTCGTTTGTAAACCTGACTTCATGCAGGTCTCCAGTGATCATCTCGGTGTCATAAACTGACACTGTTCAATACTGAGGGTCAATAATACCAAACTAGACAGACATCTTTAATGAGAAGTATTTTTTAAAAATCCTTTGCCATGCAATTTTTAATTATGCAATGACATTGTCATTTAAAACAACAAAAGCAAACCATACACTAAAAAAAAAAAACATTTAGAAAGCAAATAGGTTGAGAATTTGATATACTTCTTAAGATCCCAAGAAAAGAACAGCTAAGACTGTATTTGAGTCTAGAGGGGCTAAGAGCTTCATTTTTAATATGTACAGAAGATTTGGATTTAATTGAAACAGCACAAAATCCACATTGTGAACTTACTAGTTGTATTTTATGGTTTGTTGGGTTTTTTCCTGATGCCACAGCATTTGTCTGTCCTGTAATAGATCAGACTCTTAGGGTGGTGTTCTCAGGACAAGTTCAAAACGGAACCTAGAAGTTTTTGCATTATTGCACTGAGTGGTGAGGTCCACCACTTTATGCAAATTCTCATTTGGTGTCAAGCTTACTAAATCTACATATTTTCAATCATTTGCTATGCATCTGAAAGCTAGACAATGAATAAAGATGACAAGAGGAGAATTGATGCTTTTGAGCTTTGCTGTTTGAGAAGAGCACTGAATAGCCTGTGGACAAGCAAAAAAACGAACAAATACGTCTTGGGGAAAGTGCAGTCAGAGTGGTCCTTGGAGACTAAACTGGCACCGCTTCGTGGCACATGCTTTGAGCATGTTGTTAAGAGAAGCTGTTCCTTGGAGAGGGCATCATTCTTGGAAAGGGAAAGGGTAGATGAAAGAGAAGACGACCCTTAACGAGATGGACAGACACAGTGACTGCAGCAATGAGATCACGTATGTTAGAGGTGATGTATGTGGCACAGGACAGGACAGGGTCCAGATCCGTTGTTCATAGGGTCACTATGAGTCATACTCACCTTGATGGCACCTAACCACAACAACAACTCTATGTAGAAACTGGAGCAAATGGAAAATAAGATGAATCTGCAAGTGAAATTAGGATCTAAAGCTTATGCTATAAAGTTTTATTATGAAAGGCAGAACTGCTGCCTCAGAGTTTCCAAAGAGGAAGTTGGTAAGTCGGCTTTCAATCCACAGTCCCTGAAATCCAAGTGGTTTTCACTTTGTTTAGCATGCTTTTGGAAACTAACATGGCATTAGCCTTTTTCCTATTTTCCAACTGTCCTAACATCTGGCTTGAAAAAAATCAAAATGCACAGAGTTTTGGTAAATTAAACAAAACATTTCATGGAAAATCTTTGCAACTCTCAATGTTACTTTCTTAAATTCAGATTGAATTTTCCACCATATGATATGCATTAACCCAGAGCTGAAATTTTAAGTATGTCAGGATCCAATAAGCCCATTTATCTGAGGATGTACTTGAAGAAAAGTCTCTACACAAAAAGCGTCTGAAGAATTCCAGTCAGCATTTCTCAAGCAGGAAAGTGATAACCCTCATCTCTGATAATCACTGCTAATACTCTCGTTCGCCAAATAAATTTGACTTTACCAATCACCAGAAGGGTCTTATACAGAAATAGCAGCCTGGCCTAAAATGAATTTCTTTCTTTTTTTTTTTTTTTTACTGAAACAGCCACTTTAGAAAGATGCTGTAGCTCTGACACTCAGGAAGAAACCTTCAGTGATCGGGAAGCACAACACTCTGCTTTTTTAAAAAAGAAAACAGCTTTTTGGAACTGAAGTCTCTGCTGGCCTAGTGGGTACGGTGTTACATTTCCATCCAAGTCTAGACATTTCAATGCCTTAAGATAAGCATCAGCAGTTACTCTACACTCAAACCCCTCAGTCTTCTGAGAAAAATTTTGAAAAGAAAATGAAAATTGCTCGGAATTCTGCCTACGAAACTGAGAACAAAAGATCCAAAGAAGAATCATTTCCAGTTTTACCAAACACATTAGGTATCTTCTGTTTGCCTTTCTAGATTCACTTTGCACCCTTTTCCAGTCCACCTGAGAGGCTCATCCACACGGACCAATGGGATTTCTGATTTCCAGTTGAACTCTGCCAAAGGGACTCAAGGGCAGGTGATGAGGAATTGTAAGAGAATAGAAACAAGTGTCTGAGGGCAGGGGAGGAAATAACAGTGCAAGGACCAAGCAAGGCAGAAGGATGGAAGGCGTTGACGGTAGGACACAGGAGTTAGATGCGATGTCAAAACCCATGGCAGACAATAAAGCAAAGGGTGAGAAGCCGGGAAGGAAGACAGGTCCATGCAGAAATCGGACAAAGAGAACTTCCCCATCCACACTGCACAAAGGGCATGTGGGTGGGTAGGTGGGTGGGTGGTGCCCCTGAATGTCATCCAAATGGCTGTAATCCCAAAGGGATTCAGTTAGGGTGCCTCATTTCCCAGTGCTGGATCTGAGTTGCTTTAGAAGTAAGTCTAAGACGTAAGAAGCCACAGTTGAAAAGATGTGTTTTTCTATTTCCCAAGTGCCAAGACAGGGCAAAAATAAGTGGCTCATGAATCCTCTGTAATGCCACACTTCAAGTATTTCATTTTAATATAACCCAGTTAGAGAAGAGATGAAGAAATTGGAAGGTCATTGTGGCCAGAAATATTTAAATGTTTTAATATGACTGGAGACATAAATCTACACTTTACTCCCTGGCTTCTTCCATCTACCCAAAACCTTATTATTTAAAGGCACTCACCGAATTTTACTTATGAGAAGAAATGTCTAGTGTAAGGATTATTACATATTCCCATTATACTCCCCCACACTTGAATGATAAGCAATTGTGTGGTCCCCACACACACCCCCCCCCCCGGATGTGCATATGAAGTCTAGCAAATAAGAACATGGAAAAATGACAGGAAGAAAACAAACCAAAAAGCTAAAATTATTCATGGAGCTGATTAGCATATGTATAAGAGACACTGGTACAGATGTAGGATGCTTTCTTTAGAATGTAAGTTCTCAGAGCAGTGACTCTTAATCATTTTGGGAGTTGTGACATCTTATCATCATTTATTTGGCTTTTATGATCATCGCTATCCTCCTCCTGAAGGCGTATTTTTAAACAAGAGGGAATAATGTTATTCTCAAGCATTTGCTTTTCTTTTTACTGCCCTTGAGAATCAGCCTAGAGGATCACACTCAACCGCAGAGGTAGATAAAAGTGGTGTGGAGGCCAGAGATACGTCTGCCCTTTGTCTCTTTTCTTCTGCTGTGTATATTTAGTGACAGTCGCCAATCACGACAAAGAGTGTGGTCAGAGGGGAAGGAACTGTAGGGAGAACTATTATTCCACGAAAGCTTCAAAAGCTGGATAGGGCATTAAGAAGCAGACCTGAGAGGAAAAGGGTGCAGGATGACACACTCGCTCCATATGAAGCTGACCAGCCCATTTAACTAAATGCCATGACTGCTAATGACCTCACTCCACAGAAGTTATCTCTCACTCAGTTCAAGGCCAACTCCCTCAGGGTTTTGTGCAAATGTAAAAGCAAAGCAGCCATATACTTCAGTTTTGCAACTTATTCTACGGCAAAGTTGAACACTTCCTGGGAGATTTGACGGGAAGCTCTCTGTATGGGTCAGAATGCAAGATATAGAGCGGAGCAACCTAATCCTTCTGGGTGCAAGCAGGTCACCCTAAGCTGGAATCTTAGAAGAAAATGAGAAGGGACTTTTTCTACTACATACGATACCAGTGCAGGCTGCCGTGGAGTGAATTCCAACACACGGCAACCTTATGGATATCAGAATAGTACTGTGCCCCATGGGGCTCTCGATGGCTTCGTTTTTCAGGAGTAGATTGCCAGGCCTTTCTTAGGATGTGCTCTGGGTGCACGATCACTTGCTAAGAACATTAACCATTATACTGCCTTTGGATTCCTGCATAAGATGTCATCCATAAATGGAACTTGAGATTGATTACTATAGTAATTCTTTCAATGAATTCTGAATTCTCATTACACTTGTAACCCTTTCATCAGGTATGTAGAGACCAGGTATGATCGTAGTTACCTAATACTGATCAACTCAATGTACATTTTAATATTCTGATCCATTTAATATACCATGGACTGCCCGAAAAATGAACACATCAATTTGGAAGAAGTATAGTCGGAATGTTCCTTAGAAGCAAGAATAATGTGATGATTTTCAATACGCAATCATGAAAGAGCAACTGCTAGAAAAGGACCTTGTGGTTGATACGGTTGTGGTGGTGGTTGGTGTTGTTAGGTGCCATCAAGTCATCTGGGACCCATGGCGATCCTATGCGCAATAGCTCTGAACTCTGTTCTATCCTGAGCCAGTCTCACTGTCTCCAACACACTTACCCTCAATACCTCTATTACTGTGTAACATTCAATCTCCTCCAGGGTCTTCCTTTCTTGTGCTGTCCTCCATCCTTCCCAGCATGATGTCCTTCTCCAGGGACAGGTCCCTCCTGATAACATGTCCAAAGTATGCCAGACAGAGCTTCAAAATCCTTGCCTCCAAAAAGAAACCTGCTTCAACATCTCCAGGACACACCTATTAGTTCTCTTGGCAGTCCATAGGTTCAATACTCTTCAACACTGCAGCTCAAAGGCATGGATTCCTCTTCTATCATCCTGAGTCATGTGAAGTCTAGTCTTGTGAAGACCATGGCCTGTATCTGGCACACCTTAGTCACTAGACTGACAGCATTGTTCTTTAACATTCTCGAAAGGTTCCCTAACCGTAGATTTTCCTAATGCTGGTGTGTTTGGTAAAATAAAGGATTACCGCCATGAAGTGAATTGACACACTGACTGCAACAACGACATCAAACATCCTGATGACTGTGAGGACGGCAAAGGACAAGGTGGCACGTCCTCTGTGACACATGAAGTCAGCAAGAATCAGAAGCGAGTGGAGAGCAAGGCTCATAGTAGCACATGTGCAGAGAGATGTCAAGTGCTGGTTCATGAAACAAGCCCATGGCCAAAATACCCATCTCCCTAGTAGTTTCTCTCCATGTTTCCTAGTGAATCTTTCAGCAGTGGACTGCAGATGGGCTTACTGCAACCCACGCACTGAAAAACACTTGTCTATCCATCTCCAGAACAAGGGCTTCATTTGGCCTCTTTAGGAAAAATCAATGGAGGAGAAAGGCCCTTTGATTTGTCTGATGGTTTACACAGACTGGCTGCCCAGTTTGGTCCAGATCGTAGATTTTGTAATTCCAAACAGATTTAGGTCAATTCTGGATTATATCTAAAGAATTACTTGTGCTATCAACACTTCTGATTCCCTCCTAGGGAGGAAAAAATATTCAATGTCTTTAAAAAGAAATATGGTGTTTCAGGTATAGTAAAATGTCAAAAAAGAGAAAAGAGAGAGGGGAAGAGAGGGAAGGAGGGAGGGAGGGAGGGAGGGGGAAGGAAGGAAGAGAAGGAGGGAGGGTGGGAGAGAGAGAGAGAGAATTGTAACATCATTGCAGAGCTCAATGCTTGCAGTCTATTTAGAAGAAAGATCATCACTGCGTACCATATTTCCAATTGACGGCTTTATCAGCCCAGTCAGAATGATGCCACCAGGACAAAGTGGAAGGGGACGGGTGGGGCTGCAAGACGGAGAAGCGCGTTCAAGCCAAATAGAATGGAAAGGGGAATAACCTTACAGCTAAACAGTTTACTTTTCAAAGGCAGCACAAGGGCAAAATGCTTTGTGCAAAGAGAAAATTAGTTTCCAAAGTGTATGCATTCTACAAAGAGCCAAGTTAATTATTCAAAGCAGAGGCCCATGAATTCCCACAATTTAGTCATTCTATTCTGACACATTCAGCCCCAGCGAGCTGCTTCTTATCACTAAGACTTTGATAATTGGCTTAGACATATCAAATAAACTTTCTGGAGAATTCAGTCGTAAGCAGGTATGACATCCTAATAGGGGTTTTATTAGGCCTTTCTCTGTGCTGTAATGTATTAGCAATCACTGTGACATTTTCTGCTCTGGGGGGTTTTGGCCTTGCTCATTTTTTACACTTGCTAGAAAATAAATTTATTCACGGTAGAGATCTAATCCAATACACTCCTCTGTTTACCCTGGTTTCTAAAGGAACAGGCCTCTCAGAATTAATGAAAAGTGACATATACATCATAGAAGAAAATGCACTGTCCTCAGCCAGGCATAACTGAATAGCAAGAATCCCTACTGATTCGACCAACTTGCGGATTCAGTCCGCGTAGGCTTGGTGTCTCTTTCCTCGGTCACACCTTTCTTTGCTTCTCATTTCATTTTGGGCAAGAAAGGGCCACAGCCAATAGCATGCATGGATTGAAATTTCTCCTTTTTAGCAGCAATCATGGCTTACAATTATTTTTCCCCCTTGAGAAAATGTCTGTTGAATATTGTCTGGAATGTTGTCGTTTGCTCTTTTGCATTTAATATTCTTGATAATAAACATATTTTTAGTTAAGACTATACATTTATATATCAAAAATAAAGTTGGTGGAGATCCATTTGGAAGAAGACAGGAGCCTGCCTGCCACCAGAGAGTTCGGGTGGCACAGTGATTAAACATTTGACTACCAAACTTCTGTTAAAGATTAAAAAAAGAATAGCAAACAGAGTTGATACTGGCTCACAGTGACCCGGTAATGGAATTGCCCAACAAGGTTTATAAGGCTGTAGTCTTTATAGGGTTGTGCTGCCAATCCAAAGGCACGGAATTTGAATTTGCCAGCACCTCCACAGGAGAAGCATGGGCAGTCTCCTCCCAGGTAAGTATCTACGTCTACAATCTCCATGGAGGGTCAGCTATGAGTTGGTTCTGACTTGACAGTTTTCAGCAACAACAGCCTTTACAGAAGTAGACTGCCATTGTCACATCTTTCTCTCTCAGAGTGGTTGGTGGGTTCAAACTACTGACCTTTCGATTAACAACCAACTGCCCAATATTGTACCACCAGAGTTCCTTTTGTAAATTCTCAATTTTATAACATTTTCTTTTTCCAGGAACATACACAGGTGTTTATTAAAAGGACATCAGGCTGGGAAAAGCAAAGGAGAGAATCCCCCTTAACAAGGTAGAATGCTACATGACTACAACAACAATACACTGAAACTCAACAGAGAATGTGAGAATAACACGGGATCAAGCAGGGTTTCACTGGGAGTTATAGTCAGTTCAAAGGCACCAAAACCTAGCAATTAAAAGCTGGAAAAGATGTTGAATCAAACTCTTCCCTAGAACATCCAGAAGAAACACTGTCCTAACAGCACCTTGGCCTCAGCCCGCTGAGACCCATTCTGGAATATTGATCTCTATAAATTATTAAATATCTGCTGTCTTAAGTTACTAAGATTGTGATAATTTGTTACAACAGCAATAGAAAACTCTACAAATTCAAGAGCTGAGTCTTGCTTCACGAGTATGCTCAGGTGAATCCTATCATGTTGAACTGAGTGACTAATGTGAGAGTTGGACAATGAATAAGCAAGGCAGAAGGAAAATTTGCGGCAACTTGCCTTTGAGCTGTGGTGTTGGAGACGAGCACTGCACATCCCAGGGACGACCAAGAGAACAAATAAATATGTCTTGGAGAAAGTACAGCCAGAGTGCCCCTTGGAGATAATATGATGAAACTGCATCTCACACACTGTGGGTATGCTGTTAAGAGAAGCTATTCCCTAAGAGTGGGGAATCATGCTTGGAAAGGGGGAGAGATGGCGAAAGAGAGGAAGACCCTCAACCAGGTGGATAGACACAGTGACCACTGCAATGGGCTCTAGTGTGTCAGGAAGTGTGATGATGGCACAGGACAGACAGAGTTTAGAAGTGTTGTTCATCGAGTCACTAAGGGTCATACTCAACTTGATGGCACCTAACAACAACAATCACGTGTAGTACGTTCCGGTCATTATTTGTGTGATGGACACTCTAAAGTTCTCATTGAAAAGTCATTCCTCCTTTTCTTTCTTTTTTTTTTAATTACCAAGTTCAGATTGGTTCTCAGGCAATGAGAAACTTCAGGAGATGGGACTACACCCACCCTGGGTTCAGTCAATGACTCTAGACCAACCTCAACCCACTCTGCTACTTTCATTCTCTTAGCTCAAAGTTACTTACAAAAAGACATAGAACAGATTTTTAAACAAAAGTCAGAAGGGAAGATTGGCCAGGGGACTTCTGGGTATGTTTTATTCATACTTCAAAATGGCCACAAAGATGGGCTGCTTTCTGTTCTGCTCTTAAATATGTCTCTGTGCTTGGAGCTGCTACAGAATGTGGGTACACATTAAGACATGAGTCAGACAACAAAAGTCAGTACTCTACGTAAAGGCAGAGTGAAAAATTAAAACTATCTGTGTCACTGAGCTACTAAATTAACCAACCCTGGAAAATGCTAATTCCAAACTTCATTCATGAGCCAGTAAGCAGTGAGCCGTAACCAGGGAGCTCTGGTGACCTGGCGGTAAGGACTCGTGCTGCCAACCCAAAGGCACATGGTTGGGATCCAGCAGCAGCTCCTCAGGAGAAAAACGGGCCATGTCCTCCCATGCAATTTACAGCTTCTGAAAACCTACTGGAGGGCGAGCTGTGAGTCATTTCTCACTCAATGGCTAATAACAGCAACAACAACTACAAAAATGTTCCTATTGTCATGACAGCACAGTAGTTAAAACTCATCTGCTCAAGGAAAGGTTTGTGGATCCAATCCAGTGCAATTGCATGGGAGAAAGTTAACAGTCAATTTGTGTAACATTCACAGCCTTAGAAACCCTACAGTGCAGATCTACTCGTGTGTGTTTTTCTTGTTTTGAGTTTGTTTGGTTTTTTTCATTTTGTTATTATTATTAATTTTAATGAAAGTTTACAGAGACTTTGGATTTCCATTCATTCATTGTTGCACTTTTCTCCCTGCCTACCCCTTCCCTTCCCAGTTCACTCTTCTCTTTGAAAAGTAAAAGAAAAATTCTTTCATTGTTATATAATCTCTCCCCTCAAGTCCACTCCATGATGAAGCCTTCGTTCTGGACTCCTGTCACGACAATAATACCTAATCATATATCCTTCTTAAGCAGTTCTCTCCCTCATCTGTTTCAATGCAGTATACATAATCTATCCCATCTTTGTCAGTCTCCTCCCAACCGCAAAGAAGGAAGAATAATATCTGTGTGTCATTACAGTTATTAACTCACAGGACTGAGAAATATCCAACTCTTACCTAGTGTCTGATAGTGTATGAAGTTATGTATGCTCAGGTATCAGTAAAAAATGGCATTAAAGTCACATTCTTATATTCATGCCAAATCCATAGTAAAGCTCTTTGGTAAATTAAGTATAAAGTTCTTGACTTTCATAAAGAATTTAAAGGGTATCTTCAATATTAAACTCTACCTCCAACCTGTCCTCTGGTTGGGGTTGCGGGAGAGATAATTGAGTTAAATGCCCCCAAGTGTAAAGCTCCCAGACAGAGAGTTCTGGCAGTGCTGTGACTAAGGCACTTCACTCCTAACCAAAAGAGTGTTAGTTCAAATTTATCTCTCGCTATGTGAGAGAACGATGATGTACTATTCTGCAAAGACAACCCTAGGAAGACTATAGGGAATTGACTCTCTCCTACAGGGCTGCTATGAGTCAGAATCAGCTCCATGACAGTGTGTTTGCTTTGCCTCTCAATGGTACAAATAACAGGAGGAAAAATGAAGGCCACGTGGTCTGGTTTTCTTTCCCTAAAACCACAAAGGAAGATGAGAATAAAAGAAAGCCACAATCATGTCTGTGAGTGGACAGGCCCACTGCACCTAATAAGTGTGGCCTAATCCATGCCATGAAATCTGGCCAATAAAATTAGTGTTTCTCCTTCCAAAGGAAGTGGAGAGTAGGAAAGGAACAGTGAAGTAAAGGAAGTTTCTCAGAAGGCTTCTATCTTTAGTCTCTTAACCACCAAAGTTTTCCTTTTACAAAGTGGTCAGTGTTGCACCACTCTTAAAACCTTAGTTTCATTCATTGCTGATTTTTACTTTCCTCTACGGCTCGGGTCTTCTTTTATGAACTATCATATTTATAAGCATTTATTTCCCATGACTCTACTAAAAAGTGAAAAATCATAATCACAACCCAGTCCAGACAACATGCAGAATAATTACGCAGTTAAAAATCCTTACCGGAGTGTCACCTCATTATACACAGATGGTGTCTATATGTTGGTTAGCATGCTCAGGGGATCAAGCAGTTGGCCGCGGTGATTTTTTTTTTCCACAAAGCTTTACTTTAGGGGATTTTAGTGGAGACTTTCTGGCCTCCACAAATCCAAGTAGCCCAGAATTCACCAGGGTGTAGTTTGAGTTCATTTCCATAACATAGAAGAGGCTGAGAAGAATGTATGCTTCAATATCTAAGTAGCTCCTCGAGATTCAGTCATACAGATGATCTACCAACGTCCAGGAAGCTTTCCTAGTAGACTTGTCATAGGTTGATCACCAACATGGACATTCACCACTTTTGCACACAAGTCCTTCTTTAATCTAGTTCTATGTCACATTTCTAAATTTACAATTTTTACCTGAAGACTCTGCTCTGGACAAATTTTTTTTTCTGCACTCTAGTGCATCAGGAATGTATCTTTTCTCCATACTTTTTTTAAATCTCTTTGTGGAACGGATCAATCGGGAGGCTAGACTCATGGACAAAAAACAATGTGGCATCAAGATTGGAGGACAACTCATCAACAACCTACGTTGTGTAGATGACACAGCACCTTACATGCCAAAACGGAGGAAGATTTGAAGTGTTCTCTGTGGAAGGCCAAGGACTGCAGTCTTCAATATAGATTGCATCTCAACAGAAAGAAAACAAAGATTCTCATCATTGGCAGTATCATGATAGATGGAGAAAAGAGAGGGTGCTAATAATGTCATCTTACTAGAGTCCACAATCAACTCTCTTGGCCCCGGCAGTCAAAAAAGAAATCAAAAGACAATTTGGGTAAGTCTGTTGTCAGGAAGCTCTCAAAAGTGCTAAGGAGCAATGATTCCAATCCAGGGTGCTAAAGGACTGAATGAAGAGCAATATCTGTCGAGAGACTGAGGTGTGCCTGATCCAAGCTATGTTCTTCTCAATTACTTGTTATGCATTTGAAAGCTAGTCAATGACAAAGGATGACAGAAGAAGAATCTTCTTTTCAAAGGATGCCTTTGAACTGCAATACTGGAGAAGAGTATAGAGCATACACCATGGACAGCCAGGAGAATAAACAGGTCTGTCCTGTTTGATAGGATAAAATCGGGTTGTTTTTTGGAGGCAAGAGTTGTGAAGCTCCATCTCAAATACTTTTTGGTATGTTGTTAAGAGGAACCAGTCCTTAGAGAAGGACTTGGAAAAATGGAGGGTCATTCTCCTTGGAAAGGTGGAGTGTCAGCCCAGAGAGGAAGAACCTGGATGAAATGGATAGATAAAGGGACTGTGGTACTGGGGGCAGCTGTGTCAGAGAATGTAGGGCAGGGTTCAGGGTTATTGTTCATGGCACTCCTAAGAGCTATAGTTAACAGCACATAACAACTCTCTCCTGTACACTGCTTCTGTGTTTTCACTTCTATACTTTTTCTTAGTCTTTTCATCGTCTGGTGCAGTAGCAAGCCCTGGTTTGAATCCACCAGCTGCTCTACAAAAGAAAGATAGGTAATCTCCTTCCATGCAATTTACTGCCTCTGAAAACCCACTGGAGGGTCAGCTATGGGTCATTTCCAACTCAAAGATGCACAACAACAAAACAACTATAAGAATATAGTAAACTAGACTAGCAAAAATACCAAACTACATTATTTTTGCAAAAATTAGTTAGTCTTGTTCCTTTCTTGCTATTCAGAGTAAATAGGCAGTACTTTTTAAAATATGGAACTCAAATAATGCACTTCTTTCAAAATGTTATTAACTGCTTACTGTACTGTATAATTTTAATTATTTCAATTGAAACCCTTTAAAAACTCTTTGTAAATTTTAACTCATTTCGGTTGATTTTCAGTACAATTTACATAGGAATTTATCTTTATGGAGATGTAGAAGAGATGTGTTGTATTTTGATAAAATTCACTTACTGTATGTGTGGTGTAATATCTAAAGAAAAAAGATGACAACTTCTTAAAAAAAAGAATATAGTAAACTGGAAAATCCAATCAGTTGTCATTGAGTTGATTCTCCTTCTTGGCTGTCCTGTATGTCTGAGCAGACCTGCTTCACGTTTTCATTGGAGTAATCTTTCAGAGCTGGATTGCCAGGCCTTTCTTCAGGAAGACATCTGGTTAGGTTCTAACAATCAATTTTAGGCTGGTAGGCAAGTACTTAACCATTTGTGCCTTCTAGAGACACTTAGAACATTGCTCTGTATGTGATAGAGTTCATTCTTTCACAATTTTAAAACATTAAATATAACTGTACTCCCTCTCACTCTTTGCTACTATGTTGGAACTGACTCGTAGCTGCCTCCCTGTGGGCTTTCAGGAGGCTGCGAATTGCATGGAAGGAGACTGCCCACCTTTCTTCCTCAGAACTGCGTATGGATTCAAACCACCCAAGATGTGTCACCTTTGGGTAAACAGTGCAAGTCCCTACTGACGATGCCACCAGAATGCCCAATGCAAGTAGACAATAATACCTTTATTTTAAGACAATAATAACAAATTTGGGGTAGAACAGTGAGGGGATGTTGTCTATGGACTCCAATGGATGATCATTGACATATTTAGAGAAAACCAGCTCATTTTTTTGAATCGTTCTTGAATGACACATTCTCTAGCAAATCTTACTTGACACCCTCTATATTTCCATATGTCTGTTTGCAAAGTAGAAGCTCTAGTTGCTTGATGGTTAGACCATCTGGCAGATAAACAAAAGGTTGACAACTTTAACGTACCAGTGGAAAAACAAGTGGTGGCCTGCTTCCACAAAGATTCACAAACTGTCCTATGGAACAGTTCCATGCTGCCCTGGAGAGTCTACAGGGGTTGGAATTGATTTCACAGAAGTGGATTTGGGATGATTTGGTTTTGTAAAGAAGCAAAAAGAGAATGATGCACTAGAAAGGTCCATCAACCTCATGATTTTCATGGTCTCGATGGAAAAACTCACCTGTTCTCAGCAGGAAGAGTGTCACAAATGAGGTTTTATAAAAAAAAAAAAAAAACAAATGAGGTTTTATTGTATAGAACCCTAAATGCCGTTGTAACGACATCCTGGCCTACTGGTAAGGAATTGTACTGCCAAGTCAATGGTCCATGGTTCACATCTACCAGATGCAGGAGAAAGATGGGCAGTCTCCTCTACTGTGATTTATTGCCTCTGAAAACTCAGCGATGAGTCAGCGCAGGCTTCATGGCACACAACGACAACACTTAGCATTTATGGGTTTAGATTCATTTCCCCACCATGAGTTTATAGAAGGCTGATCAATGCTCTATTGAAAACTCAATGTCAGTTTAAAGCCAGAGAAGAGTAGAAAAAGACAATGCTTTCCCAAAACCAAAGTATTGTGTTTAAAATAGCAATATTTAAACTATAGTCACTTCATTTTCTTTAAAATAATGAATCCCATACATGTTATCCCATCTTTTATCCTCATTCAACAATCCTGACCCTCATCTCTTTGCTGAAATAACATATCATGTCAATCACTTCGGTGATCACTCAGCTATGAATCTTGCCATTAACTAGGAATTGCAGTTTGGATTTGTCTACTCAATCAGGTACTTTCAACAAAGTGCAGACAGCTATACCTTCACATTTTAACTTCTGGAAAGCACGCCATAATTCTCAAAGTATCACTTATGGATGTGATGCTCTCTGACACATGCTGAAAGCCCCTGGGCAAGGAAGGTATTAACCAAGGCCTGGTGACATTGGCATTGAAGGAGAACTCACCAGCCAGCAATTTAGATGACAGAATAAAAAATAATTTGTGCTCCTCTACAGTCAGGGTTCTATCCATGGTAAGCACTCAATAAATAGCTAATTAAGACAGACTCTAACAAGCAATTCAAGCCATGAAGCAAAGCATGACCAAGAGCCTGAAAGCAAGAATAACAGGACCACAAATAGTTCTCTTTAACTGGTGTATGGACTATGAAAATAAAGGTGAGAGATAAGAATGAAAGGCTAAGTTGGGCCAGATGTAGATAAGCCTTCAATATCAGGGTAAATGTATTTACACCTCAGGTAATGTAATCCAAGGGAATGTGGAAATTATCAAACAGTCTCAGTATCACATGTAAGTAAAATGCTTCTGAGGATCATTTAAAAAACAGCTAGGAAAGTATATAGACAGAGAACTGCCAGATATTCAAGTTGAATTTAGAAGAGGCTGTGGCACCAGGGATAGCTATCATTGTTAATATCAGATGGATCCTGGTAGAAAGAAAGAAAAAAATACCAGAAGAATGTCCATTAGGGTTTTATTGACTATGCAAAGGCATTTGACATCACAAATTATAGCTAACAATTAGAGGAATGGGAATTCCAGAAGACTTCATTGTGCCTGTGTGAAACCTATGTCTAGATCAAGAGGCTGTTGTGTGAAAACAGCAAGAGAACACTACATGGTTTGAAACTAGGAACTGTGTTCATGAGAGTTGAATCCTTTATCCAATCCTATTTATTCTCTGTGCTAAGTAGATGAAGACTATGGCATCAGGATTGGAGGAAGACTCATCAGTAACTTGTGTTATGCAGATGAGACAACCTTGCTGGTTCAAGAAGAGGAAGACTTGAAGCACTTACTGCAGAAGGTTACACACTGCAGCTTTTGATATAGACAGCATCTCAACATAAAAAAAAATCCTCACCACCTGATGAATAGGCCACTTCATGGAAGATGGGGAAAAGATTGAGACTGTCAATTACTTCATCTTACTTGGACCTACAATTAAAACACGTGATACTGGCAGATACAGGAGATTCAGGAGACATATTTCACTGGAAATATCTGTAGTCAGGCACCTCTCCAATTAATTGAAGAACGATGATATCAGTGTGAGGACTAAGGTGGCCTGATTTAGGCCATGGTCTTTTCAGTAACTTGCTATACATCTGAGAGCTGGACAATGAGTGAGGATGACAGAAGGAGAATTGATGCCTTTGTTGTGTTGTTGGATAAGAGTAGTGAATATTCCCTGCACAGCCAAAAGAACAGAAAGATATGGCTTGGAAAGGGTGCAACCAGAGTGCTCCTTGGAGGCAAAGATGATGATGCCTCATCTCACATACTTTGATGTTACTAGAAGAGATTATTCCTTGGAGAAGGTCAACATGCTTGGGAAGGTGGAGGGACAGAAAAGGAGAGGAAGACCCTCAACCAGATGGGCTGACACAGTGACTGCAGCAATGGGCTTGAGTGTATCAGACATTCTGAGGATGGTACAAGATAGAAGAGGGTTTACATCATCATAAAGTCACTACTCAACTCAAAGGCAACTAACAACAACAACAACATAGGCAATGGGAGGGAGCTTTGGTGGCTTAGTGGTAAAGAATGCATTGCCAACACAAAGGTCCACAGTTTGAGTCCACCAGCTGCTCCAGCAAAGAAAAACTAACAATCTCCTCCCCCACAATTTACTGCCTCTGAAAACCCCACTGGAGGGTCAGCTATGGGTCAGTTCTAACTCAAAGGTACAAAGCAACATGAGTAATGGGAGAGAACTCTGGTGGCACGAAGTTGCCCTGCAGTCCCAAAGTCTTGGAGTTTGAATCCACTAGCTGCTCTACGGGAGGAAGATGGACAATTGCTTCCCGTGAGAGAATAAGATATGAGTAGTTCTGACTTGATGACACACAGCCTCAGTGGCATGAGAAATGGGATACATAAAGGAAGATTCGGAGCAGACAAGAGTTATTGTTAGCAGTGGGCTTTACAAAATGCATTATGGAAAATCATGGAGAACAGCTTCGCAAGGAGATTAAAAGAAAAGAGACTGAATGAGACGTCACTCCAGGGGCCAGTGAAGTCTTACTTTACAGAATTATTATTTATGATCTGAGACGGGTAGAAAAAATGGCCTCTGAGTCTTTCAGGGACTGAGACTATTCTGATCACATGACTAGTATGTTGCAGAACAAAATCTAACAACCAAGTCCTCTTATCTCCAGTACTATCTCTTTGTTTCAATCAGTGTTTTCTATGATGGATACAAAAGAGAATTTCCATACAATCTCCATTTCCCTTGGCATATAATCCTTGCTCTTCTTAAATCCAGAAGTTTTAAAAACAGGAAGGTTATTTGGTAGAAGACCATCGAAGCAGCATACTATGATGTAAACGCAGGTTCCAATAGGCAGCTGAGTTCAAATCCTGACTGAATCATTAATGTGACTTTGAACACGTTACTAGTGTCCTTCTTTTATCTGTAAAATTGATTAGGAACATACCATATTAAGTGTGCTGCAAATATTCAAAAAATATAATCCATGGTTAGTAAATTAATTCCGTGTATCTAGGACTTTTAAATATACGAAGTAAGAAAACATATTCAAACTGTTTAACCAGCATGAGTTTGCTGAGCAGGGTTCATGCTGTTCTTCAGACTCAAATGTAGCTCCTCATCGCTGCTAAAGTAAGTTACCTGTTGCCAGGAAGAAGGTATATTAAACAATGAAAAAGGAAAATATTACTCTGAGCATTTTTTGTTTAAAATACAGCCAGGTAGGCAAAGCAAATCCTTGTCTAGCCAAGAAAATATCATAAACTATATCCACTCGAAGGTCAGGCTTGTATATTCAGTTTCCAATGGTATATGTTTATGCTAATTTATGAAGGTACATTGTGCTGATTACAAATGAAATGATTTTGCTTGGCAGTCGAGAGCAGGAAGACAAATATCAAATCTCAGTGGCTACACTTCCAGCTGTTTGGCAAACAGAGATAAAAGATAATCCCTGACTAAATAGCATTACTTTCAAGATAAAAAATCAACTTTCAAGTGCACTGTGTTGAATAGGAAAAGCCAGGTTGACTCCAAAAGTTCCCAATAATTGGGTTGAATAATATTTATTAAAAGAACTTGTGTACTGTGTCGAAATTGACAGGAGTGGTGCTTTTGGGCACAGCATGTGGCTAATATCTGTAATTAAGGAAAAGCTTAAAGAGCATCTGCAAAGTGAGTGCTTAGTTTGACAAATCTCTCTGCAAGGAAACTTGCTGGGCTTCATTATTGTTTCCAATCAAAGACACATAAAGTTTGAGAGTAACATGTTGTTGTCTCTCTTCATAAAACTTCATGACTTCCATAACTTTTTGGACTTATTAAGAAGAGCATGACTGTCATGTTTCAGTCTTCACCCTCATCCTCATTTCCAGCAGGCACTTGTCTCTAACTCATCCTTACCTCTTCCTTTACCCTTCTACCCACAAGTCCCACCACCGCTCCACCAGCAACAGAGGCATCAACAATCCCACCATTGACACCAACTCTATGATCACTGATACAAGTCCTAGTTCCATGTTTCCTCCGTCATTATTACCTCTCCTGGTCCATCAGTCATTCAGCACCCCTTGTCACCACCTGTTCTGGTACTCTATCATTTCACACGGGCATCATCATTACAGTCAGGGCTCACATGGGTTCTTTTCCCACCTCCATATGTTTCAAAAGCTGCTGACTTCTCTGACTTCTGTGTGTACAACTTCCTTCAACTCAAATTGTTGATCTAGACAAGTGACAATATTGACTTCAGTTTTATTGCCAATAACTCACTTATATTTATATGATAAGCCCAAATTCTATTTCTGTCAAACTACTTACAATTTAGAGTGCATGCATGGAAGCAGGACATTCTTCTAAACTACTTTGTCATCATAATTTTGGCATCATAGCTTTTTTAGTGATTATTATTATTTTGAAATGCATCCATTTCTCATCCTTCTTTACTTCACTACATCAAAAATCCCTGAAATCAGAAGATCTGCACTGAAATTCTCACTATAAGAAAATTTTGGAGGACAACCACTTGACCAACTGACTAGAAGAAATCTATATTTGTTCCCATTCCAAAGAAAAGTGGTCCAATCGAGTGTGGAAATTATCTAACAATATCATTGATTTCACATGCAAGCAAGATTCTGCTGAAGATTATCCAAAAACGACTGGAATAGCACATCAACAGAGAACTGCAAAAAGTGCAAGCTGGGTTTAGAAGGGACTTGGGGTACTAGGGATTATTGCAGCTAATATTAAACGGATCTTAGCTGAAAGCAGGGAATACCTGAGAAGTGTCTATCTGGGTTTCATTTATTATGCAAAGGCATTTGGCTGTGTGGATCACAACAAACTGTGGCTGACTCTGAGAAGAATAGGAATCCCAGAACACTTGATTGTGCTAATGTGAAACCTATACTTGGACCAGGAGGCAGTCATCAGGACAGAAAAAGAAAACACGGCATGGTTCAAAATTGGGAAGGGTATACACTAGGAATGTGTCTTGTCTCCATAGCTTTTCAATCTATATGCAGAAGAGATTATTTGGGAGTCTGGGCTGTATGAGGAGAAATTTGGCATTAGGATAGGAGGAAGATTCATCAACAGCCTGCTTTGTGCCTGCTTACTGAAACTGAGGAGGACCTGAAGCTCTTGCTCCAGAAGGTCAAGGACTAAAGCCTTCAATAGGGGTTGAGGCTCAATATCAAGAAAACAAAGATTCTCACCACTGGGCCGATTGGCAGCATCAGTATGGATGGTGAAGAGATTGAGATTGTTAACAGTTTAAGTCTGCTTGGCTCCACAATCAACACTCTTGGCACCAGCAGCCAAGAAATTAAAAAACGTATTGTGCTGGGAAAGTCTGCTGTTAGAGACCTCTCCAAGATACTGGAAAACAATGATATCACTCTGGAGACAAAGGTGTGCCTGAGACAAGCCATGGTCTTTGCTGTGCATCAGAGAGCTAGACAATGACTAGGGATGATAGAAGGAGAATTGATGCCTTGCAACTGTGGTGTTGGAGAAGAGTATTGAATATACCACGGCCTGCTAAAAGAATGGACAAGTTCGTCCTGAGGAGAGTTAAACCAGGCTTTTCCTTGGAGGCAAGGCTTGTGAAGCTTCATCTGACATACTTTGGACATGTTGCAAGAAGGGACTAGACCTTCGAAAGGGACATCATGCTTGCGAGGGTGGAGGGACAGCTCAGGAGAGAAAGACCCTCTATGAGTTGGATTGATTCAGTGACTGGGGTAATCGGGATGGGTGTGTCGGAGACAGTGCAATTGACACAGGATAGAGCAGGGTTTAGGGCTGTTGTACATAGGGTCACTATGAGTCTTTTCGATCGCACATAACAACAACAATTATTAGATGTGATAAGCACTGCAATAGCAATAGTTCATTTCCTGCAAAATATATTATTCAAGTTCATTTTCTGTTGAACTAGATCACAAACACATATTAAATGCTTTCATTTAGAATTTTCTCAACTTCAATTTTGTGATGTGAAAAGATTTGATCAGCCTTTCTATGAAGATGGTGCTGAAAGCCTAGAAGGAAGTCCCTACCCTTCCAAAACTGATGCCAAAGCAAAGGCATTAAAGGTCAAGAAGGTAGTCCTGAAGGGCGTCCACAGCCACACCAAAAAGAAGGTCCACACATCAACCACCTTCAGGCGACCTATGATGCTGAGATTCCAAAGGCAGCCCAAATACCCCCAGAAGAGCGCCCCCAGGAGAATCAAGCTTGACCACTACACCATCATCAAGTGTCCACTGACCACTGAGTCAGCCATGAAGAAGATAGAAGGTAACAACACACTTGTCTTTATTGTGGATGTCAAGGCCAACAAGCACCAAATTAAACAAGCTGTAAAAGAAGCTCTGTGACATGGATGTGGCTAAGATCAACACGTTGATTAGGCCTGATGGAGAGAAGAAGGCCTACGTTCAACTTGCTCCTGACCATGATGTTTTGGATGTTGCCAGCAAAATTGGGGTCATTGGGATCATCTACACAAGAGTCCAGTGGGCTAATTCTAAATACAAATTTTTCTCACAAAAAAAGAAAAAAAAGATTTGATCATCTAATATTTCTCAAGTCAATCAACAAACATGTTCATGCATTGTATTATGAAAGGATGCTTTGCAAAGAACATTGGATTATGTGAGTACATAAGGCAATAACAATAGAGTACATTAGGGGAGAAGTGGGGAGTAATCTTCAGTTATGGTAGAGAATTGTGCTGGATATCCTTCCTCACCTATCCCAGTCTCACACTGTCTCCTACCTTCCTTTGTCTGTGTCCCAGGAGGTTGGTTCCTCATGATTGACGTGTCATCTGAACTTCCTTGGCAACTGGCCTCTAGTCAGATACAAAGGGAGGTAATGGAAATAAATAAATGGGTGTGTAGTATTTTCCCACACTCTACTACTTCTAACACCATTTCATCCAGATAGTCCCACTTTATGAGTCTGCTGGGCTCACACAATGCTATTTCCTTTCTTTATTCTGTTGGTTCTTTGGGTAATGCCAATTTCCCATTATTGCTAGTACCTAGGGTGACTCATCTTTTCTAACCTTGTCCACACCTCTGAAAATCATCAGCTCCACAAGGGAGCTCTGTTGGCTTACTCCTTAAGGAGCTGTGTTACTAAGCCAAAGGCTGGTGGTTTGAATC
Source organism: Elephantulus edwardii (assembly GCF_000299155.1). Lineage (NCBI taxonomy): Eukaryota > Metazoa > Chordata > Mammalia > Macroscelidea > Macroscelididae > Elephantulus > Elephantulus edwardii. The sequence goes on along the minus strand of NW_006399764.1, from coordinate 5,679,215 downwards.
CGCTAATAGTTCAAAGGAGAAAGATGATGCTCAATCTCCTCCCTTGAGAATTACAGTCTCTGGAGGCTCAGCTATGTGTGGGTTCTGACTCCCTGCTGAGAAGTTCTGTTTCTTTAATAAGAATCCCTCAAGTTGTACCAACTGGGGTGAATTCCGTTTTCTAATGATGCTTTAAGTGAAACAGCAATAAAAAGAGACATGATCTTTACACCATTCAAACATCTTGAGACTAATCCATCACGAGAATCTAGACTACACTTTAAAACATCTCAATAATCTGCTTAAAACTATCATTAGGGAGCTCTGGTGGCCTAGTGGCAAAAAGCTGCACTGCAATCCTAGAGGTATGTGGTTCAAATCCACCAGATGCTCTGCTGGAGGAAGGGCAATCTCCTCCTGTACCAGTCAGATCTGATTTGATTGTGTTGTTGTTGTTGTTATGTGCCGTCGAGTCGCCTGTGACTCATAGCGACCCTATGTACAACAGCCCTAAACTCCGCTCCGTCCTGTGCCAATCGCACTGTCTCTGACACTCCCATCCCAATTATCCCAGTCACTGAATCAATCCACCTCATAGAGGGCCTTCCTCTCCTGCGCCGTCCCTCCACCCTCCCAAGCATGATGTCCCTCTCTAAGGACCGGTCTCTCCTCACAACATGTCCAAAGTAAGTTAGACGGAGCCTCAGAATCCTTGCCTCCGAGGAGCCACCCGGTTTAACCCTCTCCAGGGCAAATCTGTTTGTTTTCCTAGCAGTCCATGGTATTCTCAATACTCTTCTCCAGCACCACAGCTCAAAGGCATCAATTCTCCTTCTATCCTCCTTGGTCATTGTCCAACTCTCTGATGCATAACAGGTGATTGCGAAGACCATGGCCTGTATCAGATGCACCTTAGTCTCCAGAGAGACACCACTGCTCTTCAGCACTTTGGAGAGGTCCCTAACACACACAAAATAATAAAACATAAAAAATTTTAAAAGAAAACTATCATTAAGAACTATACCACTAGAATTCTTAAAGCAGAGGATAATATGCACTTTAGACCAAACATCTGTTATACTTACTCCCTCACTCATTGCTGTTGAGTTGGAATCAACTCGTACGTGAACCTCCAGCAGGTTTTTAGAGGCTCTAAATTACACGGGAGGAGAGTGGCCATCTTTTCCTGAGTAGCCACAGGTGGAATTGAACATTGTGCCTTTGGGTTGGCCACACAATATTCTCCTGATTAGGCCACTAGGGCCCCCTATCCTTCTTGCTAAGCCTTTGAAAATCTGAACAAGGGAGATAAGCTTCAGCAGAGGAAATTGGCTCGTAATATTAATAATTTCCTACAATCTATAATGCCCTAATTTCAGAAACACTTTTATATCCTTCATATCATTTGACTTAAATACTGCATAATTAGGAAATCAAACTGTCCCAGTCTGAATGAGAAAAGCGAACTGAAGAGGATAAAAAAGAACATTGAATAATAGCTGTATTGTGAAGAGTAAATAACATTTGGAGAATAGGTATACAGGGCAATCTCATCTAATGCAATTGTTTCAAGTCTTGTAAAAAATTGGCTATAAAGCAATTTTCTTTTAATCAAAACCTATTTTTCCATTGACTTACATTACAAAGCCAAAGATGCGTTCCCCACAGGAAATATTTTAGCCCTAAGTCTAAATAAAAATCACATTTAACAATGCAACGGACCCCTCTAAAGTCAATTATCTAAAGGAAAAGCTATAGTTTTCTGAAAAAACAATAATCACACTCAAAATAATTCAGAAGATACAAATAAAGTCTCCAGAAACACATCCCCTTAAGGACAGATGTACATGGAAGCAAAATCACCAGAGGCTTAATAGAAGCCTGGCACAATGAAAAAGCAAGAGGTCGCCTTTAAATCTAGTTATAATTATCATGAGGTGCAATTGAAGGGTTTTGGAGGGCCGGCTCCTCTCAAAAACACCTCAGTCTGCTGCTCTCTGGCATTTCATCCCTGCTGACTTTCTCCTTTGGGTGAAATACTCCCTTCTTTCAGCACTTTTTTTAGAACTAGAAATAAACCACTAAAAGGATAACTCGTTCCATCTGAGAAAACAGGTTCTACAAATCGTAATCTGTACGCCATTTGTCTGAGACCCACCAAGGATGTTTAGGAAAATGCCTATTCTTGCTCTGCCCCCACACATCACTCCCCCGTCGCTGTGGTGGGCGGTCAAGGCCAACTCACCGAAGCCGATGTGGGCGCAGTGCTCCATCCGCAGGGTTTCTCAGGGGCGGACTTTCAAAAGTGGATCACCAGAACTTTCTTCCAAGACAGCTCTGGATGGACTTGAACCTCGAGCCGTATGGTTAACTGCAAAACCTGATACCTGTCCAGACCATGCTTGCTCTAAGCCTTCTGAATCATCATCCGAGACTGCAAGTGCGGCACTTCTTGGAGGCCATGCTAACACTGGAAAATACTGCTAGTGTAAGGGAGGTTATCAGGCACGTTTCCAGGGAGGGAAGGTTATCAGCTGGTCCTGTGAGACTTTGCGACTCCAGAAGCACAGGTGTTGTTTATTCTCTGAGCTTCTAGAGCCTTCCCAGTTGCAGTCACAATATCCTCCCAACTAGAGGATCTCCAGACGTCGCAAAGCACATGTCCATGCACTCTCTAACTTAGCTCTTAGAGCAGTTTAGGCAAGACTTTTCTTCACAGCAGTGTTCTTTATGAGAAAATGGACTTTCAGAGAGATTAAGTGTTTTATCTCAAGGTTACACAAAACTGAAATCCCTAACCAAGTCTTTGGATGTTACTTCTCATGGTCTGAATCTGACTTATAGAACGTGGAGAGCTAAACAGCCTTTAAAAGTGAACAGGGAAGCGAAAAAGGAGAAGGAGACTTAGACTGAAATCTCAAATAATCAAATGATGAGAGCATTCAGTGAGATTTTTTAAAAATTCTTCTGTTGGACGTTTACAATTCAAAAGAAATTGCCCTGGCTCTCAACAGCAAAGGCAGATTTTAATACCAGAAAACACTGGGCTATAATCAAAGGCCGACAGGAATACCGCTTGTTCTGTCATTTTCTTTTGCGTTATGTTCACAGGATCTTTCCTTAATGTAAAGTGAAATTTTACATGTTCTGCTGCACTGGTGCATAGTGAAAACAGGTTAGATTTCGAGTCAGAAATAAGCCAACAATGATCTTTTTAATCAAATTTTTTATCAAGTAGAGTTTTAAACACGCACAGAGCAAGAGAATAGTATGATGACCTAGCATGCATCAGTTAGCTAGCTTCAACAACTGCCAAGATGCTGTCATTTGGGGTCAGGGGGTGAGGAGTGAAGAAATTTTCCTAAATCATCATCCTTTTAAATCATCTAATGGTGTGTAAATGTACAAGTGAATTCCTCATTGGAAATCTCAAAATATTTCCTGAGTACAGAATCAAATATGTATATTAACAAATAAATGTATACACATCCATCCGCACGTAGTTTTAAGGGAAATGAATTGTTTCTCTCGTGAGGAAGCATACAAAGTGCCTGCTTACAGCTCAAAAATGTGTGCGTTTTCACAATCTGTTTGATAGCAGGCAGTAACGGTCAGGAAAAAAAAATAAAATTTAGTCCTTACAGTCTGTCCTGTCTTTAAGCAAAATGTGTGCCATTTACTTGAGAGCTATATAACAGATGTGGATTTAAAAGGAAGAGACCAGTTATAAAGCACTAGGGGAAAGCTGTGCAGATGTCCCTGTTTTTAATGTGTTATTATGCAGCTCCAATTTATCTCACTGCAAGTGATCTAGACTTCATGAAACGGCTCTGGATTATGGATCCGCCAGCACCCTTTAATGGCCTGAGGTTACGAAAAGAAAAACACATTCTTAAACTTGGCCATGAAAGCCTTGCAGGATGGTGTCCTAACCCCATGACATGTGATACAGAAGCTGGAAGGAGAGAAATGTTTAGGCCGGCCTTCATCTAAGAATATACAACCCAAAGGGGCTTGGTGGAAAGGCAATTTCAAAGATCTCCTTGTGGAATGGAGCATTAGATAGTCCATCACCCCAGAAACATGGAAAAGTTTGCAATTAGGAGGATAGAAAAGTATTCTTTTGTTGCCCCCCAGTTATAATTTTCTACAGGCCCAGTAACTATTACACATTGCATGGGTTGGTTGGTTGATTGGGGTTTTTTTTTCCCCTGTGCCAAGCATTCCACTGGCCTAGTGGACAGAAAGTTATGCTACTGAGACCATGGTGGGTGATTTTAATCTGGGGCCCTCAGGCCTGGTTCAAATTGTTGCTGTTTTTGGTGAAACATTCTTCTAGGTGGTATAGCACTGGTCTGTGCATTGCTGGACAGAGGTAACTCGTGGTTGCTGTGATGCTAAACACTGTGACACTGATGTGTCAAATGCGATAACAGTTTCCCATGGTGGACAGTGTTCAGTGGAGCTTCCTGATTAAAACAAGCTTGGAAGCAGGAGTGGCATCCACTTCCAAAATTACTTGCCTCTGGAAACTCTATGAACAGTGCTCAGATCTTCCATTCATAGGGTCACTATAAGTCATCTAGGATTCAATGGCACCTAACAACAACAATGTTATCTCACATAATTTATATCACCATTTGAGATAGTGCTAGTGGATTTCAGATGAGAAAGTGGACACTCAGGTCTAAGTTACTTACTGGAAAGTGGCTGACCCAGGATCTTCATTTACGTAGTTCTGATCCCACAGTCTTTCCAAGAACTCTCACTAGCAATGGGAGTGGCTACAGTGACTATTACTCTTTTTAGCATAATTTGGAAATTATACATCCCCTTTCTTGATTCAGCAATTATATTTCTAGAAATTTAACTTGAGGGAACAAAAGAAAAGAATTCTTGGCAGTGTAACCAAAGATATTCATTACAGTGTTATTGACAATCTAAAAACCAGAAACTACCAAAATACTGATGCTGATTAAATGTTGAGAAAGCCACAGTGGAATAGTATATAGATGTTCAAAATATTGGAGGTAGGGTTTACACTTGCACATCATTTCTATTTATTTAGAGTTAAAATATCAAATTATATAGAAGATAATTGTGTGTATGTGTATGTGTATGCATGCATGTGTGTGTGCCTTTTTTTTTACTTCTTTTTTTTAAAAGCACTGAAAGATCTCAAAAAACACACAACAAATACTAATGGTTTCAATTTCTTTGCATTATTTCTACTTTTTAACAGCAGTATTATTAAATAAAAGGATAACTTCTATTTTGAGGCAGTAAGTCCCTGCTGGTTTTCTTCTCAAATTCAAACTCCTCATCCAATCCGCTCAGGCTTCTTTGATGGCATCAAGAGATAGTTTTCAGGAGATAAAGATTGTGTGTTGCCTTTATTCAAATGTCTTTCAGTTTGCAAGACCTCTCCAAACCACTGGCGGGGAGATCAGTATTTTTGAAAAATTACATATCTGACCCTATTCTTAAGAAAAGCAATCTAGGAGAATGTGAAAAATTTAAAATAATATCAATAATACCATATGCAAGCAAAAGGCTGCTAAACATCATTCAAAAACAGCTAGAATAGTAGGTAGATAGGGAACTGCAAGAAATTGTTTCTAAGGTTCTATCATGTACAGTGTATTCAATATCCTCCGTCAACACACAAGTCAAAGGAACCAATTCTTTCATCTTCCTTATTCAATGTCCAACTTCCACATGTATATGAAGCAAATGAAAACATCATGTCTTGAATGAGGTTGTTAGCTTCAATCTTTCACCTTGCTTGGGTCTACAATCAACACACTTGGCACTAGCAGATAGGAAATCAAAAGATGAATTGCTTTAGAAAAGTCTGCTGTCAGGGACCTCGCCAGAGTGCTAAGGAGCAATGATGTCTAGAAACTAAAGTGCACCTGATCCAAGCCATGAACTTCTCAGTTACTTGCTATACACCTGAGAACTAGACAATGACTAAGGATTCCGGAAAAAAATTGATGCCTTAGAGTTGTGGTGTTGGAGAAGAGTACTGAACATACCACGGACTGACTAGAGAAAAAAAGAGGTTACAAAGATTTTGAAGCTTTGGGCAAGCTGCCAGAAGGGACTAGTACTTGGAGATAGACATCATGCTTGGAAAGGTGGAAGGACAGTGCAAGAAAGGAAGACTGTGGATGAGATGGATTGACTCAGTGACTGGACAATGGGGGCAGGTATGTCAGAGTCAATGAGATTGGCTCAAGATAAGGAAGAATTCAGAACTATTGTGTATAGGGTTGCTGTGAAGGGCAGACAACTCAACAGCAAGTAACAGCAACAAGCTAGAAAAACAAATAAACATATATTGGAAGAAGTACAACCAGAATGGTCCTTAGAAGTGAGTGGGTGAAGGACATCATTCTTAATAGAAGGTCAGTAAAAAAGATGAGACATCTTAAAAGATGGATTGTTACAATGGTGGCAACAATTGACTCAAACAGATTAACAGTTTGTGAGGTTGACACAGGACCAGGAAATATTCCCCTTCTATTGTTCCTGAGGTCCAATCATAGAGTGACTGTCATTCAAAAACAACTTGACAGCACCTAACAACAATAACAACCAACACAAAAAAACACACATTATTCTTTGATCCAACAATTGCTCATATAAGAACAATCTTTATCCTAAGATCAAGAACTCAAAAATTAATCCATCTATCTATGGTCAACTGATATTCAACAAAATCTATCAAATGGGAAAATGACAACATCTTCAACAAATGGTTCTGGGAAAACTAGACTGCTACCTGCAGAAAGTTAAAGCAGGATGCACACCTCTTACCATACATAAAAACCAACTTGAGGTAGACCAGAGACCTAGGGGTAAAGCCTAAACCCATAAAGATCATAAGAGACAAAGTAGGACTAATCTTAGAAGCTTATTCTGTGGTATAAAAAGTCTGAGAAATACATGCAGAAATACACAAGAAGGAAAGGATAATATTAATGAATGGTACCTTCTAAGATTAAATCCCTGTGCTCACCAAATACTTTTTCAAACAGAGTGGGGTCGGGGGGAGGGAAAGGAAAAAAAAACCTGATTGGGAAAAACATTTGGCAATACCATCTCAGACAAAGGTCTCCTAACAAAAGTTTGCAGAATCCTACAGGGCTTCCACAAGAAAAAGTCTGATAACACAATGACAAAATGGGAAAAAAAAAAAAAATAGAAAGACCTTTCACAAAGGAGGACATTCAAATGACCAACAAAACATGAAAAAAATGCTCAAAATCACTGGCAAATAAGAGAGATGTAAATCAAAACCACAATGAGATACCATCTCATTCCAGTAGCAGTGGCAAAGTTTAACAGGACAGCAAGTAATAAATGTTGGAAAGTATGTGGAGGGTTAGGAACTCTTACACACTGTTGGAGAGATTGTAAAATGGTACAACCACTCTGGAAAGCAGTTTGGCATTTCCTCAAAAAGCTGAACACAGGAATTCCATATGACTCAGCTATTCCACTGCTTATAATATACTGCTAGAAGATTAGAATTGAGACACAAAGATTTGTACATCAATGTTCACAGCAGCATTATTCACCAGCATCATTCACCATCACAAGAACATGGAAACAGCCCAAATGTCCAACCACAATTGAATGGATTGAGAAATTGTGGTACATTCACATAATGGAATGCTATGTAGCATGCAGAAACAATGATTTTGAAAATTACTACATAACTTGAAAGGGACCAGAGAACATTATGCTAAGTGAACTGAATTTCATAAGGACAAATACTATGTAAGATCATTATTATAGAAATAGAAAGATGACTAGCAAAACATGTATCAAAGGGGAGGGAGGAGCAGAGGGATGAGAATGGGTAGAGGGGAATCAGAGGGTCACACAATTTGATGGGTATAAGGATAGGTGGGTAAAAGGAATGGGAAAGATCCAGTGGGAATCTAGACAGACAGGGCAATGATGGGCAGATTTCAGTGTTGATTAATTTTACAAAATAAAGTGAATGGGAATGACTGTATGAAACACATGTGATTGAAGATAGTGTAAAAAAACGATGTATATGAATTTTGTAAGCAAACCAGTACAAAAGAAAAATTCATTTAAAAAAATAAATTATGACATATCCCTCTAGTGGTATAAAATGCAGCTGTTAAGATGAATGAGATAGATCTATATATATTTCCATGATAAAAACATACAAGTTATGTGAGTTAGTGGAGAAATTCAAATCACATAGCAACTCAGTTAGTTAAAAATAATAACAACAACAAAATAACAAACTGCATGGCAAGCTCATATAATGAAAAATAATGACAATAATAATGCTTATAAATGCATAGAGAAAGGGGGCAAATATTCTCAATGACTTTTTATTTGAGTAAGATGAGAGACACAACATAGTATTATATATATTGTCATTGAAATATTTTAAATTACCATGCATTATTTTGATAATTAGAAAACAAAAAAATGATACACTTTAAAATCTAATTTATGGATATGAAAGGAACATCAACTATGAAGCAAAGCATGAGTTTGTTAAAGTCTGAAGCTACCATTTTTGATGGTTCTATTTCTCAAGGCCCTTTGAACTTTAGGCAAAGAATGAGCCTTGTGCTGTAATTCTATTACCTAACCCAATAGATCTGACTGATGGTAAATGGGATGGGAAAATATCGAGAATGGTCTTTTTTCTTTTTTCAAAATGAACGAAAGTCTAATATACAACCTGGCTGTGCAATATGTAATTGGAAAAAAATATTGCCCTTTGGTAAAAGAAGTGACCTCCAATGGGCAATAATTCCTCTAGATTGAACATTTTGTTACAATTGTCCACTGAAACTTAAAGAGGTTATTTCCTTGATCTGCAGGGCATTCATTTTCTACTATAAGCATCCCACAGTGTAATGTATATACCCTACATATAGAAGATTAATAGCATTTCGCTGGTGCTTTTCCCCTGAACTTGTGGATACAAGTGGTGCTCGTGGAAATGATTTGGTCTGAATCACTTTTGAGCCCCAGGATTTAAGCATTCCTGTCTGTTCTTTCCTTTCATTGCCACCACTGTTGCTTATCCCCTTTTTTTTTTTCAAAAAAAAAGGTCTCTAATGGCTTATAATTTGTAAGAAGGTAAATACAAATCTTTTCTATCAAACAGATTGGTTAAGTGTTAACTTAATGGACAAAATTGAGTATTAGTACACACTGACACACTATTTTGGGGACACAAATTAGCACACTTTTTCCAATAGACATGCTGGTAATCTGTGTTATGATGTAAATGATAGCCATTCCTGTGGTCCAGGATTATGAGTGAAAAGAGTGTGTTCAGTGAAAAATTACAAACACCTCACCCTTATCAGTAGAGTACAAGTTCGTTGTTGTTTTTTTTTAAAGTAGAATGTTCAAACAACATAACACTTGAAATTAAATATTTCATAGGCAAAAGTGTGTGATATCTGAAATTTTTGTTTTAAAACAGCTGATTGACAGTCTGGATGGAGATGAATCCAGAGGGTAGTAAATCTGAAACAACGTTAGATCAGTGATACAGAGGGTTATAAAATATTTTGGATGATTTTGTGTATATGTTAAGTTATACCATAAAGTAAAGTTCAAAGTAGTACACAGATTTAAATTTATGGGAAGAGAAAGATGAGCAACTTTTTGGTTACCAGAATCTGTCAGTATCTTAAAATTTATCCTATGCATATAATTATATATACTATAAAAGCCTATTATGAGGAGAAATTCCTAAAAGGATGTGCATGCCTGGTCAATGGCATGCCTAGTCATTTCTAGGTGGTTGATTTCATTATATTCTTTTGTATGGAAACTTTTACAGTAAGTATAATTGATTTCTATTGTAAAAATAAAGATATAATGGTAATCATACTCCCCTACCCAATTTTTCCATAACAAAGTTTCCTTTTTCTCCCTCCTTTTCCAGAGTTCTTTAGGGAAGCTTCCACCAGTGGCTCTGTGGAAGGAAGAAGGGCAAACTCCCTCCTGTGCAATTCACATCCTTGAAAATGTGCTGGAGAATCGGCTCTGAGTCAGTCCAGCCTCAGTAATGACTGAGTAAATGTACCTGTGGTGAATTTGACACTTCCATCTTCAAGAATATAGAAGGTCAAGGAAGAGAACCTTTCCAACATTAATTACTAAGCATTTTGAATCCGTACACATCAACCCGCATGTTTATCAGCAATGAAGTCTTGTCATTGTGAGCCGTTTCCTTGTATGTGTCTTACGTAGGACATGTGACAAAGATTCCCCAAGGCCGTCATTACTCCCTCTTCATGTATCAAGAAACTAAACTGTTACTTCTGGCTAGAGAAAGAAATGCTCTCTTCCTCTCTTTCCCTTCCCTGCCAGTCAAACCTTTGAAATTCAAGACAAACATCCAAAATGGGTTAAATCCCAGGAGATGAAAAAGGTAACCTCATTGTGGAGAACAAATAAATGACTCACTCCCTATTTCCATGTCTGTTGTAGTTGTTATTGTTAAGTACCATAGAGTCAGAACTGACCCATAACTGACCCTCCAGAAGGTTTTCAGGGACTGTTAATCACACAGGGAGAACCCTGCTATCCTTCTCCCATAGAGCAGCTGGTGGCCTTGAACCTTGTGTCTTCAGGATTGCAGTGCAGCTTCTTGCCACTATGCCACCAGATTTCCATGTCGAGGGCAGCAGTAACCAGGACATTCTTCCAGGCTGGAATCTGTATGGATTACAGAGCAGCTATCTGCACCCTGTAGAACTGGCAATCAAAGCAAAGCCCGTCTGTCTGTCCTAAATCTGACTCTGAATCAACTCTGACTAAAGCTAAAGGAGCAATTTTCACAAAACAACAAAATGGAAACGAGAGACACGTAGGAAAAGAAAATGTCTCCGAAGAACGTGACCTAGAGATCCTCATCACAGACGTACATTTTACTTAGCATTTGCTAAACACCTACACCATAAGACTACCCTCGTAGTAGGTGCTAAACCAAAGATCAATGGTTCAAATGCACACGCATCACTGTGAGAGAGGAAGACGTGAGGCAGTCTGTTCCTGCAAAGATGGGCAGCCTGAGACACCCCGTGAGGCAGTTCTCCTTTGATCCACAGGGTTGCTGTTCGCTTGGAATTCATGCAATATCCCTCTCACTCCTCGCCTTTGAGTGATTCCAACTCCCAGCAACCGTCCATCAATTTTGCGAGGCAGTGACTTAACCAGAGGGGACTGTCTGTCTTCCTCTCACAGAGCAGTCGCTGGATCTCAACCAGTGTCGCCTCTGGTTAGCAGCTCAACTCTGTCCAGACAAGGCCATCACTTCTCTGTAAGGAAAACCAAAACCCAAATAACAGCCAAACCTGCACTGTCATTGAGTCAATTCTAACTCAGTGCAACAGATTTGTTTCCGAAGAGATAACAGCCTAGAAAACCCTGTTGGTGGTGGTGGTGTTATGTTCTATTGAGTCAACTACGACTTATAGTGAGTGACCCTGTGCACAATGGCTCTGACTCCTGCTCTGTCCTGAGCCAATTTCACTGTCTCTGCACACCTATCCCCATTACTCCAGTTACAGTGTCAATCCTTCTCATCCAGGGTCTTCCTCTCCTACGCTGTCTCTCTACCCTTCCAGGCATGATATCCTTCTCCAAGGACTGGTCCCTCCTGTACATGCCCAAAATATGGAGCCTCAAAATCCTGGCCTCCAACAAACAGCTTGGTTTCACCCTCTCCAAGATATATCTGTTAGATCTGCTGGCAGTCTGTGGTATGTTCAGTACTCTTCTTCAGCACCACAACTCAAAGGCATCAATTCTTCTTCTGTCATCTTTGGTCATTATCCAGCTCTCTGATCACAGCAAGTAATTGTGAATACCAATGCCTAGATCAGGCATACCTTGGTCTCTATACTGACATCATTGCTCTTCAACACTCTGAAGAGGTTTCTGACAACAGATTTTCCTAATGCAATTCATCTTTTGATTTCTTGTCTGTTGGTGCCAAGAGTGTTGATTGTCAAACTTAGCAAGCTGACACTGTTAACAATCTCAGTCTCTTCTCCACTTTGATGCTTACCAAGGATGCAAGGAACAGGGAGGGAGAATCATTAACTAGACAGCAGACACATGCCAAGTTGGGTAACAGGAAAGACCTATTAGAGGAAAATTCAGCACAACATGACCAAGGCAAAAAAGACACACAGGTCCAGAAGAATCATAAGTATTTATGACAAATAATATGACATACAATCTTGAAACAATAGTAACAATAAATAATATTAATTGATATATGTTGCTGTTTGCTGTCCAGTCAGAACTGACCCACTGCTGACACTGCAGTGGGTTTTCAGAGCCAGTACATCACATCAGAGGAGGTGGCTCCACGCTTCTCCCCCAGAGCATCTCATGAATTTGAACCATGTGCCTTTGTGATTGTACTTTAGCTTCTTATCTCTAGGTCAGTAGAGCTGCTATGAATGGATGTGTAGTAAGTAGATTTTGGAGGTCAGAAGGAGTACATTCACATGCACATATAGACATGATTGGCGATACGTCTACATATATCTATTTGCAAGTGATAGGAAAATATCTATATGTATCTAAAATAGATCACATAGGTTGCACAATTATGGAAACTCCTTAGTCATAATCAAACATCCTGCTTGAAGACAAAGAGACATTATCTTAGGGGACTTCTAAGCCAACTGGTATAGATAGCATATACATCCTAATCTGGCAAGTATAATCTGAGGTTTTTAAAACTTGCAAGCAGCCATCTATGCAACTATTGGTCCCTTCTTATGTGGGGCAAAGGAGAATGAAGATAAATGAGACTTAAGGATGCAATTAGTTCCACACGAATCACAGACTCCTCTAAACTGAGATCAGAAGAACTAGATGATGCTTAGCTACGACTGCTGATCACTCAGACCAGGAGCACAGCAGCAGGTCCTGGTGAGAGCAGGTGAAAAGCGTGTGACACAATTCAAATTCACGCAAAGGACCAGACTTACGGACCCGGCAAGAGGCTAGAAGAATCCCTGAGGCTATAGGCCTAAAACAATCTTCTAGCTTGGAACTGAACCCATCCGCAGAAACCAGCTTTCAGCTAAATAACAGGCCAGACTTTAAAGTAAACACAATCACTCAGGACAGAGTACTGCTTAGAACCATTAACCAGAAGAAATACAAAGGGTAACATCTGCCCAAGATGAAAGATGAGAATGTAGGGAGGGGCACAAGAGCCAGATGAATAAAAAGGGAGAACCTGAGGGGAATAGGGGGAGGACCAGCACACTGCAGGGCTTGCAACCAATGCTACAGAATGGGTAGCCTATGACATACTAGATGAAAATTACTTGCTGCTTAAACTTTTACCTGAAGCATAATAAAATGTTCAAAGAACAAACAAGTAAAACCTCATGGGGCAGTTCTGCTGCCACGTGGGATCATTATGACTTGACATTGACCTGACAGCTGCTCATCACATACCTGATAAAGGCCAAAACATACATAGTCACTGTGGAAAACATTTGCAACTCTGTGAATTAATGCAAAGGAGTTAAGTATTGAGCTTCTTCCCCAAAGGTCAGGGGTTCAAACCCCCATCCCCCCACCCCAGCCACTTGGCTGGAGAAAGCTGAGACAGTTCACTCCTATGGAGATTTACAGCCTTGAAAATCCATTGTTGGGTCACCATGGGACTGAATCAACTTGAGGGCAGTGGGTTTACAAGAATTGAACAGTAGTAAAAGCCATTAACATGCTCTCCTAAGCATTTGATTCTGTGGATTCAAGTCAAGAAATAATTTCTCATTGTACACCTTCCCCAGTGCTTATGGAGCAACCAAAAAAGATTATTATTTGAAGATCCCACACTTTTAGGAGGAAATGTGAAATAGCGCAGAAAATCATCCAACAGGTCAGCAATAAGAATATTTTCGCTCTTTGGCCTCCTCTTTAGACAAGATGGCCACGCCGAGTCCACCCACGAGTACTCCTGCTGCCACCCCAGCCCCAGCACCGGCTGCGGCTCCTGTTCCAACCTCAGCCCCAGCTCCGGCTCCGCTCGGGCTCAGACTCCTGCCCCCTCCTCGGCCCCGGCTCCTGTCTCGCCCTCGGACCCCAACGCCCCAGCGACTACGCCCGCCAGCGCGGGCCGGACCTCGGCCGCAGCTCAAGCCCCGGCGCAGACCCCGGCAACGCGGCCGCCCGGCCCGGCTCTCCCGGGGCCCTTCCCTGGCGGCCCCGTGGTCCGTCTGCACCCAGTCATTTTAGCCTCCATCGTGGACAGCTATGAGCGATGCAATGAGGGCGCTGCCCCGAGTTATCGGGACTTTGCTGGGAACTGTCGACAAACACTTAGTGGAAGTTACAAATTGCTTTTCAGTGCCCCACAATGAGTCTGAAGATGAGGTGGCTGTTGACATGGAATTTGCTAAGAACATGAATGAGTTACACAAGAAAGTCTCTCCAAATGAACTCATCCTAGGCTGGTACGCTACAGGCCACGACATCACAGAGCATTCTGTACTGATTCATGAGTACTATAGCCGAGAGGCCCCCAACCCCATTCACCTCACTGTGGACACCAGCCTCCAGAATGGCCGAATGAGCATCAAGGCCTATGTCAGCACTTTAATGGGTGTCCCTGGAAGGACCATGGGAGTGATGTTCACACCTTTGACAGTGAGATACGCATATTATGACACCGAACGCATTGGAGTTGACCTCATTATGAAGGCCTGTTTTAGTCCCAACCAGGTGATTGGACTCTCAAGTGACTTGCAGCAGGTTGGAGGAGCATCAGCCCGCATCCAGGATGCCCTGAGCACAGTATTGCAGTCTGGAAAAGTGTCAGCTGACAATACTGTGGGCCGCTTGTTGATGAGTCTGGTCAACCAAGTACCTAAAAGTGTTCCTGATGACTTTGAGACCATGCTCAACAGCAATATCAACGACCTGCTGATGGTGACCTACTTGGCTAATCTCACACAGTCACAGATTGCCCTCAATGAGAAAATTATAAACCTGTGAACAGGCCCTAAGAAGCATTCCTGCCACTCTAGGCTCAAACCTTGGGACTTAGAGTAAAGGAAAAGATAGTTTCTTTGAGGCCTTGAGTCACATTGAATCAGGCAACTGGATGACTTAATCTAAATAAACATACCTTGCCTTTTGTAAAAGAAAAAAAAAAGAATATTTTCATTGTCTGGGTCTTAGTTGTGCTACTGTCTTTTGGGGGCTTTCTTTTTTTTCTTTTCTGTATGTTAGTATGGAGCCCAGGGCCTGGATGCTAGAGGGAAACACAGGAAACAAATAGAACTAAACAGAACTGACAGACTTTGGACAAAGTCCGACAAGGTACAAAAGACTCATTTCATCAACCCAAAGGTGTTAAAACAAAAACAAACAAACAAATAAGAAGGAAAAAACACTCATAACCACCAAACTAAGGAAATTAGACTCGTTTTATTCAAAGGTACTTTAAAATGAAAACAAGAAAAGAAAATTTTTGTGTCAAATGAAAGCTTTCTTCCCAGAATAGACGCCTCAGATTAGTTAATCACCCAGGATTAAAAACACATGCTGAACATTTCTTAGGTTTTTGTATTGCCAACATGTTTGAGTGTTCAAGCCAAAGCCAAAGATTAAAGATCGTTATATTTTTGTTGTGAGTTTTTTTACTGCCAAATGCAAATATCTGACTGTAAGTAAGTCATTACTCTCCCGCTGCTGTGGTCTGATTAATTCTCACAATATTAGCCAGCAATTCATTTTATCCCTTGGCATCACAAGTCCAGTTGAGGGAGATAAGTGGCTGATAAAAGATCTCTGAGAACAGTTATAAATGATTCACTTTAAAAGAATAATAAAGCAGCCTCTGGATAAGCACAGCTGAGTAAACCCCCATACATTGCACAAAACTAAATTAGTTTAAAAAAAAACACCAAACCAAACTTCCGCAAATTACAGTCAATAATCTTCACTGTCACCCTGCTGCTCACAAAACTTTTGAGAAGAAACTTAACGCTGGAATGCAAATATTTAATTAGATTTTAATGGTGAGGTTTATTTTTCCTAAATCTGGTCATCTGTCTCAATTACGTTCCCCATTTTTTCCAGTTAACCAGGAATTGTCCTCCTCCTGGGCTGTGGGGATGTTTTCTCTTTCCTCATTCCTGTTCACTGGTTGCTTTTTTCACAAGTGCAGCTTTTGAGGGGAAAGAGATCCCTTTGTTCTCTTCTCTTTTGGAAGAGAAACACTGGCAAAAATGTTTCCTTCTTAGAAAAGTGTGTGTGTTGTGCAATGCCTTTAAAGCTAATTGTCCTTCTGTCCTATTAACAGCTAATCTTCAGTAGCTAAACAATTAATTGTCTTTTCCTACCTCGCTGCACAGGGCAATTAGCGTGCATTTATATTTATTTAATGCCCAATTAAATTAGTTGGTATATGCTTTAAAAGTCTAAAGGC
>NW_006399764.1:5641820-5662644 GCF_000299155.1 Elephantulus edwardii | reverse complement strand
AAACTTGTCTGTAGTTTAGATGTTACACAAATTCCCAGCTCTCAGTGAAATGTGTCTATTCATGTCCTTTTCTCCAAAAGCAATATTTAAATTGGTTATTTGTTCCAGGAAGCATAAACCCCATGACAACTGTTATAAAAACACATGTAAAACAAAAGAACCACCAAAACCCCCACAATCAAATTCACTGTCTTCAGAGTCGATTCCAACTTGTAATCTTACTCGGACCCTCCAGTGAGTAGGTATCTGAGACTATAAATCTTGTTGGGATGATTCAGCACTTCTTCCTCCTGCAGAGTGGCTGGTCAGTTCTAACAAGTGGTCAGTTCTGACAAGGGACAATTCTCCTAGCAACCAAACACCAGGGCTCATTTCACAACCGTGAAGAAGCGAGAATATTGCAACTATGTTCTAGATCTTCTTGTTTCAGACATCAAGTTGTATATTCTGCTTCAGAGCCAACTTTCTATATTGAAATGTTGAGGGTAGAACTCTGTGAACCACCTTTCTCCTTTGTCAGATGCTGTTCTGACACATCCTGACAATAGTTAACACGCTAACTGCTAACTAAAAGATTGGAGACTCAAGACCACCCAAAGGAAACTTCAAAGGTCCTAACAAGCTGCTTCTGAAAAGTCTCTCATCGGAAAGCCTACGGAACACAATTCTTCTGTGACCCATAGGCCACTTCAGACATGACTGGACAGTAACTAGTTACCTGTATGTTGCTTTCTGCTACTCCACCCACAGAATGCACCAAGGAAGGTCAGAGCACAAGTGTGAGAAAGGACTTGTTAGCACTGTCAGCTCTCTTTTCCTCTAACCATCTCCCCATCGTGGCTTCTTCACCTAGTCATCTTGCTCCGGCAGCAGCAAACACTTTCAGAAAAAGCCTCATCTCAAACTCTCAGAGACGCCAGCTTCCATCCCAAAGCGGCCTTTCCTCCAAGCATCTACATTTTAATAATTCCTCCACTCTTTGTTCTATCAAGTCAAGAGCCAGTAGCTGCATCTTCTGTGTGATGTTCACTTTTTTGCCTTTTCACTCATTAATACTTTTCATATCATTTTTTAGAAATCTCCTGTTAAATTAACTGGTTTGATTTTGGTCTCAGGGTTGATGATGATTGATCCACTCCTTTTTCCCTTTCAGATTAGGTAGCCCTCAATTGGAATACCAGCCCACCAGTAGAGCAGCTGTCTGACCTTGGGAAATGAGCTAAAATCCCTGACCTTTCATTTCCTTTTCTGCAAAATGTTTGTAATAGCCTAGAGTTGGCAGGACAAATGATACAATCTACATCCAGTAGCTCGCTCATAATCAGGGTTAAAATGATTCTTCCTTTCCCCTTTCCCTTCTTTAAATTTGAGCTCTCTTTCCATTTTGAATAGATAGGAACTATGTTCTTTCTTTACCGAGAATAAATTCCTTCTTTATCCTTCTTGACAACTTATATTGTGCCAATTTCAGTTCTCAAATCATCCCCATTCGCTCCTCAGAGATGCCTTAATTCCAGGTGCAATCATCACAGTGACTCGTCCAATCCTGTCGATACATTTTGAAGTTAACCATATTCCTGTCTGTGGCTTCTGGCAGCTAGCTTCTCTCACAGTTATTTTGCCGATGCTCATGACATTTTTCCTTAAGACATCCCTGCATCTCTTATTCTTTTCTCATACGATTTCTGAAGCTGTCACTTGTCTCCCCAGCCCATCCTCCAACCCAGTCTCACCTAAAACCTTGCCCCATCACTCACACACTCCCCCCACCCTGGGCCCTCTGCTTTCTGGTGATGTTACACAATAGTAAAAATATTCCACATCAGATCAGACATGTCTTTTGTAAGCATCCATTTCCTCATAGTTCATTTGCTTTTCCTTTGAGATTGTGTATTTTAGGATATGGTTCCTAATAGGCTATTGAAGCATATGTACTGAATGAATTAATAAATTAACCAAATCTCCATTTCTCCTAATCATCAATCTTCCACATCTTATCCTTTCAAAGTTCCATGGCCTCTTTATCTTTCAAAAGTTGCTACTTTCTCACGCTGAGCCAAGAAGAATAAACTGAGGTCAGATTTCCTTTTCTTCTCTACATTCTCTATTAGTATCATAATACAAAAACAACACTTCAAAGAAACAAAGAGATATAAGGTATTCAAAGATATAAGGCAGTGTCTTTATGTCTAACCCTCTTTCACTTAAAAAAAAGAAGACCCTCTATGAGATGGATTGATTCAGTGACTGGGGTACTCGGGATGGGTTTGTCAGAGGCAATGAGATTAGCACAGGATAGAGCACGGTTTGGGCTGTTGTACATAGGGTCGCTATGAGTCGCAAACGACTCAACGGCACATAACAACAACAACAATCTACTTTCATCTTTTAATAGAAATTATTATTTCATGAGGGAGCTCTGGTGGCCTAGTGAGTAAGGAGTTGCGTTGCCAACCCAAAAGCATGCAGTTCAAATTCACCAGCTGCTCTGCAGGAGAAAGATAGGCAATGTCCCTCACGTGATTTATAATCTCTGAAAGTAGCTATAAATGTGAGACAGAGCATCAAAATCTTAGCCTCGAAGGAGAACCCTAGTTTCACCTTCTCCAAGACAGACTTCATTGTTTTCTTGGTAATCCAGGGTATATTCAAGACTCTTCTCCAGCATCACAACTGAAAGGTATCACTTCTTCTGTCATTCTTAGTCATTATTCAGCCCTCTGATGGAGAGCAAGTAATTGCAAAGACCGTGGCCTAGATCAGGCATACCTTCGTCTCAAGACTGACATCATTACTCTTCTGTACTCTGCAGAGGTCCCTGACAGCAGATTTTTCCAGTGCAATTTATTGGTGGTTTGTTTTTGGTTTTGTTTTTAATTTCCTGGCTGCTGGTGCCAAGAGTTTTGATTGTGGAGTCGAGCAACCTACATTGTTAATAACCTCAATAAATAAATGTGTGTGTGTGTGTATGTGTATGTGCATGTGTATGCATATGTGTATATGTACGTGTGTATGTATGTGGTGGAAGAAGGATCAAAAATCTCCTCCCTTTTGGCAGATGTACCCTAACGGTGCCTATCTCACCTGGAGGAATAATAAAAACATTGATATTATTATACTTAAAAAAATTTTTTTTAAATTTCCTCCCATGCAATTTACTGTCTGAAAATTCAGGAGAGGGCCAGCTAGGGTTGTTTTCTAGTTGACGGTACACACCAAACAACATATATATGTATGTATTTATATGTTGTTGTTGTTGTTGTGTGCTGTCGAGGCAGAACTGACCCATAGCTAACCCTCCAGCAAGTTTTCAGAGGCAGTTTAATCACATGCAAGGCATTGTTTGCTCATTCTCTCACACGAGCAACTGGCATATTCGAACCACATGCTTTCAGGATTGCAGCAAGCTTCTTACCACTAGGGTACCAGAGCTCCCTATATATGTATGTGTGTATGTGTGTCTTATATTAATGACTCAACTTTTAAAATAAAATATGTGCACTGTTAACATAAGGGTTGTGAGGCAGACAAGCAGTACCACAGATCCTCTGTCTCTAGGAAGGCTATTTCAATTGTTCTAAAGTAGTAATTGAAGCTCCATTGTCACACTCTCTAATCTCTCTTCTTTTGGTTTGATCATGCTAGTGGTCATTTCATCAATTTAATGCATCTCTGTACTATTCTTATTAAAGTATGGTATCTACATTATGGCACACACCAAACAACATATATATGGGTGGATATATATGTTGTTGTTGTTGTGTGCCATTGAGGCAGAACTGACCCATAGTTAACCCTCCAGTAGGTTTTCAGAGGCAGTTTAATCACATGCAAGGCGTTTGCTCATATTTAGCTCACAGAGATCCAACCTCAACACTTTTCTCTAACAAAATATAATGTTCATATGGAATTGTCACCTATTTCCCCCACAGAACTCTACTTTTAAACCTCTGGCAATGAATTTTCCAACTATCTGATTAGTTCACAGTTTCATGCTGTCCTAGCATTCTTGTGTGTGGCGTCGAATCAGAACCAACTTACCAGCTGACCCTCAAGCAGATTTTCAAAGGCAGCAAATCACACAGGAGGAGATTGCTCATCCTTTTTCCATAAGGCAGCTGATAGATTTGAACCATTTGCCTTTGGGATTGCAGCGGCACTAGAGTTTAGAGTTCCCTAGAGAAGCTAGACCAAGGATAGAGATTTTAAGTAATTGACTCACACATTTATGGGGGGTGAGCATGCCTAAAAAATATAGGTTCAGGGTAGAGATGTCTACAGACTTCTGTCCCAAAAATCCACAGGTGATGAGAAGAGTGAAGAGTCAGGAAGTTCTGGCAAAATATCTAAGTACAGGAAATTAAAAGACGGATTGCCATGGGAAAGTTTGCTGTTAGGGACCTCTCCAAAGTACTGAAGAGCAATGGTGTGTCTCTGGAGACTAAGGTGCGTCTGATACAGGCCATGGTATTTGTTATCACTTGTTATGCATCAGAGAGTTGGACAATAACTAATGAGGATAGAAGGAGAATTGATGTCTTTGAGATGTGGTGCTGGAGAAGAGTATTGAGGGTACCATGGACTGCTAGAAAAAACAAACAGATTTATCTTGGAAAGGGTCAAACCGGGTGGCTCCTTGGAAGCAAGGATTCTGACACTCCTTCTAACATACTTTAGACATGTTGTAAGGAGAGACTGGTCCTTGGAGAGGGACTTCATGCTTGGTAGGGTGGAGGGACAGCGCAGGAGGGAAAGGCCCTCTATGAGGTGGATTGATTCAGTGACTGGGGTAATCGGGATGGTGTGTCAGAGACAGTGTGATTGGCACAGGACAGAGCAGAGTTTAAGGTTGTTGTACACAGGGTCGCTATGAGTCGCAAGCGACTCGACGGCACATAAGAACAACATAGTCTTGAGACAGATCACGTCTCAGGGAAATTCTCTCTTTGTTCTTAAGACCTTCAGTTTATTGATGGAAGCCTACTCACATTGTGGAAAGTGGTTGTTTTCGGAAACCCTGAGTCACAGCTGACACACCAGTGGGTTTTCAGAGACAGTAGATTGCACAGGTGTTGATTTCCCCATCTTTCTCCTGGGGAGCAGCTGGTGTCTTTGAATCAGGTACCTTTGTGGTACGCAGTGCAAAGCCTTACTCTGATGGCCTGTTGGTAAGAAGCTGCACAGCCA
Organism: Elephantulus edwardii; assembly: GCF_000299155.1. Classification (NCBI taxonomy): domain Eukaryota; kingdom Metazoa; phylum Chordata; class Mammalia; order Macroscelidea; family Macroscelididae; genus Elephantulus; species Elephantulus edwardii. Next base: position 5,657,457 of record NW_006399764.1, on the reverse strand, counting down.
TCCCAAAGGCACATGGTTGGAATCCACCGGCTGCTCCATGGAAGGATGGACAATCTACTTCCATACAATTTACTGTCTCTGAAAACCCACTGGACGGTCAACGATGCATCAGTTCCAGCTCGAGGGTACACAACAAGAACAAGCCAGTTAAGACTATCTGATGACATAGTGCATCACGTGTTTCACTATTAGCCAAAATGTTGGGAGCTGAAATCCTCCAGTCAATCTTTGGGAGAAAGATAAACCGTCTCCTGCTGTAAAGATTTAGAGTCTTAGAAACCAACAGAGGGTCCCCATGAGTTAGGATCAATTCAATGACTGGTTTGTTTGGGGTTGTTTCATTTTGTTTCTTTGATTCATTCAGTCACTTGTAGCTCCAATACAAAGACTAGGTTGGTGTTTGACCCATCAACTGGACACAGTTGGCCTAATCAAGTAGATGGCTAAAATTAACCTTCACAAATATTGACCCACAGTGTCTCAGACCTACCTCCACACACTCGTTTAATTCTCAAAATACCTCTACATATTAGGCATTATCATCTCCCCTTTTAACAAATGAGGTAATGGAGGTCCAGAGATGTTGACTCACCTAAGGCCTCACAATTAAAAAGTGACAAAACAACAATAGAAATTGTATGGGAAGTTTCCATTGTACCGACACGAAATATCTGGAACAAGGACAGATACCCAATAAACTAATGACAACGTACTATGCAGGTGGTTTGGTTTGCTTGAAGATTTCCAGGCAAGAGTATGAATGGGTAAGACAAAGATGGATAATCCCGATTACAGGAAGCACACCTCAGGGACTAATCATTTGCTCAGGGTCGCAGAAGTCAGAAGTTTCGTTCAAAAAGTCACCTCGTCGCCGTTACTGGTCAGCATTCACATGCATTCCTAGTCCCTGCTTGGACTCACAGTGTACTTGCGTGAAATGGCTAAAAATTAGAATGGCAGCCTGTGACTTTGGCCCAAAACAAGATAAAACTCAGGGTTGTGGACTCATTAGCAGGCACCAGAGTGCCCTAAGTGGTCTAGACATAAAATCACAACCAATCGGCATCAAAATGACTCCAGCTTATGGTGACCTCACGGGCAGCAGAGTAAGACTGTGCTCCATGGAGTGTTCAATTAAGTGATTTTTTTTTTCAGACATGCATATTTATTCTAAGACATCTGTGGGTGGACTGGAAACCTCAACCTTTTCATTAGCAACCAAACACATTTAGCATCTAGAGAGAAGCTACATTTAGCATCTAGATAGAAGCTGCATTTTATTTGCTTGAATGTGTAAGATTTCCATTGAAGAAATATGACAAGTCCCACAGAAAATCAAGCCAAGAGGCACAAATATCAGTCATTCCTTCTTAGAAAATGGGAATCTTAGCTACCTCCATAGAGACTGGCTGTGTGGAGCACAAATAATTGCCTTAGAATTTAGAAATCTCACAAATATGTCCTGGTGTATAGCACTCGACCAGGTGTTGATCCTTACTGCAATTCACCAAGTGAGTCTGACTTTATATAGTATATTAAAAATAAATAAATAAAGCTCATTCTGAGGTTCCTTTTTCATGAGGAGAACTCAACTACCTGGGGAAAGGAAATTTATTGAGTATTTACTATTTTTAACAAGTGGGAAAACTGAGCATTTGTACAGATAACTCAAGTCATCATAGTTAAGAAGGAGTAGAAAGAAAGTTCAAACACAGACCTAGTTGATAAAATGACTTTTCTTTCTAATTATACAGATAACCTTCAACTCAATTTCAGCTCACAACAACCTCACATGCAAAACAAAACATTTCCTGGTCTCCCATCATCCCCAGGTTCACCAGCATGTTCAAGTCTGCTTTTGTGGCGATTGTGCCAGTTTTCTCATTAAAAATCTTCTATGAAATGGGAAAAAACAGTATTTTTGACAAAACAATCAATTTGCACATCTATAGGTGTGAATAAAACAGAAATTATAACCACATACCATTAAACAAGAAGTCTTAATTCTTTTATTAAGAGATCTCTCATGGCCTAGTGGTAAGAAGTTGTACTATGATCCCAAAGGCAAGTAGTTCAATTCCACTATTTACTCTGCAAGAAAAGGATGGACAGTTTCTTCCTGTATAATTACTGCCTCTGAAAACCCACTGGAGAGTCAACTATGGGTCAGTTCTGACTCAGTGGCACAGAATAACAGCATTCTTCTATTAACTTCTGATTGTAAGTAAGTTTGTATAAAATATCAGTGTGAGTTTTTGTAAAGAAATTCTGTCTCATACAGAAAATATTGCACCATTACCTAGTAAATTGTTTTCTTACATACCACAGTTTATCATCTGCAGATACTGTCAAGGCCTGATGTTTGAGTCATTACGTTTATGGGATTTAATTTTTAATGATGCAAAAATTATGCACAACATACCATCATTTCTCTCCTAAATCCAGAATCTGATAGCTAATAATTGCTCCTTACTTAGTTTGCTAACGCCCCGTGATATTAATTAGAATGCGACTGCAATCAGAAAAAGTGACTCTCTGAAAATGGCTTATTTTCTTCCAGTGACTTCAAGATTAAAGTTGTTGAGCACATGCATCAATAATTTTTCACCATGAAATTCTTCTACAAATAGCATAAAACATCTGAAAAAGCAAATAGGTGGCCTTTCTGTTCTAATACAGAGCAAAGAACTGTAGTTTTGTTTCTTACGGTAATACTTTGTTATGTGCCACCATTAAGTCAGAACTCATAGCTGACTCTATAGCTGGTTTTCAGAGGCAATAGAACCATATGGAAGGAGATTGCCTTTATTCTCTCATGGAGCAGCTGGTGGACTTGAACCATGTGACTTTGGATATGCAGCACATCTCCTTACCAATAAGCCACCAAAGCTGTTTGGTGGTGTTGTTTTTGTTATGTGTCAAGTTGCCTGCAACTCATAGCAACCCTATGTACAACAGCCCTAAATCCTGCTCTGTCCTCTGCCAATCTTATTGTCCCTAATACACCTACCCCTCACCCACCATTACTCCAGTCACCGAATCCATCTCATAGAAGGTCTTCCTCTCCTGCACTGTCCCTCCACCCTCCCAAGTATGACGTCCCTCTCCAAGGACTGATCCCTTCTTGCAACATGCCCAAAGTATGTCAGACAAAGCTTCAGAATCTGTGCCTCCAAAGAGCAGCCTGGTTTCACCCTCTCTAGGGTGAATCTGTGTGTTCTCCTAGCAGTCCATGTATATTCAACACTCTTCTCCAACACCGCAGCTCAAAGGCATCAATTTTCCTTCTATCATCCCTAGTCATTGTCTAGATTTCTAGGCATTATAATAACAAGCACCCATCAACGGTTTCCCACATTAGAGTGAGAAATAAGCCTCTCTATCCACATATCAGTGCCAGGCAGCTGTTCCTAGACAATGGGTAGCTTTTCTCCATGTGGCCATGTAGGGATTTAGTTTCCTTCCAACATCCAGTATTGTCAGCTCTTTGAGTTCTCTGTCTTCGTGGGTGAGTGGATGAGTATGTATGTGCACATGTATTTAATGGGTGTGTTTGTGAGCCCATTGCTGTGGTCCTTGCTGTGGTCATTGTGTCTTCTTCTCCTTTGCTAACACTCTATCTTTACATGAATGATGTCTCTTTCCAAGGAACAGCTTCACCTAACTGCATATCTAAAGTACAAGAGAAAAGGGTTTGCCGTCTTTGCCTCCAAAGAACACTTTGGCTGAACTTTCTCAAAGATACGTCCTTTCACTCTCTTGGCAGTCTATGGGATATTCTGTACAATTCAAAAGCATCAATTCTTCTGTCATCCATGCTCATCGTCCAGCTCTCTGATGTGTAGCAGATGATTGAGATGAACGTGGCCTGAATCAGGGACACCTTAGTCTTCAAACCAACACCATTGTTCTTAAGTATTTTGGAAAGTTTCCTGACAGAGAACTTTGCCCAATGCTGTTACGAAGGCTGTTGATTGTTGGTCTGAGCAAGATTAAATCCTTGACAGCTTCAGTCTTTTCTGCATCTATCACCATTTTGACTCTTGGTCCTGTGATGAGAAGCTTTGTTTTCTTGATATTGAGATGCAATCCATGCTGAAGGCTGCAGTTCTTGATCTTCTGCAGCAAGTGTTCTGGGTCTAAGCCAGTAGAGCTCCCTTAAAACATTGTTAAGAGAGCTCTGGTGGCCTAGTGGCAAGGAGCTGCAACTACAATCCCAGAGGCGCACGGTTCGAATCCACCAGATGCTCTGCCGGGGAAGGAGGGATAATCTCCTCCTGTAGCAGTCAGATCTGATTTGACGGTACACTCACACAAAAATAATAAAAGAAATAAAAATTTTAAAATAAAAAAAACCAAACCATTATTGTTGTTGTTATATATTCTTGGGTCAAAAATTCCTCATAACTGACCCTCCAGTGCTTTTTCAGAGGCTGTAAGTCACAAGGGAAGAGAACTTTCTTCTTTCTCTCATGGAGCCGCTGGTAGATTCAAACCCTGGGCCTTTGTGTTGACAGCACAGTTGCCCACCACTAGACCAACAGAGCTCCCTCTTGAAGCATTATGGCACTACCTAAAATTAAAACTGAATGTTAGAAATTGTTCTGACATGCACTCAACGTTCTTTTCTCCCCTCCCCCCCGCCCGCCTCGCCCTTCTCTTTCTACTTTCATTAGGGTAAGAACTGTCAGTCAGCTGCTGTGACCCATGGAAGTTCTCAGTTACAAAAGTATTCACATTAAGTTTCTGAATGCTTTCTTACTGCTGCTGGTAATAGAAACTGTCAAGATTAATAAGCGTTACTCATCATGCTCCCTTCAAGTGGCACCCAGGGCATATTCTGTATCTACCATAGCTTATATATTTCTCTGTTGGCATTCCTTAGTTTACTGCTACATCCCCCAACTCAGTACTATCATCCATCTTCACACTGTCTTCTTTCCTGTGTGTGTGAAAATACCTCTGCTCTTCTTTTATACCCCCTATGAAGGTATCGTTGCTCATGTTTATGCTCCACCTTGATGATGCAGAATTATCTCCCCATCTAAGGGTCATTAATTTAAATTATATATGCAAAGATGGTTTTTCCATATAAAGTACCATTTGCAAGATAAAGTGATAAGGATGTGATTGTCTTGGGGGCCATTTTTAAGTCTACCACATTCACCGAGGTAGGAAGTGGTAGAGTTGCAAATCAATTCCGGAAGGTCTGGCTCCAGTCTGGGGTCTTCTCTTTTTTGCTGAATCACATTAGCCATGCACCAGTTAGTATACCTCAGAACAACGGTCATGTGGTTAGCTCCAAATGAATTCAATGATAAAAATTATGATGAAGTAAAAGGCAAAAAAGAGGATAGCTCAAACTGATGCAAAGATTTGTGTTCATTAATATTATATGTATTGTGGATATCATAGAACAGCATCACTAATATCACATACAAGCAAGATCCTGCTGAAAATAATCTAGAAATGACAGTAACAGTACATCAACTGACAGATGTGCAGGCTGGGTTTAGAAACAGCCATGGTACGAGGCCTGGGGTGTGAAGAGAAAGAGATCGTGTGCATGAAGGTTGTAAATGGAACTTGGATGCACAGGCCAGCTGTCCATATGTGTGTTTCAGAGATCCCTTTCTAGAAGGAATTCTAGAAAAAGGGCATGCGATATACGTTAGGATGCACCATCACAGGACAGAATGAAGTTCCAGAGAACCCAAGAAGTCTAAATTTGAGCAAAGATATATTTTTTAAAGTAAGATGTGTCAAAAGAGCAGCAAATTGTACATGGGGCACAAAGCCATGAGTATCTCTCTAAAAGGGCCAGAGGAGTGAGAAAAGCACAGTCCCTCACCACCATAGAGCAGAAAGCAGATAAAGAGCCTGTAGCCCAGCCCCTTGGTGCCTCTAGAGGCACATCAACAGCAAGAGATTCATTTATTCATTGTTGATTCAGACTTTACTCACAGTTGTGGCACTGAGAACGAGCTTTATTAGGGAAATGAGTTGGAGATTGGGGAAGGCAAAATATATCACCCAATGCAAACCCAGGGTTTAGCCTAGTAGTCCCAAGGCACAGTTTCTCAATTAGTATAAGTCTTGCTTCAGTTAAGTAGCACTAATCCAAATGATCCAGCAAGATTTGCCTCAGAACGGTTATAAATCAGCTTCTCTTTAATTATCTGGCAAGAACAGCAAAATTTTTAACTGTGGCCTTTATTTCAGTGCTTCTTTGGTTCAACCTTGGCACAGTTTTCTCCACAGCAATGCCACACTCTCTTCACTTTGAGAAACAAAGTGAAACAATTGTCAAAGGTCTTGCTTTCCACAGGGTCTTTCTCTAGCCTCCCTCAAGTCTTGCTGCTCAGTGTGGGAAGCACTCTCTCTCTCTTATCCTAGTTCCATAGCTGTTGATGATTCACAAGACAATGTATGCAGTTAAGGTAGCTGGAGGCCAGATGGGGCTAAGGTACTGGAGGGAAAAAAATCAGCTTTAGGCTAACACTATAGATGACAGATAAAATAGCTTTTCAAGTTTAAATATTTAGAGTCTTCTTTGAACTTTTGCTTCAGGTTTCACAAATATTTCATAAAAGGCTGGCAAACCAAATTAAGCCACAAAGAGTAGAAAGGAGAAATAATTCTCTTGTGGTTCATACACATTTTTACCTTCATAAATCACCCCTTCAAAGATTTCTTAAATATGTACATCAAATAAGTGATTTTTTCCAACGGTGACAATTACTTCATTTACTGACTACACTGCAAAATTCGCATAGGGCAAGTAAACATCAAATTACCCACACCAGAGAGTACAGTATGAGATCATGTCCACCTATGCTGAAAAGCATCCCAGAACCCTTTCTGAAGTCCAGCACATTCCACAGAGGAAACATAATGAAATAGTTCAACTAGCAGCTTCTTTACCAACAAATAGCTAGTTTAGCTATGTTGTCTCTGTGGCATTCAAATACAAATGAATAACAAAGAGAAACCACATTGTAAGATCACACTTCCTAGAACTTCATTTCTGAAAAGATACATTTGAATAATTTTATTAGTTATCTTGTAGTGGGGGGAGTTTTTTAGTTAGGTAGGTCTAGGGATAAAGTTTACCTGTGATACATTAGAATTTTATTCAGGATAACCAACTTCATTGAATGTTAAATTTTTTACCAGCAAATTAATATATCCATTCTTCACTTATCAACATGTACTAGATGCCAAAGGCCAAGCTGTTATTCAGAAATGGAAGAGTACCACATCCTATTGCAAAATGGAAGGTGACTACATTAGTGCATAATTGCTGAATCCCCTTATTATGTTAACTCCCAAACCACTAAAAATCATAGCCCAGTCAAAATAGCACATAACCTTAAGCATCAAGGCCAGCATTATTCCTGCCTTAGCTCAGCATTCATTCTTGCCAGGTTATGTATGTAGTTAATAGTTGGATAACAGCTTATCTCCTTTATCAGGTTGTTATATAGATTTGAAAAGAAAATGGATACCACACTTACAACAGTCACCGGTACACGGCAAGCGCACAAATGTTGGTTCTCCATATTTCTTCACTGAGCCAGAGTCCTCCACTCCTTACCTGAACTCACTCTCTACCTTTGGCCAGTAATTTGGCTTGCCTCTTCAGTCTGCAACTGTCAACCGGTTCCTGAGTATTTTCATCCTCTGAACTCATACAGATTTAAGTATTCTTCTATGATTCCTTCTCTGTATCTTATAACTACTCTCCCACAAAGAGTCAGAAAAACAATTGAAGAAAAAAGGAATGAAAGGAAGGGTCACTCACCTTTCATCACTGACATGTTCAAACCATCATCAAGAGTTCCTAATGACCTCTGAGATCAACACCAGTGTTCTGCCTCCTGACTTTGGCCTCTGGTCACAAATTCACATGTGACATGAGCTCCATAAGTTTTATTTTTCCTATAACTGTGATAGTTTGCATAACAATTACAGCCACCAGGAGACATTTGACTCTTCAGCATGCACCATTTGCAAATCCCTGCAACAGAGAATCACTTTTACAGCTGATGGAAAGAAGGTGGCAGAGCTGGTCATTTACCATAATGACTTTTTCATGATAAGCAGCCAACAGCTGTGATTATTTCCAAAGGCAGTGAATAGGTTCAAAGTCTTACATTATTGGACTTTAATTAGGAGTCTAGTTTGCATACATTTTAAATGTTAATCACTGTTCAGTGAGCCAGCGAACTCAGATAGGTCACCCACAACCTACTCTCTCCAAACAGACAGAAAATATCCTCTTTCCTTTTCTGTTGAGATGTAAAGTGCTGTGAGGAAGCAGCCTAAGATTGTTTTCTAAAGAAAAATGGGAAAGAACAGGCAGAGCTCAGAAGGATGACTCAGATGCCTGAGGTTTTTCAAATCTTACTTCACTTAGCAGAATTTTTTTACACACATGACCTTATTCCCCAAAATGTGCAACACATATTGTCTACAAAATTGATTTATTTGTAAGACCTTCTGGGAACTTTTAAACAGAATTTGAGGCACAGTGGCAAGTACAAAAAGTGGACTCAAGTATTTTTGGTCTAGAATTAGTCTAAAGTAGATGTGAGCAGTTCATTCAAACAGACCAGTCGATTGCACCTCCTAGGAAAATATGTACTGCAGAAAGGGGGGGTTTTCAACGTAAAATCTGCACCTTCCTAGATAAAACTGCTCATTCCAAAATTACGCTTTTCTTATTTCTCTGGTGTTATCTTTTTTTTTTAGAAAATAAGTTCATAGAAATAGATGGTGAATGAATATGTTTGTCCTTAAGTCTCTGTGTACTGAAATTTAAAATCTAGTCTCCTAGCTTTAGGAAAACAAAGCAAAATGAATCAATTTTTGGTAGATGAGTAAAATTTCTAATTCTACAAAGTGCTGTCATTAGTATATATGTTGTTGTTGTTGTTGTTGATTGCCTTCAAGTCGAGAATGATTCATAGCGATTCTATGAACAAAAGGCCTGAAGCCCCTCTACAACTATCAATATTTATCGAAGTTCATAGAGTTTCCGGAGGCATATAGCTCGATATAATGCATTCCCACTCTGTTATTTAAGAAGCTCTGGTAGCCTACTGAGGCATTGCACTGCCAACTCAAATGCATGAGGTTCAAATCTATGAGGTGCTCTGTGGGAGAAAGCTGAGCAGTATCCTCCCTTGCTGTTTACAGCATCTAAAAACCCACTGGAGGGTCAGCTATAAGTCAATTCTGCTTTGATGGCACACCATAACAACATTCTATTATTTGTCATGTAAGGAACCATGTTGCATATATCCCTCGGTCTTCTAAAGCCCAGCAGCTTGAGTTTCACTCTGCTGTGTTGTGACCCTTCATTTCTAATCTAAGACAACATTTAAAGGTCAATGTTTCACCCATTTCCTGGCCCTTCATCTGATGAGAAAAGAGAGAAACACTTCTGGGGCACGGGGGGCAAGGAGGGCCGCATGCAGGATGCTTGAAGACAGAAATTATTTCCTCAGAGAGTTTTAATCAGGCTGTTGAAAACCACTTCCTCCAGTAGCCTAATCACATAAATCATAGCAAAAGGTTAAAGATGAAGTTCAATTGTGCCAAATTGTCTGTGATGGTTTCTGAGAAATGGATGGCTTTCTTTGGAAAGGTGAACTCTGCGTACTACCCATTTGTATGCTTTTAGTGGCCTGTAGATTGCAAATTCACTGCTCATATCCAGGTAGTTTGATGGATGTTTGTTTTGTGGAGGCTGCTTGCTCAATTTCTATGCAATTTTGACACAAATCTAGGCATCAGACAGAATATCAAAGTAATATAATTACATACCAGTAGCACTAGGGACTCAAAGCTGACTCTTCAGTGCATTCTCAGAGGCTGTAAATCACTCAGGAGGAGATTGCAAAATTTTCTGTGATGGAACAGCTGGTAGATTAGAACCTCTTGACTTTGAGTTGGCAGCACGACTCTACCCACTAGACCACTAGACTTTCCCTGCTGAAAGGGGTGGGTTGTTTTGGTTTGTTTGTTTGCTTGCTTGCTTGCTTTGTTTTCTTTTTGTTTGGTTTTGTTTCTAGGGCCAGCAGCCAAGTTTTCAAAAAGGAAAACTATGGTGGTTGTTATGTGCCATCAAGTCAACTATATTCATAATGACCTTGTTGTGAACAACAGATTGAAATACTGCCCTATGTTTCAATACTAAACCAAATGTAATCTGTCATCCTCAACGTCATTGTTGCTGTCACTGTGTCACTTGATTTCATTGAGGGTCTTCCTTTCTTTCCTTGACCCCCTACTTTTTCCAAGCAAAATGTCTTCTTACAAAAACTGGAGTCATCTAACAACCTCTCACATAATATGTGAGACCAAGTTTCTCCACCCTTCCTTCTAAGGAGCACCATGATTTTACTTCTTTCGGGACAGATTTGTTTGTTCTTTTGCTGTCTATGGGATATTCAACACTCTTCTCAATACCACAACTGAAAGGCATTGATTCTTTTTGAGTCTTCCTTATTAACTGTCCAACTTACATATGAAAAATACATTGGTTTGAGTCAGGCACAACTTAATCTTTAAATTAACATCCTTGCTCTTTTATCACTTAAAAGATATCTTGAGAGCAAATTTATCCAATGCAACTCAAATTTTGCTTTGTAACTACTGTTACCATGGGTGTTGATATTTTGTTTCTGATTTTTTTTTAATATACTGTTTTATTTACAAAGTTCGAATACATTGTTTTTCACACCGGATCGTTCCCATTTCCTTCACTCTCCCTACCACCACCAAATTGTACGACCCTGTGATTAACCCCCCTGTACTCATCTTCACCCTTCTGCTTCCACCCTCCCCCCTTTGGATCCTCATACTAATTCTACAATAATGGTTTTATACAATATTTATCCTTATGAGAGACTGAGTTAGTGCACTCATTTTTTTAATCCAAGTAAAATGAAATCAGTGACAACATTAATCTTTTCTCCATCTATCATAATGTTGTACACTGGTTCACTGGTAAGGATTTTTGGTTTCTTGATGTTGAGATATAATCCACATTGAAGGCTACAGTTCTTGATTTTCTGCACCAAGTGCTTCATGCCCTCTTCATTTTCTGCAAGCAAAGTTGTGTCATCTGCATAACCAGGGTTATTAATAAGTCTTTCTACAATCTTCTTCATGTGGTCCAGCTTTTCAAATTATTTGTTTTACAAATTGACTAAGTATGGAGAAAAGATACAACTCTGTCACACACCTTTCCTGGTTTTAAATCATACAGTTTTCCATTGTTCTGTTAAGACAACTATTTCTTGGTCTACATGAGCACAATAAGTGTTCTGGAATTCCCATTCTTCTCAGTGTTCCACAACTTATTTTGATCCACAAATTCAAATAACTTTATGTAGTTAATAAAACACAATGTAGCTAATTTAGTTAATAAAACAGTAAATACCTTTCTGATATTCTCTGTTTCACCCAAGATCTACATGACATCAGCAACGATACTCCATGGCATCTTCAGAATGCACCTCGAATTTCTGGGAGTTCCCTATCTGTTCTAGCCATTTTTTAAATAATCTTCATCAAAATTTTACTTGCATGTGATATTAATAATATTGTTCTATACTTCCTGCACTCTTTTGGATCATTTTTTAAAATGTGAATAAATGGACCTCTTCTAGTTGGTTGGCCAAAGATTTGTTGTCCTCCAAATAGTTTAGCATAGACTAGAGAACAAGTCCGGGTTGCATCCATTTCCTGAAACATCTCAATTAGTATTCCATCAGTATAATCTAATTCTATTATTTCTGCCTTGATACATTCTTAATACCATCTAAAGTAGTTTTATTTTATAGGTAATTGTCAACACTGTAGGCATAAAAGTTTCTCACAATAAAATTAGTGGGTTAGGAAGTAAATGACAATTACTTTTAACTTCTTAATGGTTCTTAGTAGCTTTTAAAGATGACAAAGTAGAAAATGTTTTGGACTAGAGATCAGGAAATCAACATCCTCCTTTCATTTAATGAAGAAACTTATGTGAGTTATTTAAATATGCTGAGTTTCATTTTCTAATATACAAAAGTAAGTGAGATGTAAACCAAAACCACAATGAGATATCATCTCAGTCCAGTAGCAGTGGCAAAGTTTAACAGGAAAGCAAGTAATAAATGTCACAGAGGCTCTGGCAAGATAGGAATGATTATACATTGTTGGTGGGATTGTAAAATGGTACAACCACTCAGGAAGGCAGTTTTCTGTTTCCTCAAAAAGCTGAACCTAGAAATTCCATATGGCCCAGATATTTCACTGCTGGGACTATAACCTGAGAAAATGAGAATGAGGCACAAACAGTGACTTGTATACCCATGTTCATAGCAGTTTTATTCGCCATCACAAGAACATAGAAACAGCCCAGATGTCCAACCACAATTGAATGGATGAGAAATTATGGTGCATTCACATGGTTGAACATTAAACAGTAGTACACAGGAGCAATGATTTTATAAATTACTACCTAACTCGGGAGGGACTGGAGAGCATCATGCTGAGTGAACTAACTTAGTCCCACAAGGACAAATACTGTATAAAACCATTATTGTAGAATGAGTATGAGGATGGGGGTGTGTGGGTGTTAATCACAGGGTTGCACAATTGGATGGGTGAGGGGGTGAAGGAATGAGAGAGATGTGGTGTGAAAAATAATCTATTTGATCTTTATAAATAAACCAGCATAAAATAAAATTTTATAAATGTACTTTTGACCTGAAATTATCTTAAAGGTCTTTTATCTTTATTTAATAAGCGTGTGTTTTATTTCAAGTGTAGTGAAAAGGGCATCACAGATATCACCACGCATAATCTCTTCAGTTACACTATGAGGTTGGTTTTGTTATTAATCTCATTTACAGATGAAGAAACCGAGACTCAGAGAAGTGAGACTGAGCCAGGAAAAGGTGGGTTCCTATTTGAAGTTAATTCTGAGTAGCTCCTAGCCACCAATACACTCTGTGGCTTCTTTTGTTCAATACCTCTACAGTTTCAAAAACAAAACAAAACCCACCTACTTCATTTTAGTTGATCAGGGGGTTACACAACATGGTAAAACAAACAAACAAACAAACAAACCCCACACCTATGGCATGATAATTGCCATCAAGTTAATTCAGACCCATAATGAGGCTACAGGGAAGACTAGAAGTGCTTCATACAGCTTCCATGGCTGAACTTGTTATGAAGCAGACAACCACAACTTTCTCCTGAGGTGCAGCTTATGAACTTCAACCATCAGGACTGAAGATGCCATGGACTGCCGCCAGAGGGCTCCTTGGAGGCAAAGATGATAACGTTTCATCCCACATACTTTAGGCATGTTGCTAAGGGAGGCTATTCCTTGCAGCTTGGAAAGGTGGCGGGTTGGTGAAAGAGAGGAAGACCCTCAAGCAGCTGGATTGACATAGTGCCTGCAGCAATGAGCTTGAGTATGTTAAAATTGGGAGGATAGCACAGGGTAGGACAGGGTTTTCATTTGTTGTTCACAGGGTCACAATGGGTTGTATTCCGCTCTAACACCACCTAGCAACAACTATCAATGAGGATCAGACTCAGAAATGTTGAATAACCTGTCAACGATGACATTCGAAGAGGAAAAATAGACATGAATTAACACACACATACATATCAAAGCGGTTTGGTTTTTTTCTGCAAAAGCTGATTTTCTAGAAGAAAAAATGAATTTGACTGTATAAGACCCATGATCTGCCATTTAGCAGAAGGAAGACATCAGGGTAGTTGCTATTCTGTGAAAAGCAAAGCTGAGTTATTAAAAAAATATGTTCTTAATATCTTCTCATTTAATCTGAATAGAAAAATGAGAATTGTGTTTACAAAAACTTTCCGCTAATGACTGATGCATCACACTTCTGTGACTGTAGACAATGATTTCTTTCATTCTTCCTGGCTTTGAGCAATGAGCTGCCTCATCTGTGTAACATTTCAAAGAGTAACTAAAATTCCAGTTAATTTATCACATTTTTATACAAATCAAAACACGGAGTTGAAGCCATATAAATCAATCCAGCTATCTATCTTCAATTAGCTGTATAAATGGAAATCTGACCATGTTTCACAAAACTCATTTTCTCTGCCACTACTTCGCATCCTTATTTTACACCTTATATCTCCACAGTGTCCTCCCTGGCTGAGTGTCCACCAGTTCACCTTTCCCAGACCACTCTTTTCACATCAAAGCCTTCACTTGTTTTCTTTTTTAAATTTATTTTCATTTTCTTTGGTTTGCATACAAAGTCTATATTCATTATGTTTCATTTACATACATTGTATTTCAAACATTCCTTCATTCACATTGTACCTTATATGAACATTCTTATATGCTTTTTTATTTTATTCTGATTTATTTACAAAGTTTGAATACATTGTTTTCACACATCATCTTTCCCATTTCCTACACACACACACACACACACACACACACACACATAAAATTGTGTGACTCTCTGATTAACAGACCCCCTCCCACCTATCCTTACCCCCCTGCTTCTACATGCCCCCACTTGGATCCTTATACTCATTCCATAATAACGGTTTTATACAGTATTTATCCTTGTGGGACTGAGTTAGTTCACTCAGCATAATGCTCCCCAGTCCCTCCCAAATTAGGCAGCAATTTACAAAATCATTGGTTTTGTGTGCTGCATAGTATTCCATTGTGTGAAAGTACCACAACTTCTCAATCCATTCTATTGTGGTTGGACATTGGGGCTGTTTCTATGTTCTTGTGATGGTGAATACTACTGCTCTGAACATTGGTGTACAAGTCCCTGTTTGTGCCTCATTTTCATTCTCTCAGAGTATATTTCAAGCAGTGAAATAAATAGCTGGGTCATATGGAATTTCTACATTCAGTTTTTAAGGAAGCATCAAAGTGCCTTCCAAAGTAGTTGTACCATTTTACAATTCCACCAACAATGTATATACTTTACTTTATAAAATTTATCACCGTTGATCTATGCCCACTATTACCCTGTATTTACAGGCCCCCACTAGATTTATCCTTCACCCCTCCCTCCACCCACCAAGCTCTGCATCTCCATGATTTCCACACGTCCCCCCTTCGCACCATCAGCTCCCTTTTCCTCATTGAACTTCCATAAACATCATACTAGTTGTAACTCTATTTTCTCAATAAGTCTATTTTTCCTTATGAGATTGAGTTCATTCAACATAGTGCTCTCTAATCTCTCCCATGTTATACAGTATTTTTCAAAATCATTTCTCCTGAGAGCTGCATAGTATTCCATCATGTGAATGTACCACAATTTCTAAATCCATTCATTTGCTGATGGACATTTCAGCTGTTTCCATTTTCTTGTTATTGTGAACAGTGCTACTATGAACACTGGTATACAAATCTCCTTTTGTGTCTCAGTTCTATTTTCTTGGGACATAATCCTAAAGTGTGCTTTACTGTTTCTACTTCAGAGCAGAGTTTCTAACATTTTCTCCAAGACTCACTCACTCAGCAGGAACATTCATTAAACAGCCACGTGGGACTCAGGAGCTTTGGTAGTACTATGGTTAAGGCATTTTGACTCTAACTAAAAGGTCATGGTTCAAA
>NW_006399764.1:5631409-5638685 GCF_000299155.1 Elephantulus edwardii | reverse complement strand
GGGACGGCGCAGGAGAGGAAGGCCCTCTATGAGGTGGATTGATTCAGTGACTGGGATAATTGGGATGGGAGTGTCAGAGACAGTGCGATTGGACAAAGCGGAGTTTAGGGCTGTTGTACATGGGGTTGCTATGAGTCGCAGGCGACTCGACGGCACATAACAACAACAACAAATGTACCTTCCGGAGAAAGGAAATAGACTATATCAATGCATCCACCTACAACACAAAAGGTTTCTGTGGAACCAGACAGGGAAGCAGGTAACTCTTCTAGGGGGAAAGCAGGACCTGTGGTCTGGAGGAAGAGGAGTCACGCAGGCACTGCTGAGTCTCCTAAGCTCTGGCTCTGCTCAGCCCCAGTTCTTTCAGAGTCAGTGTTACAAGTGCTCCTGTTGCATTGTAGCCCCATCTCCTTTATCCCAGGTCACTCCTCCTGTTCTCTATGCCCTTAATCCTCAGGCTACACTTTGTCAGCAGCAATTAAAAAACTGGTATTTTATGGATAATCATCCTGAGGCAGAGGTTAGGTCTTGTAGAAGGCTCTTCTTCAACCTTGCTTGCTGAAAGTGAAGAAGACTTGAAGTCCCTACTGTAGAAGATCAAATATTATAGTCTTCAATACAGATTACATCTCAACACCAAGAAAATACAATTCCTCACCACTAGACCAATAGGCAGCATCATGATAGATGGAGAAAAGATTGAGGTTATCTACAACTTCATTTTAATTGGATCCACAATAAACACCCAGGATAACTAACCACAGTCAAGAAATCCAAAGACAAGAGAGCTCTGGTGGCCTAGGGGCAAGAAGCTGCACTGCAATCCCAGAGGTAAGCGGTTTGAATCCACCAGATGGTTTGCTGAAGAAGGAGGGGAAATCTCCTCCTGTACCAGTCAGATCCGAGTTGACGGTACACACACACAAGAAAAAGATATTTTTTTAAAAAAAATCATATATATATAAAAAAATAAATCCAAAGACATGTTTCACTGAGGAAAATCTACTGTCAAGGAGTTCTCCAAAGTGCTGAAGAGCAACAATGTCAGTTTAAAGACAAAGCTGTGCTTGATTCAACCCAATAAGGACGACAGAAGATGGCCCAATACCTGTGAATTGTGGTGTTAAGGACGCGTACTAAATATTTCACAGACTGCCAAGAAAAACCAAACAAGTCTGTCTTGGAGAAAGTGCAACCAGGGCGTTCCTTAGAGGTGCAGATGGTGAAACTTCATCTTACGCTGGGCATGCTCTCAGGAGCGGCCCAGCCTTGGAAAGAACATCATGCTGGAAAAGGTGGAAAATCAAAGAAGGAGCGGAAGACCCCCAACAAGATGGATTGACACAGTGACAAAAGCAATGGGATTAAGTATGGCTGACACCACGAGGAGATACAGGATGAGTCAAGGATCAGATCTACCAGTCACAAGGTCACTGTGAGTCATACGTCATTCAAATGCACCTAACAACAACAATAACTCTGTGGTTGTCTTTGTTTTCCTTGTTTATTATTATCATCCGTACATTTACTGCAAAAATATAGATTTATAGAAAGATTTTTAAAGTAAGAATCAACTCAATGGTACATACCAACAGCCAACAACTATTCCCCTTAGGGAGCTCTGGTAGCATAGTTTGTAGAGAGTTCTGCAGCTAACCCAAAGAACGTGTCTCTCTGGCAGTTCTAGGCCACCAGCTGCTTCTCGGGAGAAAGATGGGCAATCTCCTCCAATGCCATTTATAGTCTTGGAAAAACAATGGAAGATCAGCTAAGAATCAGGACTGATTCAACAGCTATGTGTAGGGGAGTAAATGAGTGATAATCCTACCACCCATCTCCAGAAACACTATCACACATCTACACATATACACGTATCTTTGATGTGAGTCACGTAACACTGTACAATACCATTTCATCATCTACTTTTCCAACATAACTCTGTTGCATCACCAAACCTACAGTGAAGGCTTCTCTAGATATTGGTGACTGGGGAGAGGACTGTGAACATATGCCAACATTCACCCTTGTCCTTCAATTCCATTCTCTTTTGCAAGCAGCCATGCAGTTCTTCTGTGCAGGACTTGGAAAGGCCTTGACCCCTAGAAGGATAAGCAAAGTGCGTTGATAGAAAGGGCCAGGAACTTGTTGATAAGAAGAGTGCAGGGAACAGCGGCCTTCCTGCAGCTCTTTGCCCTGTCCCTGCCCCTTGCAGCCCCCTCTGACACAGCGTGCTGAAACCTGCCTTTTGGAGTGTGCCTGCCCTGCCACATATCAGGCACAGTGCCATCCCAGCAGATGGGCCGGAGAATAGGTAGTCAATGTTCATTTCCATGGACAAATAGGAATATCTAGTGTAGATGCTGAAAACAGGGCTCCTAGGCAGGAATTTATCCTTCAACACTCAAATAAAGACAGACACCCTCAGAATTCTAGCACAGGAACAAATTCACGCAAACCCAGAAGGAACAGCTGTCAAGTCTAGGGGGAAAAAATGCTTCCATGGTGAAGGGAGGGCAGCAGTGAGGCCAAGGAGCTCTCTGGTGGGCTTCCCTGGAGTTCTGCAGAATCCTTCTTCAAGCCAAAACAAGCTTGCTCAGCCCAGCCGGTGCCTGGTTAAGCAGGCCATTAGAATGCACAGCCTCACTCGGCAGGCCCTCCAGATACATAAAGAGTCCGTAACATTTGGGCTGCAGCCCTGACTCATTATTTGCTATGAAAGTTTATGCAGCTACAAAATTAAATGGGAAAAGCACATTAGGAAGGGTTTGGAACCACAGCAAAAAACCAGAATTTAGCTGTCAGCTTAGTCATTCTTCCTATTTGAAGTCATGTGTTGTCCTTTCTGGGAAAGTTTATACAAACAGGAACACCAAGGTCTGGCTGGAACAGCTTCTTGGTGGCAAATTCCTTGCTGCTCCCTGTGGCCTGGGATGGCCCTGGCAGAGTGACACTGGCCCTGTCTGCAGCAGCGTGCTCTGGCCAGGGCACTTTCGGAGTCCTCCGCTCCAGCTGCCCACTTTAGCTGCTAAAGTCCCCAGACTGCTTTCTGTTGACTCCAATGAGTCCTTTAAATTCAGCACTGAAAATTTCCCTTCAGCCACGGATTAGTTCTTCCAATAAGATCTTTTCTCACACTCAATTGTGAGTCACCAAACTTCAGCCCAAAGGCCAAATCCAGCCCACCACCTGTTTTGGGAAATAAAGTTTTATTGGAACAAAGCTCAGCTCAGATTTACATATGGTCCATGGCTGTTCTCATACCAGGGCAGCGTTAAAAAGTCACAACATAGAGTTGATAGTCAACAGAGTTGGAAGTATTTACTAACCTGGCCTTTGGAAGAACAAGTTTGACAATCCTGCATCAAATCATCAACTTTTGTTATTGTTAATAAGACGTGTCTGTTGGTTTTGAAATTCCTAACTCCTCCGAGGGATAAAGAGGGTCAATCTCCTCCCATAATGATTTGCAGTGTCAGAAACCCAAAGGAGTCAGAATTGACTCCATGACAGTAAGTTTGGCTTGACTTTGGCTTATTGAAGAACAAACCTAAAAATAGTAATTATTTGTGCTTATGTGACTATAGATAATTTCATTTTCTTCTTTTCACATATGTATATCTTCTATAAGTAGATGTATTTTGTATAATTTAGAGAAAACTGGTTTTGTTGCCATTTGAAAAAATAGCTAGTGATGTTTTTGCTATGGGGGGAATATCAAGAGTTAAGTTGCAGATGTACAAACAATGTTAATATCAGATCAAATTTTTCTGGGTTACCCCGCTCCAATGTATAAAAGAAAAATGAATGTCTTCTGACACTAAAGATGGATTATGTGTCAAAAAAAGTTCAGGTCATCCGAAAGTAAGGTGCCAGCGGAGGGAAGAACTTTCCTAGGTGCAATTTCTATGAGAGAAAAAAGGGAGCATGCTGAGTGAGGCTGGGAGAACATCCAGTCCTTTAATACAGGTAGAACTCCATGTGAGAGAGAATGGGAAGGAGAGATGGACTGGGTGGGCACATTTTATGTCTTTCTTGTATTAAAGAGATATGGAGCCATCACTTGTAAAGTTTTATTTCACAAGGCTGTGTAACATACCCTCATCTCACTTGTAACAGAGCAGAATGGCTGCAGGGTTTCTTGGCTGCAATATTGTTTTCTTCTTTTTATTGTGATTAGAGTTTATAAAGTGTATTAATTTTCCATTCAATCATTCTTTTACTGGGTTTTCTTTTTTAGTGCATTTCTGTGTTTATAAAAAGTTGTGCAGCAAGTACAGTTATCCCCAGCCCTCCTCCTCTGACACATTGGGTTTCTTGTGAACATCTTGCATTTCTGAGTTACAATTGATGAAGCTGTACTGATGCATTATTATGAACTAAAATCCTAGCGCTGAGTGGACTGCTGCAACGCGATCTAGTGTGACACGAGATGGCACAGGATAGGACAGGGTTCAGCTCTGTTGTTCATAGGGTCGCTATGGATCATACTCGACTTGATGGGGCCTAACAACAACAACTAGCACTGAAGGAAACTATTTTAGAATCTAAGAAAGTTGAGCACTTTTATTGGGGCCAAGTGCCTCCTATCTGTGGAATCCAGCAGCTCACCCTTTCATACTCCGCCATCAGCCGAGAGCAGCCCATGGGATGCTTGGCTTTGGAGACAATGTGAGATCAACTGCCCAGGTCAGAAGCTGGGGCACTGTGGTCAGAGATCTGATAGATACATGCTCACAGCCACTGCAAGAAGCAGCCCTAACACACTATACTAAGTTAGTTCTGACTCATAGAGACCCTCTGGGTTACAAAGCAAGGCTGTGCCATAAAATTCTTGGGGCTGTTATCTCTCTGAAAGCAGATCACCAGGCTTTTCTTCCACAGCCCTGCTGCAGAGGTCCAAACTGTCAGCCTGTGCCCACTATACTCTTGCTGAACAGCTGGTGGATTTGGACTATGTCTATCTGGGTTGACAGGTCAACTCTTTACCACTAAGAGTTCCTTTTTTAGGTCAATGTTGTTACTGTTGTTGTTGTTGTTGTTAGGTACAATCAAGAGAGTTCTGACTAAAAAAAATAGTATGGGGAATAAACCTGACTTTGGGTTAGTAATCTGCACAAACTGCCATTCAGAAAACTTTTGAGACAGATGATTTTAAAACATCAATTCAGCATATAATCAAGATCCCAGAGACACAGAGTTTAAGAAGGAGAATAGACTTTATGACCCATTGTTTCACTCCTCTTATTTTGAAAATAAGAAAGTACTTCAAATAGTCGACCCTATAGAAAATGGTCAGATGTGCTGTCAGCAGAGAATATTTTACATTCTGAGCAGCACTGGTTTTAGAAATTGAGGTATCCTGACAATAGTTGTCTCCATGAACAGAGAGATGGGGTCATAGAGTGGAAAGTGTTTCTTAAAATGGGGGAGTCACCCTTTAGAACTGAGGCTAGAGTCATTAGTGAAAAGATCTTGAGGCAGACATCAATGACAATCTCATTCATAGAAAACATCAGACCAAGAAAAGATTTTCAAGCTCCATGGGCTAAACATTTCAATGTACAAGACAGTCACTTGAGGCTAAGGAAATAGTGAACTGACATTTGCTGAGTGACTACTTTGTGAAGTAGTTCTACCAAAAGTATTATGATTCCACTTAGTGTTTTAAGGTGTTAGATCTTACAGAAGAATGAAGAATAGTTTTCAGGCAATGAGGCCACTTAAAAGATTATCACAATTGTCCAGAAAATGGTTGCAGGGATAATATGAAGGAATAGATATAAATCACCTAGTGAGGAACACATAGAAATTATAACAGACAGCCAAGATATTTTCATATTGAAAGAGAAGGAGCTTATTTTTAAAACCAACAAATAAAAACCTTCATTTCTGACCAGCCAGTTTTTAGAGGCTATGGATAGTACAGAAGGAGATTGTCCATCTTTCTCCCACAAATGGTGGCTTCAAATTGCACAACACCCTATGCAGTAGGCCATCAGAGCCCCCCCACCCACCCACCCACCCAATGACAAGGGGCCAAAATAGCAGAATAAGAGAGCACAGATATTGGGAGGAGAGAGCAAGCAGTGGCCAAAGGTGGACTTGTTTAGTGGGAGATGTTCTTAGAAGTTCCGGTCTGAGTCTCATTAGCAGGGTCAGAGCTAGAGATACAGATATGTGAGTTAGCAGTGAAGATTTCATCGTGGAAGCCTGGCAAGAAGAGGAGCCTGGGGAGTAGAATTTCAAGGATGAACATGATCACAACAGAGTGGGAAAAAGGAAAGGGAAGAGTGAGAAAGCCTAGTTCTGGAGAAGCCAAAAGAAGAGAGATTCAGAGAGCGCTTTTGGCCTAGTGCCAAGAAGCTGCACTGCAATTCCAGAGGCACACAGTTCAAATCATTCTGATGTTCTGCTGGAGAAGGAGGGGCAATCTTCCCCTGTACCAGTTGGATCTGATTTGACAGTACATACACACAAAATAATAACTTTTTTTTTTAAAAAAAAAAAGGAAAAGAAGAAGAGAGACTCAAGAAGTTCAACCTGTGAACACCACCAAAGCTACAATGATGTCAAGCCTGGTGGACAAATTCAAAGATGCAACTACTGAAGGCTGCTCCAAGGCCAGGTCAGAGAAGCCCGGCATGCTGCATGGTTAGAACTCAGTAGACAGTGAGACAGTGGAGTCGATCAGTGTAAGGAGGGAGTTGGGGGTCGGGGTGTGTGTGTGTGATGTAGAACAACCACTAAAGGGCAAAGCTATAAATGGTCAACCTTGAACTTTTCTCAACAGATTATTTTGCTGTCAGGTATTTGATTATTCTGTTCTCATTCTCTTATTTTGGCATTCACTCAGTCCTGACACTTGAGTTTATCCAATTTTGTCTCCAGATAACCATACCCTGTAGAATGGGGGCTAGGACAGTGGGAAATGAGAACTTAATTACAGGGTCACAAAATTGGATGGGTGGAAGAAGGTGTGGGCAAAGGAAAGGGGAAAAATATGGTGTAAAAAACAATGTATACAGATTTTTTTTAAGTAAACTAGTATAAAATAAAGGGTTTTTAAAAAAAATTTAAAATAATTGAATAGGATTTTGTGAATACCACTATTTATAATAACTTACTGAAAGAATGCTATTGGAAGCTACACTATGTAGGATGGGGTTTTCATCTGTGGTCCCAAAGTCTTAATTTATGTCTTTTCTAAATCTATATATTTGAGAAGGGAAGATATTTCTGCCGAAGGATTTGTATTTGAGGAGAAAACTATTTTTAA
>NW_006399764.1:5610791-5631164 GCF_000299155.1 Elephantulus edwardii | reverse complement strand
ACACACACACACACACACACACACACACACACACACACGATGTTATAGAAAGTCACATGCTCTGGGATCATTGTTATGAAAGTAATAATGTAGTTTTCAAATCATTTCTCTGTGGTGCTACAGCAAATCTTAATGGTAAAGATGTTACGCAGTAACCATTACATTACATTACAAATAAAACCTAGGCCTGCCTCTCCTTAAAATGTTACAGTTTATGATTATTGTTGTTGCTATAAGAAAAGGAAAAGGGACCCTGTAGGTATACCCGTCACAAAAGAAAAATATCATGCTGGCAACTCATTATTTCAGGTTGTTATTATGTTACATGATAGCTTCTAGGTGTGAGGCACATACCTATAATGATCACATTAAGGCAGAGCCTCATTAATAATAGATGAGACCTGATTATATCCATTCCTGATGTTAGTTTAATAACCTGTGGCATTTTTGCAACAACAACAACAAAAATAATAATCAGTTGAACCTTTTTGCGTTAAAAAAATTATTCTTGGCACATCTTAGCACCAAGTGGAGAAAACAAGCCAATTTGCATTGAGGAGCCGTCCTTGACACATATCTTTCCTGGTGCCTCTTAAGAGGAGCAATTGGCATTTCCAAGAAATAGTAACAAGAATCATTTGAGTCTGATTTTCTGACCAAAGGAGATTTTGGAAGGAGAAACTTGATAGTCTCACTGTTTTGTATAATGCTTGGTTGAGTTTTTTTCAAGGACACATCCTCAACTCTTGTGTTCACATCAAGCCCAGACACCTTGTAAATGCCCCAGCAAGTCAGGGCCTTCAGGAAAGTTCTCATCTATAAGAATTCAACAGATATTAGAACAAAGGCTGAGGTTTAAAGGAGACTCTGAAGAAGAAATACTAATAATACATTTCATTTGCTAATTCATATTATAGAGAAATTTGTTGTGGCTTTTCTTTCACAGTTTTTGTTTAATCCTCTGCTCTTTATGATAAATGCTATGTCTAATAAGAATTGTTTCCCAAGGACAACAATATTTCAATCCCTGGAGCCTGTGAATATGTTGCCTTATATAGAAAAATGGACTTTTGAGATGGGATTGAAGATTCCAAATTGAGATGATTCTGGATAAATTGGGTCACGTCAATGCAATCACTAAAGGGAGTATTAAGGGAGAAGCAGAATATTAAGGGAGTATTAAGAAAGAAGCAGAGACTGGGAGGGTATAGTTGAAGAAAAGGAAAGAATCCACAAGCTACATGTACCACAAGAAACTGAAAAAGGCAAAGATGTAGAGTACCATCTCATAATCTCCAAAAGGAACCAGGCATGTTGTGACTTTTGTCCCAGGAGAGTAATCTAGGACTGCTGATCTTCAGAACTCTAAGAAAATAACTCTGTGCTGTTCTAAGTCACTAAGTTTGTGAGGATTTGTTGCAGCAGCAATCAAAAACTAATGTACCTCATATTTATTTCTAAAGAGGAAGACAAAAGGACAGATTGGACAGGATAAAGGAAAAAGAGCTACTACTTAGTCATCAGATTTTCTATGTGGGTTTTGTAAAAAGAGCAAGGGCCGCATGGGAACGGTTATATCTGACCTTTACCAACTTCACAAAGGGAAATTGTCCCAGTGAACAGCATCAATAACATAAAACCAATTACCATGAGGTCAGACGTGTCCCTACACTCCTGCACCTCTTTCTACTTATCTCAATACAAATATCACTGCCTTGCTATTGTTATTATTGTTGTTGTTGTTGTTGTGTGCCATGGAGTCACTCAAAACTCAAAGTGACCCTATGCCCAATGGCTCTGAAGCCTACTCTATCCTGAGCCAGTCTCACTGCCTCTGACACGTCTACCTCCACTACTGTGTCAATCCGTCTTATATGGGGTCTTCCTCTCCTGTGCTGCGCCTCCACCTTTCCAAGCATGATGTTCTTCTCTGAGGATTGGTCCCTCCTGGAAACATGCCCAAAGTATGTGAGCATCCATTCTTGCCTTAGTGCTTTACGGGGTCAAAAATCCAATGCAATCGCTCACAGATCACACAGAACCATATTGGGGAAACAAAAAGGTTATAATTCAGGTTAGTAGTAGAACACTGTCAGTATGGCTTCTGAAATGTTCTTCACAGGCACCTCAGCCTGGAGCCTTGTGAATTTAGGCCAGTGTTACAAAGTTATCAGTGCTTCAAATAATGGCCACCTACCCCTAGTTGTCCAACAAAGTTGGGCAAAGGCTCTTAGCTCTCGTTCCAACCATGTAGCTGTTACAAGGTCCCATCTCATGTCAGACCTCTGTTTTCTGCTGTGGCTGTTGGTCTCGTAGGTCCTCCTGCTTGTTCTTATCCTGGAAGTGAGACTTCTTTTCTCCTTTGCTGACAGTGAAGAGGTCTCTGTATCTGCTGCTGGGTTGCTCAATTTAATGGCAAGACTAGCCAATCCCCTCGTGGAATGGTGAGATTAGCCAATCCCTTTTATGAAATTGACCAATCCCTTTGTAGATTGGCTAACAGGCCCTATTCTCTCTACATGGCCCACCTATCTATGTGGCAAAGTCAAACAATGGCTAGGAAAGTCATGTTGTTGTGGTGGTTGTTGTTGTTAAATGCCCTCGAGTCCTAGATGACTCATGGTGACTCTATGAACGAAAGGCCTGAACATTGTTCATAGGGTTTCTGGAGGCAAGCCATTTTAGAAGTAGATGCCACTCCTACTTCCAGGCTTGTTTTAGTCGGGAAGCTCCAGCAAATGCTGTCCACCATAGGTGACCATTACCACGTTTGGCACATCAGCGTCACAATGGTCAACATCACAGCAACCACAAGTTACCTCTGTACAGGAACGCACAGACCAGTGCTATGCTATACCACCTAGAAGAATGTTTGACAGGAAAATGTTTGACAGGCTGCAGGCCTGAGGGCCCTTTGGGGCTTGAAGCCCCTTCCTCCCTTAAACCCTAGGCCAAGCCTGGAGGGCCTTGCTCCTGGGGGACAGAGCAGTCCTGCAAGTCAAACACAAGCCCGAAAAGCACCCAGACCACACTAAGCTCTGTCAGCAAGAAGTCACAGAACACCGAGGGAGGAGCCACCAAGGAAGAACATGGCCACCTCCACTCCCCTCTCCCGATGGGGCCTCCAGGCTTGGCCTAGGGTTTAAGGCAGGAAGGGGCTTCAAGCCCAACGGGAGAGGGGAGTTCTTCCTGGTTGGCTCCTCCCAGGGTGTTCTGTGACTTCTTGCTGACTGAACTTAGTGTGGTCTGTATGTGTACACAGGTATTATGGCAAGTTTTTGGAGTCAAGTGCTTTTTCGGGCTTGTGTTTGACTTGCAGGACTGCTCTGCTCCCCAGGAGCAAGGCCCTCCAGGCTTGGCCTAGGGTTTAAGGTTTAAGGCAGGAAAGTCATAGCAAAAGATTAAAAACTCCACAGGTTTGAACAAAGGAATTATGTGTTTTGGTAAATCATGATTTTCCTAAAGAAGATACTTCTACTTCTTGAGTATGAGAAAACACCAAAGTGAGAAATAGAGAGCATAAATAAAACAACATGGTTGAGATTCTCTTTTCTTCTAATGTTTCTTCTATGTATGCTTTTTATGGTTTTTAATATTTACAACCAGCATTTTAGAAATAATCACAAAGGGCAGGTATTTGTTACCTGCTTTGCTAGGAATCAGAAGATGAAGGACATTACACTTACTTATGTTTCACATTTGTTCACAGAGAATACAGCCCAACTTCAGTTGTCCTTAGGTACAGGTCTCTTCCCCCACTATTGTTGTTCGCTGTGGAGTGAGATGTTTTCAGACGTAGTAAACTGCACAGAAGGAGAGGGCACATCTTTCTCCCGTGGAGCAGCTAAGGAGCAGCTGGTGAGTTCGAATCACTTCGCTTTAGGTTAGCAGTGTAACCCCTCTCTTCCAGGCCACCAGAGTATCACTACACACTGTAAAGTTAGAAATAGGTAGAAAAAGATGTGCAGAGAAAGATCTGTGGATTTTAACAGGACCTTTGTGATTCCAATCCTGTTTAACGTAACCCCACAGAACGAGAAGCATTGGAAGGAAGGGCTGATGAGCTTTCCCTACAGAGCTGTCTTTTCTTTTTCCTAAACTGACGCCCGTACTAACAGGCCAACGAGGCTGGGAAGACATAAGGTAGATGTAACTGAATCTGAGATGAAGTTCAGAAATTAAAATCCTCTTTCTTTTTGGAGCCAAACTGCTCCATAGCTAGAGCTGAGTAAGGTGAGGTGAGATTCTGTATTTTTATCATGTCTTGGTGGAAGCATCTGGATAAAGACTTTCCTACCCATGCATTTTGCTTATTTGTTTGTTTATGCTGTTACTATTGTACTCCATTGTGTTCTACTTAAATATATTTGCTTCATCTTTTGAAAGGAAATTTGAAAGAAAGGAAAGAAGAAGAGAGAAAAGAGAGGGGAGTGAGAGAGAGAACCAACAAAAGAAGGAAGAAAGATGAAACTTGCCATGCCCTACGCAAAAGGAAAGGTTGATTAACATGCTCACTATTTTGCATATTAGTTTCATCCATAGGATTCTTTTTTATTATTATTCATTAAACATTTCTATTTGTGTCGAGCAATTGGGAATTGCTTGCATTTAACAGTTTAATGCCTTGTGCAGTCAGTGATGTAAAGAAATTAATGTAAATGAAAATAAATTGGGTCTTATGCCCAGTAGGAAAGCACCCTAGCCTGTATCCTGCATCTAATTCACTGCCTAACCCAGAGTGCAGAACTTCTAATGCAATGTAATTTCCTCTTCGTAAGGTGCAAAATATAGTCTCCATTAATGGTCAATTTGAAGGATGTTTCACTGAGGGAGAGAGTATCCACATCCGTGAGGTACTTGGAAGCTGGTGTCCTCTATATGGGTTCTGGCTGGAACATCCATCCTCAAGGCAATTTGGAAAGTGAGACAATAGGCAATAAAGTTAAATCATTCCGGAGACATCACAGGGCTCTCCTCTGTGCCTGGGTGGCGGAGCTGGGTGTTAGCCAAAGCTCTTCTGTCTATTCAGAGTGCAGTTCTTGCTCTGTCAAGGTCATTCTCCCCCGTGAAGCAGGGACAGGAAATGGAGTCAGAATTGAAATGAGATCCCTGACCTCTCAACACAAAAGTCTGTAACTACGTTCCTTTATTTGTGCCCCCTCCCTAGCCCTCATATTCCCTATGCCAGGGTTCTGGATATTCCTGGATAATCTGACCACATGGCTAAAGCATATAACAAGTTCTTCTCATGTTGATGTTAGGGAACTATGTGATACATTATGGCAAAGTCAGTGAGTTTAAAGACATGACGACAATGACAGGCTCTATACTTGATTGCACACTTACTATGTTTCTGCTGTTGTTATGTGTCAATGAGTCCAAAACAACTCACAGTAGACCCTTCACTGGGTTTTCAGAGGCCATCACTAAGGTTCACAGGCGACTGGATGGCGCATAACAACAACAACCACAACATAAATCACACTAGGAGGAGAGTGTCCACCTTTCTCCCACAGAGCCACCGGTGACTTTGAACCCTATGACTTTGGGTTGGCAAGACAACTCATTAAGCCACTAGAACTCCCTTCTTATATAGAACAGAAACTATTATAACATAGATAGCTATACAAATAGATACATCAATTCTATAATGTCGGCAATACTGTAAACCGCATTCACTACTTTTCTAGTTGAGTGCAACAAGGATAAATAACTTACTTGAGAAGCAGCAATTGGTAAGTAAGAAAACCAGGATTCGAACTCTGAATATCTGCCTCAAGGCCATGGCCACTAACCTCTTCTCCCTTCGTATTCTTGCAACAAATAAATAGCAATCTATATTACTTAGACAAGAACAAACTTGGACTTAGGGAGATTAAATTACTTGCTCAAGCATATCCAGTTTCTAACAGTAGTTTATAATACAGCAAGACACTAGTTGGCAAACTTTTTTTTTTATTTATTTAAGTCCTTCTTATGAGAAGTTGTTGGAAGTTGACACACAGTAACAGTCCTTACATTGAGATGAGAAGGGAGTGCCCACCCATCCCAACTTGAATCAAGATAAAGATACTTGTTATATCCACACCACTTTCTGTAATTCCAACACTTTTATTCCACTGTTTCATAAGTACCCATTGTCTTTCATCTTAAGTTTAAGTTCTCTGAGGGCAGACATTAAGTCTCTCTTAATTACCACTGCACATCTATCATCAACAAAGTGTCTGGTACAGAGTAAACATTTAATATTTACAGAAAAATACTTTCCCTCAATCTCAGCACAGAGTAAAACAAAAGAAAATAACTCCTTCAAACTGGAAAGCTAGGGAAATGCTAACTGAGGTTGCCCACGGACTGAGGTTTTAATTTACTTCTGTTGATATCAGTCACTTAGCAGGACACTGTTTCAAAACAGTTGTTGCTGCTGCCACTGTGGGGAGTGAGGGACGATGATTGTCGGGCCACAGACATGGGCTTGGATCTGTATAGTCCAGCCATGCCAGCAGAAAAAGGCTGAGCCCAGCGAGCACTGTTCACACAGGCCTCAGTTACACATGTTGTTAAGTGCAGTCAAGTCAGCACTGATTTATAGTGAGCCTGTAAACAGCAGGACAAAAGGGTGTCCACTCCTGCATTAACTTTACAGTCATTGATGTGCTGTGTCCACCATTGTTACCACAGTGGAAGAAGCTCTGGTCACATAAGTCCATAGGTAGTTGTGCTTCTAACCCAAAGGCAGACCTCTCTGGCAGTTAGAATCTACCAGCAGTTCCACAGAAGAAAAAAAAACGGGCAGTCTTCCTCCTGCTGTGTAACTTATATCCTCCTAAAACCCACTGGAGGCTCAGCTATATGAACTGCTCCAATTCCAACTGACTCAACAGCAACGACTGAATCTAATCTAGGAGGCTCATCTTCCAGCATTCAATTGAACCATATTCTGTGTGTGATCCATTGGGTTTTCACTGACTAAATTTCAGAAATGAATTGACAGATTGTTCTTCATAGTATTCCTTAGCCTGGATGTTCCACTGATGCTTATCTCCCATGGGTGACCTTGTTATTATTCTTGGGGACCGTCAAGTCAGCTCCCACTCTATGTACAGCAAATGTAAATCTACGTGATCTTGCCATCTTCACAATCTCTGATGAGCTTAAGCCATTGTGGTAGCCCCTGTATCAGTGTATGTCACTGAAGATCTTCCTCTCTTTCACTGACCTTCCACTTTCCCAAGCAAGATGTCTTTCTCCTGGGACCAGCACGTCCTCCTGACAACATGTCCAAATATGAGATGATGTCTCACCATCCTCTCTTCTAAGGAACATCTTGGCTACACATCTCTCCAGACAAACTTGAATGTTCTTCTGTCAGTTTGCAGTATTGACCCTGGTGGTGCTTGAAAGGCAAAGATATAGCTTCTAGCATCACAGCAACAGCCAAGTTACTACATTCCAACTAATAGACTATCAAGTGGTAGCAGATCTCTTTCATCATCTCAGTCCTCTCTGGAATAAGGAAGAGATAACTGTACTTTCTTTTGGGTAAATTATCTTCGGTTTGCTCCAGAAACATTAACCATTAGCCAAGTGTGACTGGTTACATCCCTGGCTTTCACAAACCACACTGAACACACAGATTCAATGAAGACAGAGAACATACATCTCTATTAGCAAGCAACCATGTCAAAGAGAGAGCTGGTAGAGGAACCCCTGCCGAGGGAAGAAGAGTCACAATGCACATCCTCGTTCAGTCAGAAATTAGGTCCACGTACCTGTTTGTGACAAGTGATGGAACAGTTCTTTCCCCACTGCCGTGTACGTATTCAATATAGACAACCTCCAGAGTTTCTGAATTTTCCATTAAGAATCCTAACTATTTCAGCAATAATTTCTAAAAAAAAACACCACTGCTTCTCCTAATACTCTGACCCTAATTTAAGTAAACACTGCTCTTTCATTTAGAACTGAACTCTAAACCATCTCCACATTTTCCTCTTGGGCACAGCTTTTTATAAAGACTACTGAAAATCACATTGGCCCATTAAAACCAACATCCCTAGAAGCGGCCTAGTGTAGAAGCTCTGACATTCCATCTTTGTCTTCCCTTAACCGAGGGCTCAGACAATAGTAAATGTCATACTGGCTAGAAAACTCTAGACCCAAAGAAGTTGTGAAATACGTTCTCTGAGAGATGTTAAATGTCCAGATGAAGCCCATGCATCTTGCCTCACTTTGATGCTTTCTTGCTTTAAGTGTGGGGCTGAGTTTGACCCTTTTTTTCAGTGTTATGCTTTTTCACAAGGTAAATTAAATATTTGTAAGGAAGTTTCTCTAAGTAACCAATTTCACATGTCCCTTTAATGTCAGAAAGATGAGAATATTCAATTCTCAATACTGTTGCTCACAAAGGGCATGACATCTATAAGATGGGGTGGGGGTGAAAGCCAAATTCAGCTTGAGGATCTCCTTTCCCAAGTACCTAGGACCCATGAGACTCTTCAAACGAGTGTGTCCCATTTCATTCCGGCTCAGTCAACCTCCCATGGCCCTAAGCAGAAGCCATAAATCCACCTATAATTTATTAAAGACCTTCCTGGCACTCTGTTCAACCAGTTCACATCGCAAGTGCTGTTAAAAAATGGTCCCGTCACTGAAAATGAGAAAATGCAAGTCAGGGCCACAATAGGTTTAGAGGGACTGCATTTAAATGTTTATAGACTGGGATCTAAAGTATGCCTTGATGCTGACAGGGCAAACAGTCTGCATTTAGCCACAATTGATGGAATGTGTGTCCATGAAAATATTCCAAGGTTTCACCGAACATAACTTCTCTCAAACTTTCTTTGGACTGACTCAAAGGACTCTCAATTTCTGAGGTAAAATTTAAAGACAATAAACACTCATGCTATCTGTCTGTAATTATAATCTTTTGTAAGTTTTTGCTTTTGTGTGGTGTTTGTAGAATAGGTCTTTCATGAGTAAATCATGTGAAAACAATTCTACTAATAATGCATTGTTTCTGTATTGTATATTTTTATGCAGGCAGTTGTTGTCATGTATCACCAATTCAGAACTGACTCATCACTGAATCTCTAGCAGGTTTTCAAGGACATTAGTTATATAGAAGGAGACTGTTTCTCTTTCTCCTATAAGGACACTGGTGGACTCAAAGTGTGTCACTTTGGGTTGACAACACAACTCCTTACCATGAAGCCACCAGAGCTCCCTAAGACCAGCAGAGAGAGAAGAAATGATGCTTAGATTCTTTAAGGGGGCCAGAGAAGGAGAGACACTGACAACATGCAACTGCCCCACACAAAGGTTTCATCTGAGGCAACTGGACAAGAAAGAGTTTCTGAACAAAACCAGGAAAAGGTATAGCTTCCAGAGAACTTGGTAAGGAGGAGCCCTTGCCAGGGTGCCAATAACACAACTTAAGGGACCCTAAGATTCAGAGATAACAGTATATTCTAGGCATTGGACCAGCTATCATGACATGCACTGTAGTTCCATAGAAAAGGCTTAGCCTTTGAGAGAAAAAGGCTTGGCTACCTTTTCTAATCAGAGAAGGTAATGGGAATCAGAGCACATGGTCCCTCAGAGTGTGAAGCTAAGTCTCAGAGATCAGGTTAATGAGACAGATGAGCCATGGCTACCATCTCAGAGCAGCCCTTGACGTTCAAAAGGTATTTCAATGACCGTACGAAATTCCATTCCCCCCAAAACATACTGGGTTCCCAGGTACGGACTCTAGGAAGATTAATCCAGCCCTTTTCCTCCTCACTGGCATTTGTTTCAGAATTAGTTTTTATTTTCCAAAAACTATAAACTCTGGCTATTTTCCATATTCTCAGGGCCCCTGGGTCGACAGTCGCAGCTTAATGATTTCAGAATAGACATAAGCCAAGAAAATTATGGCACTGAGTATACTGAGTCCAGACAAATGGTATTTATATGCACATCCAAATTTGAAGAGAAATGTATTTCTTTAGGTTTCAACACTGTAATAATAGATATAAAGCAAAAATAAAAACCTGTTGCATAGTTTAAAAAAAAAAAGAAATTCCATTCCAAAAGGCTGGGACAATAAGGGAATCATTTTTCACCCCTGGAGTTAATGTCATCACCTCATAATGAAACTGAGTTACAACTGACAAAAAAAGGAAGGGGGAGGAAGTCCTGAAAACTCAAATGTTTGACTCTGAACACTGGACATGCGTCCAAACACCACCACCCGGGTCACGGGGTACAGGCCGCTCATGAGGACTGACTGGAACGTTGAACAGTTATGGGAAGCCCAGGATGGCTACTGCGTTTCCACATGGTCACTGAAACAGAATCATTTCAGGTACATAGGCTCCAGCCAAAGTCAGAGACCTGGAAACATTTTACTTTTCCTTAGGGAAGGTAGTCTACGAGGCCAGGAGAAACTTTGATTTTCAACCTTAGAGATTTCAGTATCGTTTTAATGCATTATTCTTATGTATATGTTTATCTCTGGAAGCAGGAGCAGCATCCACTTCCAAAATGGCTTGCCTCCGGAAACTCTATGTACGAACAGTGCTCAGGCTGTTTGTTCATGGGGTCGCTATGAGTCGTCTACGACTCGATGGCATTAAACAACAACAAACAACATATGTTTATCTGTGTGTGTTACATAAAAGTATAATGCATGAATCTTCACATAATAAATTTTTCCTTGTGATGGGCCTGTAGAAATATGAAAATTACCCAAAGCTCAGAACAGAGCAGGGAGACACTGGATGGTTCAGAATCAAGAAAGGGTTCCATAAGGGATGGATTTTGTCTCCATACCTTTTCAATGTGTATGCAGAACAGATCGTCCAAGATGCTGTGCTGTACGAGGAGGAATGTGGCATCAGGATTGGTGGAAGAGTCATCAACAACCTGCGTTATGCAGATGACACAACCCTGCTTGCTGAAACTGAGGAGGACCTGAAGCGCTTGGTGCAGAAGGTCAAGGACTGCAGCCTTCTATATGGATTGAAGCTCAACATCAAGAAAACAAAGATTCTCACCACGGGGCCAATTGGCAGCATCAGTATGGATGGTGAAGAGATTGAGATAGTTAACAGTTTTAGTTTACTTGGTTCCACAGACAAATCCTGCTTGAACTTCTGGCAATTCCCTATCTATGTACTACGCCTGCTGTTTTTTAATGATCTTCAGCAGTATTTTCCTAGTATGTGATATCAGTGACATTGTTTGATATTATACTCACATATTTTTGGTCATTAGAAGAATTTTGCTCTGTTAAGGGTGATGCTGGAGAAGAGTATTGAACATGGACTGCCAAGATAACAAATAGGTCTGTCCTGTAGAAGGTGAAATCAAGCAGCTCCTTGGAGATAAGGATTTTGAGATCACATCTCGCATGCTTTGGGCATGTTTCCAGGAGTAACCATTCTTGGAGAAGCACATCATGCTTGGAATAGTAGAGGGACATTGCAGGAGAGAAAGACTCTGGATAAGATGGATTGATACAGTGACTAGGATAATGGAAGCAGGTGTGTCCAAGACAATGAGATTGGGTCAGGACAGGACAGAGTTTAGAGCTATCATCCATATGGGTCTCTATGAGCTGTAGTCCACTTGACAGCACATTGCAACAACAGCAAAAGACTCATAGATTAGGGTGATATTAGTTGGGTTAAACTATTACAGAACAGTACATAAGTTAGACCCTGATATACATGCGAGGTGTGTCAGGAAGAGAATATATCAAAATATTAAGAGTAATGAGGTCTAAGCAGGAGTAAAATGTTTTTATGTTGTGTTCCCTTAAGACTCAGATGCATCTGACCTAAAGCCACTTTGTTGTTGTTACGTGCTGCCGAGTCACCAGCAATTCATAGCGACCCTGTGTACAGTTGCTCTGAACCCTGCCCTCTCCTGAGCCAGTCTCACTAATTCTGACACACCAAATCCCATTACCCCCATTACTGACTGTATCAATCCATCTCATCCAGGGTTTTCCTCTCCCGAGCTGTCTGTCCACCCTTCTGAGCATGATGTCCTTCTCCAAGGCCCCGCCTCTTCTGGCCACGTGCTCATAGGAAGTGAGTCGGAACTTAAAAATCCTCACCTTTGAGGAGAGACTTGGTTTCACCCTCTCCAAGACAGACCTATTTGTTTTCTTAGCAGTATGTTCAAGACCCTTCTACAGTACCACAGTTTGAAGGCAGGTTTGGATCAGGTGTACCTTAGACTCTAGACTGACATCACTGCTTCTCAGTACTTTGGAGAGGTCCCTAACAGCAGATTTTCCCAGTAAAATTCTTCTTTTGATTTCCTGACTGCTGCTGAGCAAACTGTATTTGTTAATATCTTCATTCTCTTCTTTATCTATCATTGTACTGCCAACTGGCCCAGTGGTGAGAATCTCTGTCTTCTTGATACTGAGTTTCTATCCATATTGAAGACTATGGTCATTGACCTTCTGTAGCAAGTGCTTCAGGTCCTCCTCAGTTTCAGCAATTATTTGCTATTCATCAGAGAGCTGGACAATGACTAAGGATGACAGAAGAATAATTAATGCCTTTGAGTTATGGTACTGGAGAAGAGTCTTGGACCACCAAGAAAACAAATAGGTCTGTCTTAGAAAGGGTGAAATGAAGTTTCTCCTTGGAGGCTAGGATTTTAAAGCTGTCTCACATTGTTTAAAATGGCCAGGAGTGACCAGATCTTGGAGAAAGACATCATGCTTGGAAGGGCAGAGGGACAGCACAGGGGAGGAAGACCCTGGCTGAGATGGACTGATACAGTAACTGGGGCAATGGGGGTAAGTGTGTTGGAATCAGTGAGACAGGCTCAGGAGAGGGGAGGCTTCAGAGCTATTGTACATAGGGTTGCTATGGGTCGCAGGTGACTTGACGACACATAACAACAACAATATTTGGCTGCAAAAGCTGGAAGATGAATATAAAAGACTGGAGAAAAGCTGATCTCTTTGAATTACGTACGAATTAGTAAAGAATACGGAGTATACCATGGACTTCCAGAAGAACATACAAATCTATCTTGGAAGAAGTACACTTATGCACTTTGGACATGTTATCAGAAGAGGCCAGCTGACAGAAAAGAACATCACACTTGGCAAAGCAGAGGAATAGTGAAGAAGAGGAAGAGCCTTTTTATGAAGATGGTGCCAAAAGCAAAGAAGGAAGCCCCTGCCCCTCCCAAAACTGAAGCCAAAGCAAAAGCATTCAAGGCCAAGAAGGCAGTCCTGAAGGGCATTCACAGCCACACACACGCACACACACACAAAGAAGTTCCACACGTCACCCACCTTCTGGCAGCCTAAGACACTGAGACTCTGAAGGCAGCCCAAATACCCCCAGAAGAACACCCCCAGGAGAAACAAGCTTAACTACTATGCCATCATCAAATTTCCCCTGACCGTTGAGTCAGCCATGAAGAAGATAGAACAACACACTTGTGTTCATTGTGGATGTCAAGGCCAACAAGCACCAAATTAAACAAGCTGTAAAGAAACTCTATGACATTGATGTGGCTAAGGTCAACACTTCGATTAGGCCTGATGGAGAAAAGAAAGCCTATGTTTGGCTTGCTCCTGACTATGATGCTTTGGATGTTGCCAACAAAATTGGGATCATCTAAACTGAGTCCCGCTGGCTAATTCTAAATACAAATTTTTCTCACAAAAAAAAAGAAGAAGAGGAAGAGCTAAAGGAGATAAGTTGACAGTGGTGGCAACAATGAGTCCAACAGAAACGTTGTGAGGAAGGCACAGGACAGGGCAGGGTTTCCTCCTTGTGCATGAAGTCACTGTGAGCTGCACTGACCAGGGAGCACCTAACAACAACAGCAACAACAACAGCACCTCTCCAAGGGCACCATAGATAAAAGTAGTACATTATTTGTTAACTAATTAATTCCAATTGTATCAACCTGTCATTCGTAGGCCAAGGATATATCTAATATTGCATTCCTCGGTCTCATCTAAATTACCATTTTATGTTGACCATTGAGTGAGATATTTTGAGTCACATCTTACAAGTAACAAAACAGACTTTGCCTCAGCAATTACTTTTACAAGCTCCTCTTCCACAGAGCTGCCATCTTGTACTCTCAAGTATACATATGGTCTTCATCCCCAAAAGTTATTTAAGCAGTAAGCTACTCCCCAGTGGTTGAGCTAAAGAACCAAGTTAAAAAAAAAATCACATATCAAGATATAGGGACATGTGTGAGCAAGTTATCCATTATTATTTTTTAAAACTTGAATATTCAAAAAAAACTTTGAATATTCATCTGTGGTTGATATTTTGTACCATAATGTAAATTAGAACAGGCCTAAAGTAATCCCTCAAATTCTCACTCCTCCACACTCACTCAATCACTAGTGCCCCTCTGTGGTTTCTTGAACTGCAGGAACAGCCTAGGCTCTAGGGACCCAGTAGTCAGGCAGCCCAAGCCACCAGAGAATCAGCTGGTCATGCACACCTGCGGACGGTGGCGAGTTGAAGACACCTGCTTGCTGCATTTGCTGAATTCAGAACACAAGAGTCTCTTTAACAATTTAGCCACACATTTTTAAAAGCTCATTTGAAAGATCTATGCAGGCTATCTATCTGTAAGGCCATCTCCTGGGCTGAGGGTCACATTCCACGTTGTGCTTTTTAGTAAGAAATGTCTTGATTTTTATTTTGCTTGTTTTTTCAAATGAATCTTGAAATCGATCCCTTTATTTCCTGAAACATTTCCTTAAAACATACTGTGTGCCAGGAAGCACTATAGTATGGGCATTGAAAAAAAAAAAGCAGATATTATCTCTGTAATCAAGAATCTCATTGTTGTGCAACAGTGAATGATTGGAAACCCACGTTCTTTATAAACTTTCATTAAAATCTAAAAAACATGCAGTACCCGCCCCACCCATGGCAGGTGCTGGCCCAAAAAGCTGCCAAAGAGACACTGTAACTCATGGGCCCTGTTTCTCTCTCTTGAGCCTTTGGGATAAATTTTGTTACAGACATTTAAAAAATAAATTAAAAGTAAAATTTAAAAAAAAAAATCTCATTGTAGCAACAATGAACCAGACCGGCATTAAATAGACAGTAAAATAAACAATTCTAGAATGCAAAGCATCAAGAAAGAACTGGGCAGGGCACTGGATGAGTGGACCTTCAAGATAGGGAATTCAGCGACAGATTCTCTATGGCAGTAATGTTTGAGGTGAGGTCTAAAGGAAAAGCAGGAACAATCAGACAAAGAGTAGGATTAAAGAGTACTGTGGTCAATAAAATGGTGTTCTGAGGCTGGAAAAGAAAAATTTAGAGCAGGACCAATTTGCATAACCATGTGATCTCACTCTGGTAAGGCTTGGCAGCCCGGAGGATGGCATGAGAAGATGTAAGTTGGACTGACAGAGAATTGGTTATTGGCAGAGTGTGTCACTGAGGGTCTAGCGGGTGAGGAGGATGGAGGAGCTTTGACGAATATCAAAATGTAAACGTCACTGCAGAGATCAGAGGAGGCCAAGAATTACCTACGCAGAAACCTTTCCCCCCTCCTCTGCCATTCTTGCAGAGATCTGAATGTTTCTGACCCATCACTGAGACACGAAGGCGCTCAGAACTGTCGAGCAGATTTCATTGAAATCCAGAGGTGTGAGGAGTAGAAGTGAAAGTTCACATCATCAGGATTCTCTCATTTCTTAGGAGACAGCCATCATCTTCACATCAACAAGCGGGGCCTCCGGCAGCCCCACCCGCACAAGTCTGGATGGTTCCACCCCGCCCTCTCTTCCATCAGAGAAGGCTGTAGAATCGGTGATCACACTCTGCGCCATGCATATAATCCACCATTAACATAAATCAAGGTCTCGCGCCTGTAATTTATGGTTCAGCACTCAGAGAATACCTTGCTAGTTATTTTAAACAGATAAATCAAATCAAAATTTGGTTAATAAAAGATTAGAAATGTCATAAGACTTCTGATTGATTTAAAGATGTCTCGCATTCTTGATCTCCATTTATTTCAAGTTTTTAACAAGAAAAATGGCTGTCGGCTCACTCTGCTCTTATTTTTAATGCCTTCATTTAGGAGATTACATCTCAGCTCCAAAGCCATTTTTAATAATAAGATATGTAATTTTTAACTGTTGATATATTTAAAAGAACACACATGATTAAGATAAATCCATGCAGCCCCAGATATACTCATAATGGATTAGTCTGTGTGGCAAGTTTGATTCATGTCTGATAGTCAAGCTTTCTCATTTTAACTTCTTTCATATATACAGACATTCACTCCCTTGCTTGCTTAAACCCCAGAACTGCTCAGCCAGTGGAAGGAAACGAACATGGCCTTGAACACGGCTTGGGAGCATGTGTCCATTAACCATCCTATGAGTCCTCTGTATGTATCAAGATCAGGATGTAGCATATTGACGTGGTCAAAGAGAAAATGGGGTCCACAGACTTCCTGGGGTTCTGTCCAACGGTAGAAAGTCAGAAGAAGATAAAAATCGAAACATGGGAAAAACTGACACATTGTAAAGGAAATACAGAGAAGTACATGGAAAAGATGTAGTCAAAGGGCAGGCACATTTCACCAGCCACCGTAAGGGAGAAGGTGGGCTGTCTTGTCCTGTAAAGATTTATAAGCTCAGGAACCCAGTGGAGGTCCACTATGACTTGGAACCCACTGGTCAGCAATAGGTTTTGGCTTGTTAAAGTAAACTGTAAGGGACACTGGTGGTGCAGTGGCTAAAGTACTGGGTGCTCATGAAAAGGTCAGCCACTTAAGCTCACCGGTCATTCCACAAGGGAAGGAGTCGGCAGTCCATCTCTGTAAAGATTGGTGGTCTTGGAAACTGTTTGGACAGTTCCACCGTGTCCTGCAGGGTCACCGTGAGGCAGGACCAAGTGAGTGGCAGTGCATTTGGCTTGGGGTTTAGTTAAGGCAAATGTTCATCATTTCTATTC
The DNA here is from genome assembly GCF_000299155.1 of Elephantulus edwardii. Classification (NCBI taxonomy): domain Eukaryota; kingdom Metazoa; phylum Chordata; class Mammalia; order Macroscelidea; family Macroscelididae; genus Elephantulus; species Elephantulus edwardii. The sequence goes on along the minus strand of NW_006399764.1, from coordinate 5,614,191 downwards.
AAAGTTGACTGTGTTGTTGTTGTTAAGTGCCATCAAGTCGCAAGCAACTCATAGCGACCCTATGAATGAGAGTCCTCGATGCTTGGGTGCCTTTCATCCTCTCTCCAGGTTCATAGGGTTTCCGGAGACAAGCTACTACGGAAGTGGATGTCACTCCTCCTCCCACACTTGTTTTAATCGGGGAGCTCCACCCCACTCTCAGTCTACATTGGGTAGCCAACCATTAACACATTAGATACATCAATGTCACAGGGTTCAGCCTCACAGCAACCACAAGTGACTGCGGGACGGCAACTTGTACACCAGGGCTATATGAGACCTAGAGGAATGTCTGAACAAAAAACAATGAAAGACAGGCCCGAGGGCCCTTTGGGCTTGAAGCCCCCTGCTGCCTTAAACCCTAGGCCAAGTCTAGCTTGCCTGGCTCCTGGAGGCAGAGTAGTCCTTCACGTGCAAAAACTGCCACAACACCCGCACACGAAGCCCAAAGTTGACTAAACGGAACAAATCCCAGTAAGAGAAAAAGCCGAACCTGATGTAAACTTAGAAAGTAACAGGCGTGTGTTCTGGGAAAATTTAGGAGCTCTGGCTTCACCATGTACAAGGTAAGCATGTTGTTGTTGATGGGTGACGTCGAGTTGGAGCCGACCTATAGCTGACCCTTCAGCCGGTTTTCAGGGGCAGTAAAGTGCCCCAGAGGAGACAGCCCATCCTTCTCCTGTGGAACAGCTGGTAGAGCTAAGTCATTTCTCAAGAGACATAAAAGAAAAATTATTACAATTTAAGCTTAACTGCCGTTAAGATCAAGTGGCTGAGAATAATTTTAAGCAAAGATCTGTTGCAGACAGAGGGTAAAGTATTTTTTAAAAAATATTAATAATGAGACAGAACACCAAGAATGTAGGAGAAGAACAGAGATAAAGCAGGAGGCGAACAGTTCTCAAACAGCTGAAGCAAACTGAACTGCCAATTCCAGCTTCCCTGTCTTCATTGAAAATTACCAGGGAGTAAATCACAAAGAGAATCCAATGCAGGTGAAGAAGCCAAGCTTTTTCTATTGAAAACCTTCTGCTTGACTCAGGAGGGAGCAGTCAGCAAACAATGCAAGAATCCTGTAAAGGCTTAAGGATTGCTTTAGTGCTTCAGGATTAATTCCAGCTGATACCAGCCTCCCTCATAACCTGAAGTAGCATTCTGTTTATTACAAATATTTAATATAAAATTTGGCTTCCCATGAAGATCTATTAAATGAGATACTTAAATGTTGAGTCTTTTCTTCAATTTTCAGATTCTCCATGACTAGGACTAATTTCCAGTGTTGCTACCTATACTGTACTCCAGATACAATGGATAAAATGAACCAGCAACAAGATATCTAAAGAATTAGGTAAGTCTCTGCATTCTTACTGTTCAAAATCCAAATCCACAGTCTGTCCAGAAAGATAAAAGAGAGAAAAGAAAAATCAGATACCTGGATTGAATCCAAAAAGCCTCACAGGTTACACACACACACGCGACAGCCTTTTTCTCTCTAGAGTAATTGTCACGAGCTCGCTCGTCTTCTCACATGTTTCAAAGAACACAATACCATAACTGCCTCTGACATATTTGAAAATTGTAATAGCACTTGATCTAGCATGTCCAGTTGCAGGCGTGGTAGACAGGGATGCAGTGTACCCATGTCTTCTTGTTCAGTGATGCTAGAATTTTTGCCTAGAAAGTGAGGATGTAACAGGTTAGAGTGGTCAAAACATCCAAGATGTGGGAGGTCTGACTTGTTCTAATTACCTTACAGCCACCAGCCTGTGATCTTAACAGAAGCAGACTGCCACCTCTTTGTCCTGCAGAGGAACCAGGGGGTTTAACTCTCTAAACTTCCAGTTAATAGTCAAGTACTTGACCCCTATGCTACCAACGCTCCTTCAGAAAAGTATGGATGCAGAATATAGAGGTAGAGATTGAGTAAAGCTTGTGATGGAGAAAATTCCAGTCAAGCAAACTGGCAGCAGTCCAACTCTAAACCAACACCAGCCTCCTTAAGTTTTCAAAATGAAGAAATGGGGGAGAAACGTATTCCTTGTCTTTGAGCTCCATCTATAATGAAGTGATTAAAAGTGAGTCACTGCCAGCTGAAGAATGCAAAGATTCCAAGAACAACAAATTCTCAGGGTTGTGCGGATCCCCACAGCTGCTGCCCAACCTATATTTGGAGCTGCTAGGCCTGGGGCAAGCATGCAGATTCTGGCTCCCAAGCAAAATTGCCTCTTTTCAGAACCAAGCTCCTTTCCTGCTGACTATTCCCCTTGCTCTAGAGATCAGTTTTGGTACTTAGATTAGAAATTCCAACTGAAAAACACTTGATCTTTGTGATAGAGCTTCTGATCCCATACGGCCTTCAACAAACGGTTCTTCCAAACCATCGAATGAGGCACAAATAAAAAGCCTCAAGAAAGGCTGATGCTTTGTCTAAAGAACAATTTCTGTTGCTATCAAATTACCTGGACATATTGTCACAGGAGGAACCTCTTCGTGTCTCCTCCACTACAAAATCTAAGCAAAACGTGGTGAGAGCTCCATAAGAACTTGTCTAGCACTCAGGAAGGCCAATCAGTGGGGCTTTCAGAAGCAAAAAACGGCTAAAGGAGCCCTGCTCAGGACCTCCTCTGTGCTGAGCACCACCTGGTGGGTTTCACATGTGTTAACTGAACAATGCATTTCTTTCCTTATTCCATCAACTTTCATTCTGTCAATGATCTCCAAGTACTCTTGGAGATAAATAAAAACATTACGTTTTTATTGAGGATGAATTTGGAAGTGAAGAAAGCAGAGAGATTGCCAGTGCTGAAATTTAAGAAAATCTATTTCTTCAAACTTCCAGATACATATTTATTCTTTCTGAAAAGTTCCTACTATTGTAACAACTGACAGAGATTTGAGGATACACAGCAACATGAACATTCGCATTTCCAGTGGGTTTAAAGATTGCCAAATATCTGTGGAGGTCTACCTTTTCTAAACCACATCCCTCAGGTCAAAATTAATACATGTTCTCAACGTGGGTGCTGATTGGAGAGTCAGTGCAGAGCTCTCCGGCCAGGCCGACTTGCACTGAGATGGGATGGTAACCCTGACCACTGATTTACATTCTTCTCTGCTGCGTGCTTGCCTATGTATATTAGACTAGACAAATATTAATAAGGTCTTGCTATCTGCAGTTATTAATTTCAGAGAGGAATGAGGACCCGTAAAGCCACAATATTGATGGATTTGTAGACTATGTTAATTGCAGCCCTCATTATTTAGCCAAGTTACTCTTTTTTCAGATGGTTTTTCTCCAGGAATAATCATGTTTGATATTTAACAGATTGCTGCTTCCCACTATTTACACTTGCTCCTTACA
>NW_006399764.1:5599872-5610691 GCF_000299155.1 Elephantulus edwardii | reverse complement strand
ATATAAAAATTTATTGAACAATTATCGTTACCATCAAACCCATTGCTGTTGAGCTGAATCATGTAATAACAAAATGTTCTGACAAACAGCTAGAGAATTGAGCTAAAAAATGAGTAGGTTATTAAAGCTGGCATAAAAATAATATATCTCTACTCTTGAAGTGGAAAAGCTGAAGCGTAAAGTTAAATGACTTTTTAAGAACAGGTGGCAAGGATGAAACGCATGAAAATCTAAGTTTTTTCCTAATTCTTGAAGCTTGAATTGTACCACAATTAAATTTGAAAGTGAGCATTTAACAAACTTGGGCATTTCCCTCGGGCACAGTACAATACTCAAGATTCAAATATAATTCAAACTGTAACTAAGAAGGGTAACCTCTTATGAAGAACAAATGATCCCTTCCAATAATATTGCAAAGCTTTAGAAAAGTTCAAAACATAGAGAAGTAAAAAAGACCTGTATAATGAATTCTCATATACCCATCACCCAACTTCAACAATTATCAATTTGACAACTTTTCCCCCCATTTATATCATATACACCAGCAGGCTTTGATGAAAGGGTGAGAAACACAGGTGGAACCAGAAGATAATTTGGCTGATTGCATTACCACCGTCACTATTCATGAAATATCTCCTAATGTGACTTCAAGCACCAGCAGAATTATTTTAGTTCTAGAAGCTGCAGTAGCCTCAGTTGCACTTTCTCTATAAAGCCTTTCTGTACAAGACGTGAGAGATAGATCTCTGATCTTTTCACATGGACAACATGGATTTTCGTGGCCTAGACTCACAAATTGACAAAATAACAGCAAAAGGCTACTTTGAGATTGTTCCTCGTAAACCACAATGAAACTGCAAAACAGAACAAAAAACAAAAAACTGTTGATGGGTTTTCCATTGTAATGTGTGGTTCCGGTATAAGCCGGTAGTCCAGATGTCTTCTCACGGCCATGAAGATGCTAGCCCACCACGCTTCAGTCATAACTCACCTCCCAAAAGAATTCAACAACGAATTCTAGGAAGCAAAATATTATACAAAATGAATTGCTCCAAAACAGGGTTCTATAATTAACCCATGATTCTCCACAAGTTTCTTCTTGCTTTGTTCTCTTTCCAGTCTCCATAGCTAGAATAGCACTGCAAACTTCCTGGGAGAATGAAGCTTCCAGGGGGCCCATTCATCTTTCTGAAATCAGTGAGCAGCACACGTTACTCCAAGAGTTGACAGCTCATAGAAAGGACAAGAGACATGAGCAACCTGGAATTTGTTTGTTGCTTTTCAACCTAATAGCTGACACAAAGCCTATCACAAGATTAACCTTGATCTCTAAAAGCTTAGGGTAGGTGTGGCAGGGAAGGGTAAATTTGCCTGTGTGCAAGGACAAAAGATGAAAAACATAGTTATTAAGGAAGGGTTCCAGTCAATTGGCATTTGCTTCATTATGGACTATACTACTGTCCACTCCTTATGGGAACCACTTCACATGGCTCCTTTTCTCTCAGCCTCGTTAACTTTGCCACAATAACACAATGGAATGAAGAAATGGATCTTTTTAGGCATTTCTGTGAAGTAGGGTTGTGCTAAATACAAAGGACTTTTATTTCCTCTCCTTTATAGTCACATTTATAAGTTACATTTAAATGCACCTCCTTCGGCCAGTGTCCAGAGCTGCCATATTATTGATATCTGGGGCCATAAAGCTGGCTGTCCTATAAAGGAGAGAATGGGCCACTGCCCGACCTGCTCCACGCTCAGTTGCTGTTGTGTTTATGACCCTACGTTCAGTCACTGTGAAGCATGGCGTTTGATTTCTTGACTGCTACTTCCATGGGTGTTTGATCATGCATCTAAGTAAAAGGAAACCATTGACAACTTCAATATTTTCTTTGTCATGCTGCTCCTTTTTGGTGGTAAATATTTTGTTTCCTTTATGTTGAGCCATAATTCATGACAAAAGCTACGGTCTTCATCAAGCAAGGTTTTATCACCTGAACATGACAGGTTTTTAATGTCTTTTCCTCCCCTTATGGTGCCATATTTCTTATTCAGGTGGTCCAGCTTCTCAGACTATTTGCTCAACATACAGATTGACTAGGGAGCCCTGGTGGCCTCGTGGTAAGAAGCTGCACTGCAATCCCTAAAGTGCACGGTTCAAATCCACCAGCTGCTTTGCAGGAGAAGGATGGGTAATCTCCTATTGTGCAATTAACTGAGTCTGAAAAAAAGGTGAGCGATGGGTGGCTTCCAACTCCACAGTACACAGCAACAATACAGATTGGATAAATGTAGTAAAAAGGATACAATCCTAACACATAACTCTCCTGATTTTACACCATGTGGTATCCCCTTGGTAAGGTCAAATAACTCTTTCTTGTTCTTGGTACAGGTTCCACGTGAGCACAATCAAGCGTTCTGAAATTCAGCTCCACTGAGGTCTGTCTAGAGGTGCTGTGAAGTTCACCAGCACTGAAGCGTCTCCACCATGGATTGCCCTACTGGTATTTGAAATACTAGAGGCACAGCTTCCAGCGTTACCGCAACATCCAAGCCGGCTCTGTAGGACAGGCGGACAGACAAGTGGTGGTCCGGCTGCCATACTTAATGTCAGGAGAAAGCACAAGCGTTGAAGAACAAGAAAGTGAAACAGCCCTCTTCAGCAGGTAGAGTGTCTGCATGCGGTTAACATACCATGTTGGTAGCAGAAAGATTCAAAGAGTCCACCCAAAAATGCTCCAGAAAAAAATTTCTGGCCCTTGGAATCCCTCCAAAGCACAATTCTAATCCAACATCTGTGGAGTCACCAGGCATCATAATCAACTCAAAGGCAGTTGTTAGGAAGGAGTGGCCAATTTCATTTTCTATGCACCATGCCCAACTCCAGCTGCAATGAATACAAGTGAATCCCAAAGGCTTCTGCTCCTAAATGCCCCAAGAAAGAGCCGAAACTATTGGGCCAGCCAAGAGTCTACAAAACAGTCCATCTGGGCTTGCAGCCCCGCCCTTGCCACACCTCTGTGGGGTCAAGCAAACCAAAGTGACAGTTAAAGGGTATGCTGGTCGCCAGTAAACAAGAAAAGGAAAATGGCTAAGTTCCAGTATATACGTACATAAAATCAGCTCTGGTTTTAGCCAATCTGAAGAATTCTCTTTTGTGTTTTATACACTTCTGTTACAATGGAGCTCTATGAGGTCTGATGACCTGGTGGTAAAGAGCGGTGCTCACAGCACAAGGGCATGGGTTTCAAATCCACCAGTCCCTCCCGGGAACAAAGAGAGACAGCCTCCTCCCATACGTATTACATACTTCTGAAAACCCACTAGAGGGTCAGCTCTGAGTTGGTTCTGACTCAACAGTGCTTAACAACAATCACAAGGAGATTCAGCGCTAAGTTTGCCAGGTGCCAGTGGTCAAAAGTAAAACATGCTCAGAGAGTCCTCAGCTTCTAATAATCCATGATTGCTCCCTAATACTCCAAAATAGTAGCGAGATAGCAATATGATACAAGCATGGCACTAAGGCTCTGTCTTGCAATCACTGCATACTTTCCCTCCCCACCCACCCACCTTCCTTCCTTTTACTTTTTTCATTAAAATGGATTTGGATCCCTCTGAGATAACTGCTGGGAGATGCAAGCTTTTCCTTTTAAACACGTCGTTTGTTTTTGTTTGTGATCTGCAACCCAAAAGGGAGGTTCCCAGTGCAGTTCTAGAAGAGTTAAAATAAGAAACCCTACCTGCTAAGTCGGCCAGAAAACCACGTGAGAGGAGCAATCAGCTTCAGGAAGAGTTGCTCTGAATGTGGTATTCCTGGCTGGTTTAGGCCGTGGTGTTTGTCAGTCTTTCAAAATTCAAGTCATTACCAGATGCTGATCTACTATAATATTGTGATATTTTATCTGATTACACTTACCTGATTGTGCCTTATCTGCTATTTGCCTTCCCATTCTTCCATGTATATTAAATGCAGGTGCTTTTATTATTCTGAGAGCTAGAAAGTGTTGACTGCTCTGAATATAAATGGGGATATTATATCATTAACTTGCACCGAAAGCAGGGCCATTCACAGTATAAATCACAGGCGAGGTACCGAGTGGAGACACAATAAACCACAATGTCTTGTGAAAGAAAGCAATGAGGAATGGATAAGGAGATAAAAATTTAAGGTATTGTTAAAGAAGGGTAATCTTCAAAATCCTATTTGGTTCTTTCAAACTAGAAATTGTTGATAATGTAACCTTTCTGTTGGAAATTTTTTTAATTCATAAAAAAATATTTGAGGGGTGGCATCATAACATGGAATGTTATCACTAATAAAATTGCATAAAAAGACAACCATTAGCATTCTATGGCTTGTCTAAGTTAGGAAAACATTTCAACATACCAGTTTCATCTTGCAGAGATGGAAACTTGGGTTCAGTAAGTATATCTGTACCCTGCCTGGGCATACTGCTCAAGTGAGGTGAACAAATAGCCAAACGCCTTAAGCGTTTCCACCGTTAAAAGGTGGATAGTTTAGAATCTGGGTGCACATTTCAAAGGAAATAATATGCATCGAATTAAGGCAGAACAGTGGCAATGCCAGGCTCCCTAGAAGTCTGGTGTTACACGCTCTGCATAGTTCCCACAATGCTGGGCCTCTCTAAAAGTTAATCCACAGTTATTTAAGTGGAAAGTTTCAGAAAATCTATTTGGGAACAATCATTATGTGAGCGTTAAATGAGCCACTGCCCTCAGTTGGCTAGAATATCAGCTGGTCTGTCCGTTTCTGCACGTCAGGTTTGTCTAAGGAGGTAACAGCCGGGAGCCAGGACGTGTAAAGGAGCATGAGTTACAGTCTTTGCCTGCAGCGCTGTGACCAGGGACGTCTTCTAACTCTCCTATCTAAGAATGGGAAACTGAAGAGAATGCGTGTAAGAATAACTGGAAGTCAGAGGGGGAAGATTCCCCTTTTTGCATATTCCAGGAGGGTGCTGATGCTGCTTGCGCATCCTACCTGCATTCTGAGTGCTCTGTGAGGAGACTGGGATGTTGAGCTTCCTCGTCTCTCCTGGCCGTTCAATGACGCGGGCCCAGGGAGGTGGCCCGCTGTGGAGGCTACGGAGACTCTGACCCAGGTGTGCAGGCACCAGTGTTCAGAAGATCGTCAGCCCTTTCAGTTGGCAGCTGAGGAAGGGCTTCATCTTTTGTGCCAGGCAGACTCTGTATAAAGGAATAGGAAAATTAAAGGTCTTTTAACTGAAGGACTATGTGTCGCAAATACTTCTGTTCTTTAAGAGGACACAACTCTGAGAACACTAATCTTAAACTAAAAATATGAGTACTGCAAACACCCTGATCTTTTCAAACTATCTTTCCATAACTGCAAATTGTTTCTCAGAAAAGACATTGTAACATAATTTCTTTATCCAGATCAACCATTAGCTATTTCTTTATATACAAAAGTAACTAAAACTGAGAATTATTTTACAGGACTTAAAAGATTTATACTTGAGAAAGTAAGAAAATTGGCAGAAATGCAAAATAAGTACCTCAACCTAAAATATAAACTATAAAGCCTTTTGTGGAAAATGTAAGAGAATCTCTTCAGTATTTGTGAGTTTGCAAAGATTTCTTAGGTCACAGAAAGCAATAACCACAATAGGAAACAATGGTCAACTTCCACTGTCAGCTCGTCCATTTCCACCCTACTGGTGGAAGTATAACTGGATTTTTAAGATATTATTGGAGGATTTATATCAAATTTTACAGTCTGAAATTGATCAAGCATGCAACCAACTTAATATTGTTGTGTGCCATCAAGTCAGAACCGACTGACTTGTAGCTGACCCTCCTGTGGCTCTCAGAGGCTTCAAATCACAAGAGAAGAGATGGCCCACACTGTCCCCACGGAGCAGCTGACGTATTTGAACCACATGCATCTGGTTTTGCAGTGCAGCTTCTTACTACTAAGCCACCAGAGCTCCCTATCAAGTTAAGAGCTATTTATAATAATTATCATTCATAATAATTGGTGAGTGTAATGCAAAAGCTGGAAACAAAGGATTAGTATTTGAAAAACACAGACTTGTTGACAGAAATGAGGCTGGAAATGTAATGACAGAATTTTGTATAAGCAATGATTTATTCACTGCAAATACCTTTTTAAAAAAAAATTATAATCCTGGATCTCACAGAAGAATCAGATTGACTACATCTGTGGAAAGAGTCAATGGAGAAGCTCAACATCAGCAGTCAAAACCAGACCAGAGGCTGACTGTGAACAGACCATTAATTATTCACATTGAAGTTCAAATTGAAGCTGAATAAAACAAAAACAAGTCCACAAAACCCAAAATATGACCTTGAGTTCACCTCAAATGAATTTAAAAGCCATCTTATGATGGTAAGGACATTACCTTATCAAGGTCCTTGATAGCATCCCCAGAACTCATTTCATCTTCAATCATTAGTGTTCTATGCATGAAATCTGTTCTTAAGATGGTTTTTTAATTCAGCTGAGATGAATTTTTAATGAATTTGCTTTAATGAAGAAAACAAAAGATCACTGTAAAGACAGGCAAGAAAGAAAAGACCAAAGTAAAGATCAGATGAGACTGAAATTTTCACAAGATCATAGGCCAAAACAAATACTGAAGTAAAAGAGCTGAAAAAAAGATTTCAAAAGGCAACTCCAGAAAATAAAGAAAAGTATTATTATAACAAAATGTAAAGAGCTTGGGTTAGAAAACCAGAAAAGAAGTATTGCTCAAGACTGACATTTCTTAAGTGGAAGGAACGGAAGAACAAATTCAAGCCTCAATTAGCAGTACTGTTGGGTTGTATGGGCAAATTTTGAACAATGCAGGGATTCTCAAAAAAAAAAAAAAAGAGGAAGAAGATTAAAAGAATCAACAGTGAATTATTTCAGGAAGTAGCATATGATCAGGAACCAGTGTTAAAGGAGGAAAGTCAAACTGCATTGAAGGTATTAGCAAAATAAAAGATCCCAGGAATTGATGAAATATCAGTTGAGGTGTTTCAACATATAGATACAGCCCTGGGCATGCTCAGTGACCTTCAACCAACATATTTAAAAAGCAGGCAGCCCCGTGGCCAACTGTTTGGAGGAAATCCGTATTTGTTCCTATTTCCAAAAAAAGGGATCCAATAAAATGGGAAAATTCTAGAATAATATCATTACTGTCCCAGGAAAACAAAATCTTGCTGAATTATTTTAAAATGGCTGTCACAGGGCAGCAGGATGCTGCCAGATGCTCTAGCTGGATTAAAAGAGGTCTTAGCTCGAGGGTTATCATTGCTAAAAGCAGAGAATACCAGAAAGATGTTAGTTGTGTTTTAATGACTATGCGGAGGCACTTGACTTTATAGCCATAATAACAAATTATGGATAACATTGAGAATGGAAATCCCAGAACATTTAATTGAGCTTATATGAAATGTATGCATAGACTGAGAAGCTGTAATACTAACAGAAAATGGGCACAGTGTGTGCTTCAAAAACAAGATATGCGTCAGGTTTGTATCTTTTCTCCACACATATTAAAGGATGACAGCCTTTGAATTGTAGTGTCAGAGAAGAATATTGAATATTCAATGGGATGGCAAAAAAAGAGACAATATTGTATAAGACCATTACTGTAGGGTGTGTAAGAGAATCCAAGAACTGGGGGGGGGGTGTCTTAAACATAGGGTCGTACAATTTGATGGGTGGAGTGAGGGACTGGTAACGGAAAAGGGAAAGATCCAGTGTCAAAACCAATGCATATGAATGTGTATGTAAACCAATATAAAATAAAATTTTTAAAAATCCAAAACAATAATTCATCTTGGAGGAAGTGCAACGGAAGTGTTACTTAGTAAATATGGTGAAACTTCCTTTCACATACATTCAGTATGTTGTCAGGAGGAACTAATTCTTGGAGAAAGACACCATACTGGGAAAGGTGGAGAGTCAGAGAAAGAGAACAAGACCTTGAAGGAGATGGACTGACACAGTGATTGTAACAACAGATTCCATCATATCAGAGATTGTAAGGAGGGAACAGGGTAGGGCAAGGTTCCTATCTGTTGTTCATAGGGTTGCTATGAGTTGTAGTCAACCAGATGACATCTAACAACAACCTGCAAACTACTTCATCTTCCTTGGATCCACAATCAACACTTTTTTAGGAGACTTATTGCATTGAGGAAGTGTACTGTCAGGGACCTCTGGAAAGCCCTAAAGAATAATGATGTCAGTGTAAAAACATGGTGTGCTAGAGTCTTTTCAATCACTTGTTTTGCATCTGAGAACTGACAAGGAGTATGGATAACAGAAGACTTGATGCCTTTGAATTGTGGCGTTGGGGCAGAGTACTGAAGGAACAGTCCAAAGAACAAACAGAAATGACTTGGAGAAAGTGTTGCCAGAATGCTTCTTTTTTTATTATTCTTTTATTAATTTTAATAAAAGTTTACAGAGACTTAGGGTTTCCAGTCATTCATTGTTGCATTTTTCTCCCTGCCCACTCCCTCCCCTCCAATATGCTCTTCTCCTTGAAAAGAAAAACTCTTTCATTGTTATGCAATACCTTCCCCCAAGTCCACTCCACTATGCAGAATGCTTCTTAAAGCAAGAATGGTGAAGCTCTGTCTCACATACTTTGGGTATGTTGTTGTTGTTATGTGCCGTTGAGTCAGTGACAACTCACAGCAACCCTATGCCCAATAGATCTGAACCCTGCCCTATCCTGAGCCAGTATCACTGACTCTGACATTTCTATCTTCATTCCCCCAGTTATTGTGTTGATTCATCTCATCCTCTCCTGTACTGTCCCTCCACCCTTTCAAGCTTGATGTCCTTCTCCAAAATCTAGTCCCTCTAGTCTCTTTGGTAACACGTCCAAAGCATGTGAGATGGAGCTTCAAAATTCTTACCTCTAAGGTGAAACTTGGTTTCACCCTCTCGAGGATGGACCTGTTTGTTCTTGTAGCCGTCCATGGTATATACAATGCTCTTCTACAGCTCCACAACTCAAAGGCATCAATAATTCTTCTACCATATTCAGTCACTGTCCAGCTTCACAGCAAGTAATTGCAAAGACCATGGCCTGAATCAGGTGCATCTTAAGTCTCTAGACTGACATCCTTGTTCTTCAGCACTCTGGAGAGATCCCTGACAGCAGACTTTTCTAAGGCAATTTGTCTTTTTAGTTTCTGAGTGTTGATTGTGGGATTGAGCAAGCTGAAACCGTTAACAATCCCAATCTCCTCTTCATCTATTATAGTGCTCCCATCTGGCCCAGAATTTGTGAGAATGTTGATATTGAGCTTCAATCCACATTGAAGACTACAGTCCTTTACCTTCTGCAGCAAATGCTTTGAGTCCTCCTCAGTTTTGGCAAGCAAGGTTGGGTCATTTGCATAACACAGGTTGTTGAATGAATCTTCCTCCATTCCTGATGCCACATTCCTCGTCATAAAGTCCAGTCCTCCAAATGATCTTTTTTGCATGCAGACTGAAAACATATTCAGACAGGATGCATATCTGACATACTTTTTTCTTGATTTTGAACTATGTAGCATTCCCTTGTTCTGTTCTGATGACTGCCTTATTTCACATAAGCACAATCAAGTGTTCTGGGATCCCCATTCTTTTCGAGATTGGCCACACTTTGTTGTAATTCATACAACCACATGCCTATGCCTAGTCAATGAAACACATATACACTTTCTTCTCATATTCGTTGCTTTCTGCCAATATCCGTCTGACATTGGCAATAATGTCTCTAGTGCTACAACCTCTTCTAAACTCAGCTTTTATTTCTGGTAGTTCTCTGTTGATGTGCTGTTCCAGTCATTTTTGGATAATCTTTAGCTGGATTTTGCTTACCTGAGGTATTTGTGATATTATTTGATAACTTCCCCACTCTGTCAGGTCACCTGTTTTTAGAATGACAATAAATATGGATCTCCTCCAGTCTGTTGGCCAGGTGGCTGTCCTCCAGAGATCTTGGCACAATTTGGTGAGTACATCCAGAGCTGCATCTGTTTTTTCCATCATTGGTGCCTTGTGTTGGTTTTTTTTTTTTTGTCACTTCTTTCAGAGCCATTTAAACTTCCTTCTTCATCACCATTGCCTCTTGATCATATGTTGTTTCATTAAATTCTTGTTTCAGCCAATACTTTTTTAGTTTCATTTCTCTGCATAAGCCTTCCATTTTCTTTTGATGTTTCTTGCATTATACAATATTCTGCTCATAGCAGCCTTAAGTATTGCAACTCAAAGTTTTAATTTGTTCTTCAATTACTTCAGCTTAAGAAATGCTGAACGATTTCATCCTTTTTCATTTTCCAACTCCAGCTCTCTACACATTTCATTATAATACCTGGCTCTGTCTACTTGAGCTGCCCTTTGAAATCTTCTGTTGAGCTCCTTCACTTACTGATTTCTTCCCTTTGCTGTGACTTCTTGGTGCTCTTGGCAATATTCAGAGTCTCTTCTGACGTTCATCTCAGTATGTTGTTACGAGGGGCCAATCCTTGGAGATGGACATCCTATTTGGAAAGGTGGAAGGTCAGCAAAAGACAGGAAAACCCTCAACAAGATGGGTTGACATGGTAACTACAGCAACGGGCTCAAGTATGTTAGAGATGGTAAGAATGGCACAGAATAGGACAGAGTTCAGATTGATTATCCATAGGGTCGCTATGACTCATACTTGACACTACATAATAATAACAGCATGATTCTAATGAGCACAATTACAACGACTTACGTTAATAAAGCAGAATTCAATCTACAGGATTAGGTTGTATCTCTGATCAATTTCTTTTA
>NW_006399764.1:5597469-5599772 GCF_000299155.1 Elephantulus edwardii | reverse complement strand
TATATGATTAAACAAGCGAGCAGAGAAGGAAGGGACTTATTATCACTAAGAAAGAAGTGTCAGGAACAGAGTTCAATCCTTGAACCCAAGGTTCCTACATTGAGAAACTCCTAGACCCAGGTTAAGCTTGATGGCAAGAATCTTTCCCTAGAGCAGAAAGAAAAGATTTCTCCTGGCGCTCTACCCAGAATCTGGATTTCTACCCCTTAAACTGTGAGAAAATAAATTTCTGTTTGTTACAGCCAGCTAACTGTGGTATTTCTATTATAGTAGGACTAGATAACAAAGATAAAGAAGTGTTTCTCCCTGCTTCCTACTAAAAATATAATGCACCCCAGAATAGGGCTCAGTAGCTGATGTGTTAGAGTTTGTTTCTCTATCTCTAGCAGGAGTGACATCCACTTCCTAAATAACAGGCCTCTGGAAACTCTATGAACTTTGATAAATATTGATGGTTGTAGAGGGGCTTCAGGCCTTTTGTTCATGGGGTCGCTATGAGTCATGCTCAACTCGAAGGCAAGCAACAACAGACACTCATTGAAACTCAAGCACTGGGGTTAGAAAATGCATAGGGCATTCTCAAAACTCACAGAAGTTGAGTAGCTATTTGCTTACAAGGAACTCATTCATCTAAAGCTTGATCCCTGCCAAATTCTCCCTGATTCTGTTACTCTGTTATTTATGAGGTGCTGTGGCATCAGTGTTTCAGAAATTACCAACCAGTCAGCACTGATGTGTATGTATTTTCTTATTCACTCAGTGGCAAGACACATATATAATAAATCCTCAAGAAGTTTATCTCTTTCAGTTGGAGTCAAAATAAATGCTGACTCAATGATTTGCTGCAAAATATAAATTCTTGGGTAAAAACAAAGACCACCCTTTACAGACAAGGACTCTTTCAAACTTCAGTGTTTTTAATAAGACCAGTTTGATAGCAATAAAAAAAAAAAAACCAACCCAGCAAAAAACTATGTTCTGTGACTAATAATTTGTTTCGGAAAGTGTTTTGTTCCATTGGTAAGATAACAACAAATCAATTGCCACTTGAAAAAACTTACTAAACTTATTTTCTTTTCATGGCTGCAGAATGGAGTTATTAACCATCTGCCTTTGTGTTATTTAAACAGTCTAAAAATAAACATAATTTTACAATGAGAAAACAGTTATTTATGGAATTATACATTTATTCCCAGTAATTCTTCTTTACCAATTTAATAAAGGCCTAAAGCTATCATCATTCCAACATTTGTTAAAAGGCATTCCATATAATACTAAGGAAAACAGAAGACAATACTGTATTTTATTGTAAATGGGAGAAAAAAGCTTTAAAGAGATTTTCTAAAACTTTACTAGCAACTTTCATTACCTCTATTTGATGAAATAGTTAGGAGGAAGCTTTGACAGTGTAACTCATAACTCACACTGTTAAATCAAGGTGGCATAAACAACTATTTGACAGTTTAATTGAGTAAAGTTTTTACAGAGGCAAATATCTTCTTGGATTAGAGCAGGACATGAATAAATGAGTTAACACTTTATTTCTCCACTTCTTCTAAACTCAGAAATGAGTATACTTCTAGATGCAGACAATACCATATATAAATCTAATAAAAACACTGTTCTTGTCTATAGAGGAAAAAGAAAAGTGGGTAGAAACGTGGTGAAAGTTGTACTCAGAAGAGTATTTTAAGAAATTTATGCACTTTCTTAAGAAACACCTTAAATAACAGAACTGGACAGACTAACCAAAGGATAATGTTCAGTGGACATCACTTGGATGTGCACTCTGTAAAAAGCTGCAATATTACCATCTTTGCCACTTACAGCCAAAGAGCACTTTGAAGATGGCTCGGGACCGTCTCCACACTATTCATGTCCTTATGAACTCCCTCCCTTGCATACAGGCTGAACTTCTGTAGAATGCATAGACTGTACCAAAAATAGTCATTTTCACAAAAAGACTCTGCCCTTCAGATTTCTTAATCTTACCTTCTGGTTTGCTCACTCTGATAATCAAGGTGCAATTTTGCCTGCCTTTGGCAAAGCACTGAGGAAGACTTCGAGCTAACTGCTAGCAAGACCCTTAAACCAAGGCCTTCCTTCCAGCAACAAAGAGCTTTAAAAAAATGTGAATGAGATTGCAAGTAGGTCCTCCCTCAGTCTAACCATCAGATGAGGCCTAACTGTCCGCGTTATTGCTGAAGCAATAGTATTATGATCATTCTCGGTGTCTTCCTACAAAGTTTTAAAATTATATGCCTGTGAAAAAATCCATGAAGATTGTTTAGCAACATGCACCT
>NW_006399764.1:5591300-5596689 GCF_000299155.1 Elephantulus edwardii | reverse complement strand
GCTTCCAAGCTTGTTATAATCAGGGAGCTCCACCAAACACTGTGCGCCGTGGGTAACCATCTGACATGTGACATCTGTGTCACAGTGTTCAACTTCACAGCAACCACAAGTTACCTCTGTATGGCAAGTGGACACACCAGCGCTATACGACCTAGGTTTCACCAAAAACGATTAAAGACAGGCCTTTGGGCCGCAGACTGGAGTCACCCACCTTTGGCTTGGTAGCATCGCTTTCGGTCCACTAGGCCAACTGGTCTCTCTCTATGTTGTTAAGTGCTGTCGAGTCGTAGGCGACTCATAGCGACCCTAAGAATGAAAGAACTCGACACTTGCATGACCTTCATCCTCTCTCCAAGTTCGTAGGTTTTCTGGAGGCAAGCTATTTATGGAAGTGGATGTCACTTCTGCTTCCAAAAAGGCATAATAGTTAACTTTTAATTAAGTAGTGATGCAGAAAATTACTTAAATCTTAATATTCAAAGAAATATTTCAAAGAAAAAATACCAATGTAACCCAGATAAGCAATAAAACATGAAAAGTACCCCAAGGTCCCCCTCAGGCCCTCTGTCATTCACTATTTGCCATTGCCTCCCAAATAACATAAACCAAATCCTAAATTCTGTCATCATTTACTACATTTACTTGATTTAGGAAGTTATGAAATGGAATAATAAGATAAATACATATTTGTGTCTGGCTTCTTTCACATAATATGGCATTTGGGAGAGTATTCCATACTACATCAGCAACGGTTTGCTTGTACTCATTGTTTTCTAGTATTTCATTTCATGAGTAGTCTGAAAATTAACCACTCATTCTCCTACTCGTAGGTATTTCAATTGTTTCCAAATCTGGGCTTTAAGAATATTTACTATGACCTTCTAAAGGAGAAATTAAAAACAGCCAAAAGAATAGAGATGCAGGACTTCATCAAAATAAAAAACTTTTGTGTTACAATCAACAAATTGAAAAGCCCATAGAATAGGAAAAAATAGTTTCAAATCATATACCTAGAAAGGAACTTATATCCAGTACAGAATTTGTAGAGCCCCATCTAAAATTATTCCAAAACAGGTTAATTTGGAATTGTATTTAAAGTGCTCAAAGTATTGAAGAGCAACAATGTCACTCTGGAGACTAAGGTGCTCCTGATATAGGTCATGGTCTTTGTGACCACTTGTTATGCATCAGAGTGCTGGACAATGACTAGGGATGATAGGAGAGTTGATACCTTTGAGCTGTGGTGCTGTAAAAATAGTATTGAGCTCTGGTGGCCTAGTGGCAAAAAGCTGCACTGCAATCCCAGAGGTGCATGGTTCGAATCCACCAGATGCATTGCTGGAGAAGGAGGGGCAATGTCCTCCTCCTGTACCAGATCTGATTTGATGGTACACACACACAAAATAATAAAAATTTTTAAAAAAAGGTATTGAATATACCATGAACTGCTTTGAGAACAAACAAGTTTTTCCTAGAGAGCATGAAACCAGGCTGCTCTTTAGAGGTAAGGATTCTGAAGCTTCATCTGACATACTATGGACATGTTGCAAGGAGGGACTAGTCCTTAGAGAAGGACGTCATGCTTGGGAGGGTGGAGGGGCAGCATAGGAGAGGAAGGCCCTCAATGAGATGGATTGATTCTGTGACTGGGGTAATGTAGGTAGGTGTGTTGGAGATAGTGAGATTGGCACAGGATAGAGCAGGGGGTTTAGAGCCATTTTACATAGGATAGCTGTGAGTCGCAGGTGACTCCATGGCACATAACAACAACACTTAATATAAATCATATTTTTCATAATCCAATTAACTCGATGTGGTGTTGTTGTTGTTATGTGCCGTCGAGTCACTTGTGACTCATAGTGACCCTATGTACAATAGCCTTAAACTCTGCTCTGTCCTGTGCCAATCGCACTGTCTCTGACACTCCCATCCCGATTATCCCAGTCACTGAATCAATCCACCTCACAGATGGCCTTCCCCTTCTGCACTGTCCCTCCACCTTACCAAGCATGATGTCCCTCTCCAAGGACCAGTCCCTCCTTACAACATGTCCAAAGTATGTTAGACGGAGCCTCAGAATCCTTGCCTCCAAGGAGCCACCCCGTTTAAGCCTTTCCGGATGAATCTCTTTGTTTTCCTAATAGTTCATGGTACCCTCAATACAGCTCAAAGGCATCAATTCTCCTTCTATCCTCCTTGTCCAACTCTCTGATGCATAACAAGTGATTGCGAAGACCATGGCCTGTATCAGATGCACCTTAGTCTCCAGAGAGACACCATTGCTCTTCAGTACTTTGGAGAGGTCCCTCACAGCAGACTTTTCCATCGCAATACGTCTTAGCTAATGACGAATCTGACTGTAAGAAAAGGGCACTGGATTCCTAAAGGCACACGATTCAAGTCTACAGGAAAAAGTTGAGCAATTTCCGCTTGTACAGTTAACTGCCTCTGAAAATTTGCTGGAGGGTAAGCTATGGGTTAGCTCCAACTCGACGGTACACAACAACAATATATGGAACACTAGCTTTACTACCTCTTAACTATACTAGCAATAACTGCTCAACCCTAGTATAATATTGGTGAACGAGCAGCAAAGCCCGAGCAAATAGAGCTTCATAAGGTTTTAAGTAAATAAACATTCAAATATAGACTTCATTATTGTGTTTAAATATTTTTAAATTCAAATGCAATAGGAGATAACAGAGTTTCTATTGCAGGAACAGAAACAGGGCTGTTAGACTATCAAATATTTCTCCTAAGCTGACAAAAAGAAGCTGTCTCCAAGCCTGATGGCAGTGAAAGACAGAAGATGAATCATTGCTTGTGGAAACCAATTTATTTAGTCACTCTGAACTGCTGTTATTTATTACTTGTCAGCACATGCTGTTAGTTCAATTAAATATAAAAATCTGAAGTTTTCTTTCTTCCTCGCCATTCTACCCTTGAGAGTAAGAAAGAGATGACACAAACTTAAAACATGAAAATAACATTTAATTCTGTTTTTATTCTTTTATTTACATAGAATTTATTAAACTTACCTTAACAATGGAAAGATTAGTCATTTTCTTGAGTAGTTAAATTTTAAATGTTCACCATTGTGAAAAGGTAGTCTGGAAGCTCTATTAAGAATGTAAACAAGGCACTCAGAAGTGTGGATTACAATACCGCATTGAATTGTCAGGAAGCTGGTGCTAAAGGCTAATTCAAAGAATGACTTCTTGACTGTATTTTAATTCCCCTTTCAGATAAGTTACAATACCTATACTTATCACATACAAAATATATTTCACTTTGAGCATATTATAGCATATTCATCATACAATTGTTGTTGTGTACAGTGGAGTCAGAACCAATCCTCCAGCAGGTTTTCAGAGGCAGTTAATCACACCAGAGGCAATTGCCCATCCTTCTCCTGCAGAGCAGCTGATGGATTTGAACCATGCAGTTTCGGGATTGCAGTGTAGCTTCTTGCCACTTAGCCACCAGAGCTTCACCAAAATTTTTGACTCATAGTGGCCCTGTAAGTCAGAAGAGAAGTACCTCATGGTGTTTCTAAAATTGTAAATCTTTACAGAAGCCAACTGCAATGTCGTTCTCCCACAGAACGGTGGATTCAGATTGCCAACTACTGTCAAGAGCTTAACCACCGTGTTACCAGAGCACCTCCATTAAGTTCTGAACTCTTTCCTCAAGGTGATAGTGACTCACGGAGACCCTCGACTGAGTGTCCAAGGAAATTGCCTTTCACCCACAGAGCAGCTAGTGGAATTGAACCTCCAACCTTTCAGTTAGCAGCCCAGCAAGTAACCCATTATATTCGATCTCCTTATAAATAATCATAAAAAAAGTTGTTCTTCTTAAGTAATCAGACATATAGAGGCACCTATGGGGGTCAAGGGGAGAAGGGGAATTGGAGAATTGATATTTTAAATTGTTAAAGTAGCAATATTAAACAATGCATGTTAAATAGACCCACTGCCTAGCCCTACCACACATAAAAGCCTATTATCCCTAATTATGTTATCAGGTGTACACCTTTACAGTCTAATATAGCTCTTGGGCTATTGAAGTTTTCAATGATAAACAAATCTTATGTGTCAAATGGCATCCAGTAGCCCTCAACGAAAGAGTCTGCAAGTCTGTTTCTTTGGTTCAATTGTCAGTAAATAAAAATTACATCATACCCAGCAAACTTAAAAAGTTTGACTGTCACCAAATCTCCATGAAAATGCAAGTGAATACCATAGTGTGTTTTCAAACAGATGCCCAAAGACTGTACAGCGATACCTCATTTATCTAGTCAATCAACGCATTACCCATATAAAACCTTACTCCACCAAAATATCCTTTTTACAAAATTTATTTGTACATGAACCTCGTTTCTGGCATTCAAACTCATCATTAGAGACATCAGTTATCATATTTTGAGTGTTATACTTAAAGCAAACAAAACTTCCACAAATCTCAAAGAATGGCATAATCACAGCTTTCACTTCTTTTCCTTGTCATCTGTCACTTCGCCTAGCTCTGTGAGCTTCCTGTGTCTAACTTCCAGCACTTTCCCACCTCTCAAACGCTGAGCTTGAAGAATCAGCACTCACAGTAATACAAAATCCAAGAATACTGCCACACAATGTCTTA
The DNA here is from genome assembly GCF_000299155.1 of Elephantulus edwardii. Classification (NCBI taxonomy): domain Eukaryota; kingdom Metazoa; phylum Chordata; class Mammalia; order Macroscelidea; family Macroscelididae; genus Elephantulus; species Elephantulus edwardii. The sequence continues at coordinate 5,592,048 of NW_006399764.1, read as the reverse complement.
ATCCTCAGTATAATGTCAATACCAGAGGATCTCCCACATAGGACAGGTTTCAGCAGAGCTTCCAGATTAAGACTGACTAAAAAGAAGATTGCCCATAAACTTCAGAAATAATCAGCCTTTGAAAACCCTATGAACAAAAGAGGAATACTGTTTGACATAATATTATCTGCAATAGCCCTACAATAATGCAAATGAAAAATTCATAAATAAAAAATTCACTCACTCAATCATTGTTTTCTAATCAGAGTCAATTCATAGATGAACCTCCAGAATGTGTTAAAAGCCTGTAATTGTACCAGGAGCAGATTGTCCATATTTCTCCGCTGAAGCAGTTGGTGGATGTAAACCATCTGCTTTTAGGGTGGGCAGTTCAACTCATCACCCACTTAGATCACATGAGATCTTTAAATTAAAAATTAGGAAGCAAAATTTTTTTAAATGAATGCTATAGTTTATTGAAATTTCTTTACTTTTTACTGATTGCCTTTATGCTCCAGAATTCTTTTTAGAAAACCACTTTATTTATTTATGAAGAAGAAAAAGTTTTTAAATATCTTTTTAATTCGAAATCTCATAGGGCTTAGGTACTTGTCTATCAATTTAAACTGAATTTGTGGAAGAAATGTAGGAAAAAGAAAAATATATTTGAGTGACTATTAAAACTTATTATAAGGGAGCTCTTGTGGCCAGTCAGGAGTTGCACTGTCAATCCAAAGGTGGTTGTTGTTGTTGTTATGTGCCGTCAAGT
>NW_006399764.1:5587836-5590150 GCF_000299155.1 Elephantulus edwardii | reverse complement strand
ATCAACAATCTGTGTTATGCAGATGACACAACCCTCCTTCCTGAATCCAAAGGTAGATGGTTCAAATTCACTAGCTGTTTGTCAGGAGAAAGATGGGCGATCTCTTTCAACAGCTTCTGAAAACCTGCTGGAGGATTAGCTACGAGTCAGTTCCAACTTGATGGCAATGAGACTGAAAAGAGAAAACATATGGACCTAAATGATGAGACACAAAGGGGGTGAAAAGTAGCATAACAAAATAGTTAATCCTTCCTGAAAGGAAAAAAAACTCCTTAAGAAAAAAAAAAAAAGGACTTTTTAAAACTATCTGCAATTTTTAGACAACATAAAATCTGTTGCTATCACATTCCACTGAAAGTTCTTTAACTGATATCTTTATGATGTCACTACATCAAAAATCCTGACAGATTTTTTGGTTTGGAAAATGTGTCTGGTAGTCTGCAGCATGTTGTTAACCAAAAGTCAGCTAACCAAAAGGCCTTGAGTCTCCAGGACTTTGAGTCTAGCAGGGACTCCACAAAAGAAAGTGCGTGATTTCCTTTGGTCAAGATTTACAGTCCCGGATGGGGTTGTTATGAAATCAGAATTGATGATGGCAGTGAGTAAACTGATAACAAAAGTTATAGTCTATCCACTTTAAAACTTGGGGGGCGGCGGGCGTGAAAAGGGCATTTATTCACAAAGTTATAGGACATCTTTTTTCTTTTTTAAAGTGCATAGATTTAAGACCATCACAAAAAAATGAAAGACCAACTTGTGTGTCAAATAATGGTCACTGAAAGAAGAAAAAAAGTCAAAGGCAGGAAAATGGCATAAGAGCAAAGGGAAAGAGCTGACAGTGAGACAGAAGAGAAAAACACAGAAAAGCAGGCTTTTCAATCAAAAGACTGACTGGTGAAACAGAACTGGTTCAAGTCAGACCCCTCAACCAAGCTAAAGGCAGAGAGGTAGAGAGGTAGGCCCTCCACCAACTCCCCATCTAGTAGTTCCATAAGCTCTGATATAAATTTGTTCTCCTGATAGGCATTCAGAACTTCATTTTATGATAAATATCAGCTGATAAAGACAAATAATTTCAAACCAATTCACATATATGTTTAAAATGAATGAGTCAATATTTGGAAAGAGGTATAACTTACTAGTTCCCGAATTCCAAACCAGTTCACTTACTAAAACTTCACTTGAGAGACTCAGGAAATAATTATGAATGAAAAGTCTATCCTTCATTGAAGGACGCTGTTGTGTACCATAGAGTCAGAACTGACCCGTAGCTGACCGTCCAGCAGATTTTCAGAGGCAATTAAGAACAGAGATTTCCCATCCTTCTCCACTGTCACTGAAGGATAGCAAGGCTTTTTAAAAAAAATCAATTAACATTAATTAATTTATAAATAGAGACACCAAGTTCTTAAACTGTCACATATTAATGTTAACATATCCTGTAACTGGGATTAGATTCATTTATTCAATATGGGAAACAACAGTTACCTAAGACTGATTTTTGCCACATAGGTTAATATTCATATTTAAGTTTGACAAAAGAGTCTACATATTACATGGGGGGAGAATGACATGGTAGATTTAAAAGAGAATATAGCTAACTGCATAAACATGTAGTAAAACAGAACAAAAGCAGGGATGATTACTTGTCTTGCAGTTTCATAACCCTGCAATATTTACAGTTATAGTCTTTAGTATTTTCCCCTGTGACTACAGCAGCAGTTTGATTAACTGGTGTGCACCAGAAACCTTTTTACAGGCTTCAGAATATATAAGTATTCCATTTACATAACTTAATGTTAATAGCAAGAAAGAGCTATAAAACATGAAACTTGACAAAAATGCAGTATTTTAACATTTAAATTTGGCTATAAATAAGGTAAACCTAATAAAAGATTTTTTCTTTCTACATATCCTGCAGATTTTACACAGAAATAAACACAAAAATGTATATAATAAGAATCAGCCAAAGGACTTTACAACCAGATTTTAATTTGATATCTTATTGTTCTTGTTATTTCTTTCTTCATGCCTACTAACAGAAAATCTCCAAAATAAGTTATTGTATAGTTGTTTAATGTTCATTCAGGTTGACATATACTAGGAAGAAGGATTGGCCATCCACTTTCAAAATAGTAGGCCTCTAAAAACTCTATGTACAACAGAACACACGTAGAATGACAGAAAGGGCAACTGAGTATGGAAATACAAAGGAAGAGGAACAGTTGTCAGCAGACACTAGTGATCCGGAGAAGAAAAGGTGAGAAAAAATGGGGTTGCTTTCATCGTGAGAAAAGCCGTTTCCAGATCCATC